>NC_141164.1:90059914-90388842 GCF_053477565.2 Lygodium microphyllum
AAGCAAGAGAGACAAGGTTATGCAAGCTGTGTGGACTATAGAGTGTAGAATTAGAGGAGCACATGATTATGACATGCCCAGCATATGCACACATACAAGCTAACTTTGATATCCCTTTACAAGGGCCACTTCACCAGTTTCTGACCACTACTCCTATATCGAAGTTAGGGGCTCTCATCACCCACGTGTTACACTCTCGAGAGAACCACACTGCATAGATCGTTGTTTTACCGTAGCTACCCTTTCCTACCATGGGGGAGGAGAATCATTGTATATGTGGAAAGGTCCCATGTGCCATAATTTGGCCTTCCATGGACTATAATAAACTACTCTACTCTCTCTCTCTCTCTCTCTGTGATATGCTAATTGTCTTGTGTAGAACTCCTATCTCTCTCTTTTCTAAAAAAAACTCCTCACATTTTTTCTTTTTCCCCTATTTTACCAAGATGCCTCCCTACTTCCCCTTAGTTTCTAGATGGCAAACATGCCCCTTGCCACGTAAAATCCCACTTGAGGACTCAAAATTGGAAACGAGAACATGTTCCTTGTATGAGGATACCCTTTTCTACATGACGTATGTGTCTTAACACTGAAATATCACAATCACATATCAAATATTCATGGTACCACTTGGGATTTCCATCTACAACCAGACTCCCGCTCTACAGGTAGGTGTTAGAAAGACAAAATAATAATATTTGCATGTGTTACCCCACTTGACCCCACACAGCATCATGTCCTGGGTCACTCATTTTCATCCACCATGACCAGTCACCTCCTGGTTTGGAACACAAAGTGTGAACAAACGTTTATTAAAAGCTTCAAAAAAATCTGACAAACATAAACTCCTTTTCTTGAAAATCTACCTCATAGTGTACTGCACAAAAAAAACTCATAACTTTCTAATTAGGTCTCATATCACCAAGCTTCTAAGAAGAAAGTTGTAGCTCTTTTCTCAATCTAGAATCTTCAGATGAGTTGAGAACCAAATTCTTTGAGCTATTATCCTGAAATAGCTCCGCATAGCCTGCAGTCCTAAATTTCTACATATAGTCTGCTTTGATTATCAATCTTCTAGAGACTATAACTTTCACATTCTTGCTCGGATGAACACCAAACTTGAGAGAGACCTTTAGTACGTATCAAAGCACACTTTAAATATATTTTCCATCATTTGCAATCATCTTATTATCACTAGATTTTAGAAAAATGAATCTGTCCCAAACAATAAACTCGAAGCAACCTACTCTATGTATAGTATGTACATTACTTACATCCCCCTTATTTACAGAATTCTACATATATATTTCTTTAGAAGATATATATGTAGTCCTTTCTCCCATCGGATATATTCTTCCGATGGTCCAAGTCGTGCCGAAAATCTTGTTGGCACAAGTCTCTCATGCGAAACATCAGCCTCCTCCCCTCATCATTCATGATTACAGCTCTTGTCCTATCATCTATGAGGTATCCATACCCCTCTCAAGTATGTCTAAAGTGTGTCCTCTCCCACCTACGGCCGCACTCTTGGGCATAACCAAGAGACCCCTGTACATCTGCACAAGGAACTTTCAATCATTTCCTACATAGAAAAAAAAAGGGAATTCCCTATAAACTCCCTAGTTAAAAATACACATAAGTAGGGAAAGTAAATGATAGAGAAAATGGAACATTTCCTAGTTAGAGAAACTAGGGAGTCATATAGGAAATTCCCCTATGGGAAAATTTTCGATATAGGGAAAAGAGTTTATACATAGGGAAATTTTCCCATGTAGGAATTTTCCTACATAGGGAACTACATAGGGAATTTTCTCTAACTAAGAAATGTTCCATTTTTCCTATCATTTACTTTCCCTACTTATGTATATTCTTAACTAGGAAATTGATAGAGAATTCCCTTTCTTTTTCCTATGTAGGGAATGATTGAAAGTTCCTTGTGATATAAGGGCTGGCATTGGAAACAAGAGGTGGAGCAATCTATCTATAACTATTATAAAGAATGTCATGGATCAAGAGAGCAATCTATTTATAGCTATTATAACAGACTTACTATAATACTCTAAACACCTCCAAACCTACATTTTTTGACTAATAAGACAAATCTGAAGCTTCATTCACTCTAAAAGAAATGATAATTTGTTACCACTCAAAGCATGAGAAGCACAACTAGACAACTAGATATGCATTTTTACTGTAGTCCCAACCTCCTCCAAATAGGTTACACAACTAGACAACTAGATATATTTCAAAACAGAGTACCAAATTTCTTTGGTGATAAAGGGAAATTCACAATCTGCTCCCCTGGAAGGTTTTTCCATAATTGTATTGCATCATGCACACTCTCTCTTACTGGTTTCACCTAAGTAAAAAAATAACCTGAAATTATATATTCATAAACAAAGCATGTCTTTCAAGAATGTGACAAAAAGCATCAAAACAAAATCATAGAATGGTAAAGCACAAACCTTGTCCAATTGACAAGATTCAAGGACACTCAAGGTGGTTGACTTGAAAGACATTACTATAGGACCAAGATTGGAACCAATGTGAGTAAGTGTTTCAGTTGCTACCTTCCATGTTGCCCAATTTTTATTCTCCAAAGCTTCATGTATGCATGGAATCCACATAGCCAAATGTTGTTGAGCGAGGGATCCAACTTGTTACATAGGATATGCATGTTTAGATGAATCGACATCTCAATGCACAAATACTCAAAGAAGGGCCCTCTTCTTGATAGTAGCTAAGGGTTTTTCAGTTGAAGACCTAGACCAATTAGGACTTGATGAATTTGTGTCAAGTGTATGTTCACTTTGAAGGCCATTTGCTCATGTAGCCATGCTTGAAGTTCAGAGCTCTAGATTTTATTTTGATAGAGCCAAATCCTGGCCATCTGGGACAACGCACTTATCAGTTATTAGTCAAATTTAAACAAGCTTCCACTAAAAAAACCCTCTCTCATGCAACTACACAACCCATCTACCATAGAAGACATCAACCAAAAATAAGCATACAAATGAAACCACCTTATCACAATATATCTTCTACATGTTGTGTTATTTATAATGCTCACTAAACATCATATGCATACAATTGTAGTCTATTTATAATGCATATGTTGGTGAGTACTATTGTTTTTTAGATCAAAGTATGGCTAGTGAAGAAAATAATAATGAGATCAAAGAAAACAGGTCTGTCTTCAAGGTTGCTGCCCTCTGCCCCTTGATGATTCTACCCTAGATTGTGCTTGTTGCAAAAGTGAAACCCTAAAAGCATCTAGAGTAAAAAACTGGTTATCCTACATGTCCCTTTGTGTGTGTGCAGATTTCTCTACATTTAGCACCAGTTTTTAGAGGGCCCACAGCCCTGGTTACTCTTGATAAACCAAGGTCTAGCAGCCTGCACCTTTGACTATCTTTTTTTGATAGCTCATATGCAAAGTTGTGTGCTTGCCCATAGCAGATGTAGGATGGCTCTAGGCCATCATGCATAATCAAAGGGTCATACAAACCAAAGTCAACTCTTTTTGTTGATGTTGTCCCTTGAGTTGAGGATCTATGATATCCTCCACTTTCTCCTTATCTACTAAGCATGGTGATGCTTCTCATAAAGACATGAAAATCAAGACCATGGCAAATAGATAACTAGGCGATAGCCAACCAAAAAGACCACAAGCAAAGAAAGACACATTTCTACATAGTTTTTACCAAAGAAAGGTTATTCAATCATGAGTTTGATAATGCAATATGTGAGTTTGACTTGCATCCATTAACACTTTTGATGTGCATGACCATGCACCTCCCTCCCCTTCCTCCTCATGGGCACTCGCTTGCATTTTCATCCCATAATGTTGAGGGCTTCACATTTACACCTATCATTTTACTTGAACAGTGATTAAAATTTCACTCACACTAACTTGCACAAGGTTAAGTCTCTAATCGTCATAATTTAGTAAATTTAGCAAGCATATCCTTGCCATTTCATAAGGCTTCCATAGTGGCACTTGCTTTCAATATACAAACAAACATGTCACAATGAAGAGATAGGATGTCAAGCAAAATTTGCTACAGAAGACAACTTCCTCTTGCTGTCCATGTTCATCATATCCTACAATGAGGAAGTGTAGGAAACTACATCATTTGAAGGTAGCCTTTCATAAAAATGGCAAGTTTCTGCAATAGAACCATCATTCAATGTACACAGCTACCACAATGCTGCCCACATGAAGGTTACTCTCCGATGCTCTTTTATTGTTTCAACATATAATCCTTGACCTCTTTCCAATGACCCTATAGAGCAAAGTGCTTTCAAGCGAGAGACAAACATAGCAAAATCAACACACATATCCTCTAACAACATTTGTTGAAATGCAACCTCTACTTGTTTTCCAAGCTCATGCTCAGCATAAGTTGCAAATAGTGCATTCCATGAAATCACATCATGAACCACCCTCTCAAATACTAGGTAGTCTTCTACAATCCAGTAACATGTCATGTACATGTGAACAACACCACCCCTTCCTAAATCTTGTCTGTTGGCACAAGCTTTCTAGGTGAATGTGATACGAGCAAAGCCTATGGCCTCCAAATGTATATTTCAAAAATAATTGGCAGCTTCTGCACTGTCCATGTGCTGCATATCCTATAATCAAAGGATTCCACCTTATATCCACCTTATGTATAGGTTAACTATAAGATTCTTCAACTAGAAGGAAACTTAGGCACTTCCTCTAAACAACATTACAATGCCTATTAAATCCCTACTAAAATGCGATTGTAGTAGTCATCTAGTAAGTCATAGAACCCTCATTCAAGCCACTTTCCCAAGCTAGGAAAGTGTTATTTCAGGTTATACATCAAGTGCCAATTACTAGAGAACCAGAGACTAAATTCCAATCTAAGAAAGTATCCACCAACTACTAGAGAATCAGAGACTAAATCCCAATCTAAGAAAGTATCTACCAACTACAAGAGAACCAGAGACTAAATCCTATGATAAAATCTTGTCAGCACTTATCACACTTTTGCAAGCACAACACATGCAATTTACATGTAGAGTAGCCGTACTCGTGGTGCAAGGAAAAAGGAAACAACAAACAAACTACATTGATCAACGACATGAAAGCTTTTTCTACCTAACTAGGCCATTCATTATTTTTAGGCATGTACCAATTTCCACACACAAACTGACAAGTCCCAAGTGATAATAGATGTGTCTTAGTCTCAAAGTGAGTACCATGCTAGTCTACTGACTATAGGGGGTATAACATGGGAGATGTGGTGGTGTTTCACACTGTCATAAGTTGTTGTGGACCCTGTAGCATCTAGCTATGCCATAAGCATTGGAGAGTTCTCTCTGATTGTGGGCCCACCAACAATAGCACAATGAAGGGTGGTGCTTCCATCACATCCACACTTCTAATAGATGTTACCTCCCATAGAAGCTTGCAAATGGAGGACATACTTCATAGACCATTTGTAGGGCATCTTGATTTGCTATGACAGATATGTGATTACTGAGCTGGCATGCCCTGCAAAAGAGAATCACCTCAATTTCTTGCTTAATGCACTTGCCATGTTTAAGGATGAACTTCATTGCCACAGTCTGCTAAAAAAAGCACACAAAAATGCATTTGATCAATGTATGTGAATCCATTCATCTACACAAGGATGTGAGAGTGTAATGAATCTTGGTTGTTTCCATACCTAACCAATATGGTTGCACCTGCCATTGTAGAATTGCCGATGGAGCCTTCTCCCACAAGCTCTATAACCTAATAATTTTCAACCCTCATGGTTGCTAGGACGAGAGCAAGATTGAGAAACGTTGCTGATGACCATGTCCACATCCTTGCCCACAAATACAACCATCATCCACACCTCTATCAGGACATCCTTGTACGGCCTTCAACTGATAGTGAGACAGATTTCATGAATAGATTTTCTTTGCATTGTGCAGTTACAATTTTCTTCGTAGTTATGCATGCAAACAAAAGAGGAGAATTGATAAGTCTCCATAGTAGTGGGTATTAATTAGAACACTATCATAACCCTAGCACCCTCCAACCTAGTTGAAAAAGTATTGGTAGTTTGCAATGTTCTTCCTCATGGCTCAATGTAGTTTTTTCTATTGGGATTTTGAGTTCTAGAAGATTATAAGATGCTTCTTGTTCTCCTCAAATATGATTTTTGTGATGATGTCAGTTTATCACCCTAAACCAACTATTATCACAACATATCATGAAAAGTGAAGTGTTTAGAAGATTCTTCCAAGTTGTCTTAAATATATAAAAATGGTCACTCTCATTATCTTCAAACCAAAGTGTCTCAAAGATCATGTTGGTGTACGCATGACCCTATATCTAGTGAGATAATACACAATTATCTTCAAATCAAAGTATCCCAAATATCATGTGATGTATGAATCATGCTATATGTGGTGAGATAATTCATCTATTGAGCTCTAATACTATTTCCATGTGGTGAGATAATCCATAATTATCTTCAAACAAAAGTGTCTCAAATATCATGTGGTGTTTGCATCATGCTATTATGGTGAGATAATTCATCCATGATTGAGCTCCATAACAATTGTCATGACATTTGTAACATTTAGAGATTCAATCCTACCCTACCTCTTGCTTTCGATATTATTTGGCATGTTCACTTGATGATTCATCAAGGCTCTGCTCAACACTGATCCTGTTATCATTGGGGGAAGAATGCACAAAAATGAGGACAATGTTACCAATGTAGATATCTATTGTGTGGCCTTCCAAAATCTACATATGCTTTAGAACTATTGGATGGTCATCTTAGAGCCTTGGGAATCTCTTACTTAGACTCTCGGGGAAGTTACTATATGCATATCATCTACATCACTTGCGTTCAAGGCCTATTTATAAATATCCTTATCTGTAAAATTTTCCTGAATAAAACATAACCTTTTTTATTCAATCTGTAAATAATCCCTTTATATTACACCCTTATGTATGTAAAAAATGTATAAAAATAGTATTTTAAAAAATACATTTTTTTCAACCCATGTGATGCACACATATATTCATGAGTAACTTACTCGAGCTTAGACTATAGTGGACATTGGTGAGCTACCACATGTGGGGAGTTGTTTGTTTATATCTTTCTTTATACTTGAGGAGTCTTCTTTGCGTTTTCTTTGAGGCACATCTAATCTATGTCTAGGACTTGAGCATCCATGGGTCCAACGTCTTATTGACTTCTTTGTGCCATTGCAACGCCTTGTTACTATAGCATTTATTGAGTATCAAGAGGGTGTGTTAGGAATATGTATTATACCCTATAAAGTGTTATTGTGGTTTCACTGATGACCCTCTTATTATATCTTGTAATGAAGGAGACCTAGGAGAGAGAAGGAGAGAAGGGAGAGACTACAGAGAGGAGAGAGAAATAGGAAAAAGATGAGAGAAGAAGAGAGAGAAAGACTAGCAGAAGAGAGAGAAAGACAAGAAAGGAGAGAGAAAGAAGAGGGAAGCCATGAAAGCTAGAAGGAAGGATAAAAGAGAGGCTTGATTATTGATAACTCATGCCCTAATTGGGTCTCTCAACACCTTATATACCCTATCAGTATAACTGGGTATTCCCATGCTAACCCGTGTCCTACCCATCTATCCCCACTCTTTTACATTCCATCCCGACCCTGAAGGTCTTTGCCCTTAAAAACAAAAAGATGACTTATGGCTCACAGCGAAAGGGGGGGTTGTAGAGTACTACTTTGCTCAGCATTACAAAGAAGAATATAGGAGAATCTCATGTGGAATTGGGGCATAGAATTGTGTATATAATGTATATGACATGTGCAAGTTGATAGCATATGAGTTTGGCCTCCGATTCTTGACAATTAGGGGCTGACAAACAATGGACAACATGCTGTCCATAACAGGCGTGCTGGAGAAAATTGGTCATAACTTCCTATGGGCATCTCCGATTGAGGCATATGACATGTCAAAATGAAGCTCGTTGAGGGTACTTTTAGCCTAGGTAGGTCATGCATAGGTGCACTTAATGCAGGCCCAAAAATGTTCGAAAATAGATGGTTGTCTCTGCAAAACATGCCCAAATCGAGTCATCTTCAGCCAAGGTTGCCGTCTCAAAGTGAGGGGACTGCACCGGGGGAGTGCTGATGTAGATAGTGCTTTCTTTCAACCCCCAGGATCAAATGGATAACCTCCATGGTAAGCATCACCAGCATACAGGTCATCCATGCAAGCGTGGGTCTCTACACTACTACCGGGGTTAAATGGAAAGTGGTTATTCTCTCCATGCATTGGGTTACCATCCACAAGTAAAGATAGAATGGTCAGTACCAATAGCTATTGCATCGATCCTGCCATAAGCATCATATGATAAAGCTTGGTCTGCGCTTGGATGCTGTCAATAACACATGGGGTTGCATAAGCTAAGAAGTGTTCTGTATCAACCCTTATATGTGACATGTGTACAGACTGAAGGGTCTCCTGAAAGGACATGTTTTCTTGATCCGTAATATGAGCATGATCTTTAAGATCTACATGATCTTCTTTCTTGAATGAAAGTTCATCTTGCTTTGGACCCACATCAAAATGGTCTTCAGCAAGATCTGTCCTATCCTTGGCATAATGATATTTGAAGACAAATACAAGTTTTGCATTTTGTGCTCTACATTCGTCTGGATGATCAGAAGATATCGGCTTAGCACATCAATAACATAACCCCGCAGCATGCAGTTCCCGTATCATATCACTAGTAAGATGTCTAATGCGTTTAGCCTTAGATAGCAATCTACACACATGCTCATCACCATTGGTCAGCTCAGTAATAGTTCTGACATGCTGCTCATAGTCATCTTGCTACTCATGTACAAAAGATGGCTGCCCATGACCATAATGCTCATATTGTCCATATGAAGGGTCATGCCGATGTGGCTGCTGCTCATAATGATAGTCATGCTGTCCACACATATGCTCATCACCATTGGTCAGCTCAGTAATAGTTCTGACATGCTGCTCATAGTCATTTTTCAGCTCATGTACAATAGATGGATGCCCATGACCATAATGCTCATGATGTCCATATGGAGGGTCATAACAATGTGGCTACTGCTCATAATGATACTCATTCTGTCCATATTGCATATGGTGATTACAGCCCTGCTGCTCATTTACATCTATTTGCTGTTGACTATTACAAGAACTTTGGCCATATTGTTGCCCATAAACATGCTGTCCAAGATTGCATGATGATTGTCCAACATGACTACAATGGTGTCCTTGCATCCTAGGTTAACCATAAATATGATGAGTAGCAAGTCCATGAGCATAGGTATCGGCATGATGCTGGTCATAATCACTGGCTTGCTGCTGCATCGCATAAGAATCTCCATATGCATGATGCTGACCAATGTTGTATAAGCTACCATATACATGTCCATGATCATGACTTGCATAAGAACTATGTTTCTGCATAAAGGAGTGCTTGTAATCATAATCATGCTATCCATATTGGCCACACTGTCGATCAAATCCATTGGAGCATGATCCACCCTCATGACAAGGTACATAGCCTAGGTGTTGCCCAAAGTCGTATTGTACAATACTTTGGTTATCAAAATCGCCCATATGTGATTTAGCTTAGCACTAGGAATTGACCTATATTTTTTGCCACATCAAAGCATCAAAAGATCCCTAGTGTTACTACTGAAAATCAGATCTGCACACTACTATTTGCTATTGTATGTTTCTCACTCTATCACAACATCTCTGACAATAAATATTTAGAATATTCTGCAATTGAGTTTTCAGGACTGTACAGAAAGTTACTGCTGCCTCCCACAGGACTCTTGGTGCAAAAAGGGTTGTGCGGATATGGCCGCATTACTAGACCCTGTAAGCCATTATATTATGATGGACTTTATTTGATGGAAGTTGAAGTGCAGTTTTGAATTCTCTGATTTCATCAAAATTTGTTGTCCTCTAACATTAGCAACCTTCTCAGAAGTTGCATTCAGCAGAAAGTCAAGCAGTTCTGTAATTATGCTAGTACAACAATTGCATGTAATGCATCCTTAGTCAAATGTAGTGTGATTCTAGACAAATGCATCAGCCTCAGGACTCTTCTATAATTATGCCACACAACAATTTCGTGTAATGTATCATTTGGCACTACTAGCTGAGGAATTGTTAGCCATGTAACTTGTAAATATGTTTCATTAGCCAAGATACTTCAAACTGACAAAATCCACCATCAAGCTTGAGCTTGCGAGCTTGTTGCTTTAGACAGTTGGTAAGGATACAAGATACTATTAGGCACTTATGAATCCAAATGGTTCCCCTAGTTCTGATAGAAGGAATTCTGCATGAAATTCTATATGTTCTGTTCCTTTGTCTATTTTGTGTAAAACTCCCTTCCAACTATGCTTTCCAACACCAAGAATTTTCCCAAAATCTTGCCAATCATCTGCACAAGACTAGCTTGATTTCTTGGCATAAGAAACTTTACTTATATGCAGAGTTCTGAGGGAATTGAAATTTCATGTACTTCTGAACATCTACACATTCAGGTTGTTCTTCCACTTCAAACTTTTCAATAGTGTCCTCACCCAACTCATCATGGTTGGAAGTGGCTTGAACAATAGTCTCTCTGTTGTTTTTTGAAGACTCAAACCACAATCCACAATAGTATGAGGAATGTCCTTCCTTCAAGTAGGATTGCCTCCTATCTTTTGGAGATTATCTATGAGCTAAGCTATAGAATGCATGCATTACTAGAAAGTCCAGTGCCCAGTTGGTGACTTCTTTAGCTGAGCTTTGAAGCTCCATCATTCAGTGCTATAAAGCACATTGGAATCAGCTGCTAGAGGCTTTGTATTCTCTTGGAGCACCTCGAGAGAACTTCTATCTTATGTGTCTTTGATCCAGCTCTGAACTACTACTACTTTCTATTGGACAAAGGAAAAGGTCCAGATGCAGTGGTAGAGGATCTCCTCTTGACATTGGCCTTCACATTTTTTGATCCTAATGTACGATCAAGCTCATTCAGTGAATTGCATTGCATCACTTCTTGGCTAATTCTATCACATCGTAGGAAGGCAGAGCTAAAGTCAGGTGCACATCCTTCCATATTTATCATCTCCAACCTTCTCTCAACTCAGCATCATATTTGCGAAACTGTGGATAGGATTTCATCCCTTGTATTCACATGAAAACTTTCAGTTATTGATGTGAGCCAAAGTGCATTCTGCCTACTCCATTTCTGCATCAGACATTTCCTTCCTAAGCTTAGCTACCTCGTCCTAGTTGCAAGCTGTAGCATAGATGTTAAAGAGCATGACATTTGCCCCCAAACATTTTAGGATGTGTTCAAAAGCATGCCTCTACATGGCTATACTTTGATGCTTCCTGCAAGCACTAAGCAAGGAAAGCCACATTGAAGCACCACGTTGACCGCTTACTCCTAAAACTTTGTCATTGGCTCCATTTAGAAGTCCTGCCCGACCCAAAAAAGTCAATCATACAACAACAATCTTAGGTTCTTGGTGTGGTGCAATGATCTCACCACATTAGCACTGAAATAGTGGTGACCCTTTGATTAACCAAGGACATTGAATGCAGAGAGAACACACTTATCTGTCATTCAGTTTCAAGCGAGCACATAGCAATCCTTTGAAGAATTGGAGAACCTTGTTCCAAGCCCCTGCTAAGCAGCCATTGTTGCAATTCCAAGTGGTGGTGGTGTCTCGTCAAAGGACTTGATTATAAGTTTTGGTGCAACCTCCATGTGCCGCATTTTGCGTACATCCCAACCACTGCATTACACACATCAGTATCAGAACCAAAAGCCATGCTTTGTCACATCTGCATGGATCCTTTTGCACTACTCAAGCGTTGCATAAGCATGCAGGACTCCATGTGCCGCATTTTGCATACATCTTAACCAGTGCCTGTCCTATCAGGCCTCATCCCACTTGTAGCCTATACAAAGGCAACCGTATTTGGCACCCCACACAGTGTGTGCCAAAAGCGTCATTTACTTACTCTAGGTTAGTCCTTCACTTTAAGATCCAACTTGTTGTGAGTGTCCATGATTTAGAACCATTGGATGGTCTTCTTGGAGATTTGAGAAACACTTAAACTCTCATGGAAATTGGTGAGCTACCACATGTAGGGAGTTGTATCTTCATCCCATGATTTTTACTTAAGGAGTATTCTTTGTGTTATCTTTAGGCACATCTAGCCTATGTATAAAGCATCCATGGTCCTAGCATCTTCTTGACTACTTTCCCCCATTGACATCTCTTGTTATTATAGCATTTAGTGAGTATCAAGATGACATGTTAGAAATATATATGGTTCTCTATAAAGTGCTATTGTGGTTTTCCTAGTGACCCTCTTATTATATCTCATACTCTTATTATATCAAGAGGGCATGTTAGAAATATGTATTGTGCTCTATAAAGTGATACTGTGGTTTCTCTGGTGACCCTCTTATTATTATATCTCATGCTCTTAATTATTTTTCTCTTGGGTCTCCTTCTCTTGAGTCTCATCCCACTTGTAGCCTACACAAAGGCAATCCTATTTGGCATCTTGTATATTGTAACACCATATTGGGGAATATGGAAATTTCCCATAAGTTTGGGACATGTGGTCAAATCTTTGGATTTGTCATAACTTGAAAACTTTAACTCCAAATTGAGCGCTCTATAGCTCAAGAGATTCCATTTTTCAAGCGCTTTCCAATGATAGGTCACACCATATGGTTTTGAGAAACTTATGGGCATGTTATCTAGGTGCCACCTTTTTAGTATTCAAAAAATGGGAATTGGGAGATTCCCAAACTCACTTATATTGTGTTTTGTATGCTAAAATCATTTTTTACTCACTCTTAATTGGTGCTCCATTCTTGGATCCAACTTTTTGTGAGTGTTTTTGGTGGCTCACTTTGGGATAACTATTGTGTGATCTCTATCTTTATTAAGTTCCTTTTTATTTTTCTTCCTTTAATATTGTTTATTATTTACATTGGTCTCTCAAATCCAATATATGAAAATTCTAGAAAGGAGCTTCCTTCCAAATACATATGAAAATACCTCAATATCCAATTCTTTGGTTGGATGACAAACATACATTTCCTAAGGTGCAACCCTACTCAGCATTCCGAGGACGAAACATGTAGTCTTGCCGGACCCATTGTGAGCATGTGTAATAAGATGGTGGTATGGTGGAGTGAGGATCATGAGCAGAGTAACTGATTGGATCTTGCTAGGTCTCACAAAGTTTGTCTTAGAGTAGAGCACCTGCTCACATGATAGATTTAGATCCTCTAATGTGTTCATAGAAGCATAAATTATATTTTTGTCTATCGTGACCTAACACATATTAGTGACCAATGAAAAACCTAGCTTAGCTTGGATCAGGGACAAGGATCTCAACTTGGATGTCGACTCCTCAGCTTTTAGGCCCTTATTGGAGCCATTTTCTTGCAGAGTGGACTTTGAAGCTCTTATTTTTCTTTCTCTCCCTCTTTGTTTATCGGGCTCAAAGGCTCCAGCATTAATGAAGTTCAACCATAGGCCTTATAACCGGAGCTTACTAATTGGAGGGTCATACCATTGATCGAGGCAAACATCAAAGAGATGAGATAAGCACCAATTTAGGAGGGATCAAATCAATGAGGAGAGGGGGTGTAGTGTGGAGGACAAAGGAGAGGTCAATGTTGAGGGTCAAGGCTACTAAAGAGTATAACTATGTCGAGGGAAAATAGCGTAGCATGGACTAAACCCTTCTTGTTGATTGTGTTTCCTCCTTTCTTCCTATTCATTCAACTATTGAGATGCCATTGCCATCTTGAGAGAGAGAGAGAGAGAGAGAGAGACTCATCACTTTGGTGCCAAGATGAAGGTTCCTAAACCTAGCCATTGAAATAATTTACTTTTACCACTTATTTTTTCATTTCTTAATGCCTTAATAATACAATTCTTATCAAACATCATAAACTAATGTTTATTGTCACTATATTTTTCATTTCTTAATGCCTTAGTAGGAGAAGGGAGAGCTCTAAAGCAATCTGAGCTTGTGCATGTAACTATAATTATCCATGCTCATGATTAGGTAGGTGTAAATCATTATATTTATTGAAATATAAGGTCCTTCTAACCATAGAATGATTCATAGTAGAGTAGAAACGAAAGGTGCATCATCAATAGCATGTTCTACACTAGATGTGTGTGCAAGTAGTAAAACACCATCAATAATATGTATTATAAATAATCTCTAATTTAGTAAAAAAAAATTGAACATAGAATGTTTCAATTGATAGGCTAGAATGTAGGCTACCTTAATTATGGCCTCAAAATACCAACCCCTTTCAAGAACCAAAAGCAAGGGCACTCTATTGGGTTCATGAGGATAAAAATATGTATTGTGGCTCTAATGACACTAAGGTTACAAACCACATAAAACCCCTCAAGATTTTAATGAAAACAAGAAACCACTACGTTTAACAACAATGGATAGCCCCTCAACAACTATCATGTAATCTGAATAACAACAAGGGTGAAAATTATTATATAGCTACAAGATTTCAACTTTCAAGATAAGGAGATGACCAATTCTCAGCATTTCATTTTACCTCAGATAGACCCTGAAGATGAAGGCCCAAATAGGTAACTTGTGTGAGGTTGGTGGTCAAATGAATTCTCAAGGTTTTATCATGTAAGAAACCTATGTGGTGATACCCTATTGAAAGGTTTGCAAAGATTGTTGCAATGATACTTTCTTTAGCTACGGACTATTGCATTATATCATACTAATAATCATCGCATACAAGCCACAACCAAATACAAAGTGTAGATCATATAGGGGAGCATCCTTAGAGGAGAATTCAAAGAAGAAGATATGATAAAATTCATTTATTCAATGTGTAATCTACGTTGAGACTAAGCATAATTTGTTGTATATAACGAGTATATAAGAGATTTCAATAGCATTTGATATATAAGACCTATCATAGGAAAATTATACTTATAGATCATGTTTTAATGCTTTAAGTTCTAAAGTGGACTTACTAAGAAGTGTTTCTTACAATTTATAATGACATATATGATAAGTTATTTATATATTGGTGACATATAGATAAACACCATATTGGGGAATATGGGAATTTTCCATAAGTTTGGGACATATGGTCAAATCTTTGGATTTGTCATAACTTGAACACTATAACTCCAAATCAAGCGCTCTATAGCTTAATAGATTCCATTTTTCAAGCGCTTTCCAATGATAGATTGCATTATATAGTTTTGAGAAACTTATGGGTATGTTATCTGAGTGCCACATTTTTAGTATTCAAAAAATGGGAATTGGGAGATTCCCAAACTCACTAATATTGTGTTGATATCATATGATGCATGTGGGAGCTCTCGCTCAACCGTCAAGACCCACGGACCCCTTATTGTTTCAAGCATTCCAAGCGAGCTCTGATGGCTATCTCTCACCTAGCCGACGCGCCATCAATCCTACGAGTGTAGTGAGCTTACCTTGATGCTTGATCGAGTACCCTCCTCTCTCTTGCACTCTGGTAGCTCCACGATTCTTGATTCTAGCTTAAACATCCTCAAGCCTCCTCCATCTCCAAGCTCCATCCTCCATAGCCGCGCGCACAAGAGAAGAGAAGAGAAGAGAAGAGAAGAAGAGAAGAGGAGATGGTGAAGAGCTTCACCCTCTTGATCCCTCACTCCCACACACACTCACTCCCTCACACTCTCACACTCCCTCTCTCAAGAGCACACAAGCAAGAAGGAGAGAAGAAGAGAGGAAGAAGAAGACTCTTTTTGCCACACACAAAAGAATGAGCTTCTCATTTACTTTTCAACTTTATATACAAAGCCCTAAATCCTTTTTGGGCAGTCATCCCCTTTTCCCTTTTTTACATGGCCGGCCGTAGCCTAGGCCCTTTTTCCCATTTCCCACCATTCTAATTTATCCTATTCCCAACTAATGCGTACACTTTGCACAGGAGTGAGCCTGGCACTCTTTTACAAAGATTCGGGGGCGCTCCCACATTTTAATAGTGCGCCGTTTTACTCTTTTGTTGTCTCGGGGCGACATCGAGGCTTTCTGAGGGTCGTGCTCGAACATTTAAATTTTTCAGGGTCTGGCTATTGGTCAAGGTACCTTTTTTTGCTTTTATCCTGCACCTTTTTTGCTATTTCTCTTTTTTTTTCCATTTTCCGCTCCTCTGTACTACGGAAAACACGGTAACATTACCCCCCTCCTAGCCAAGTGCCAGTCCCATGGCACTGCAGTGGGACGTAGTGGCTAGTTAGGTCGGCTGCTAGGCGGAACATGTAGGTGGATGACACTGCTTTCAAGGTGGTTGGGCGAATGACAGGTGATGGAGTTTAAGGACGATGACCAGGAGAGATTCTAGCCTGCTTTAGGCTCCATGAAGATATTCGACATCTTTCACACTGTTGTGGCACCCGGTATGTAGCCGGTCGTCCGTCGAGTATTAGAAACGCTTGAAGCAATAAGCAATCCCTTAGGAGGATGGTATTGGAGGGATTTATTCTGGAGAAGCCCCCCCGAACTCTGTTTGCATTGAAAATTTGTGTCTTTAATTTGAAGATCTTTGTCTTTGAGTTGAAGGTCTTCCTCTTTGAGTTGAAGGTCTTCAGGCTTGTGGAATCAATAAGCGATCCGTAGATCTTGAGGCATTGGACATGCATCTTTGGAAGATGAGGTTCCAAGATCTATGCCAATGGCAGATCTATCTTGGCTTGGTTCAATCATGGTAGCCATCAGCAGGCAGAGGGCTGGACACTGGTACAGGGAAAAAGTTTTGGTCATTAAAGGATGCCGTGGATGATCCTCTTTAGTGGAGTAGCCAGTTCTTGAGACTTGAACATAACCTGAAAGAAAAGTTGTGCACTCCCTAGGGGGTGTATCTGCTTCGCAGTGCAGTGCGTGATGCCCATGGCAATGGAACTGAGAGATGGGTCTAACCTTGAGCAAGCCCTTGGTCAGGTCCCACACTTGAGGACCCAGTTCATGTGTCGTTGGAGGTGCGGTGCAAGTCTTAGGGTGACAGGTCTGAAAGTCCTACCCTTGATATGCCCTAAGGGTGAAGTGGGGAGGGGGCTAGGGAAAACAGTAGGTGCAGTGACTGTGATGTTTTTTTTTTTGAAATGATAAATAGGCCTAATTGTCTTCATCGGAATGGGGAGGAGAAGGGGGTCGGATAGATTTGCTCAAAAACTGGCGACTTTACATGTAATCTTTCAGATTCATGCGAACATAAAGAGAAGTGGTGGAGAGGAAGGGGTGATTGCACCTAGTGAATTGGCTGTCGTTCATATCTTCTAGGAGGGCTAGGCAAAAAGAGGGAAGGAGACTAGCCCTCATCATGAGATGAGCTATGGCGCAGTTGTCTATAGCGTTAGGATCAAAGAATAGGGGAGGTAGGCCACGCTTTTGTGGAGTCGGGTTCTGCTTAAGAAGTAGCCTAAGTAACCTAAGATAATTGCAAGTTGTTACAAAAGCGGGGTCAGGACATGAGGAGAAGTCCGTAAGAAAATGCATCATAGACTCATCTAGGCTTTCGGCGGTAAAAAGAAGGGCATGCTCGAAGGATACTACAGTGGAGTTATAAATAATGGGAAAGTCATACTACCCGTGGAGGGTGGCATCAAAATCTACCCCTACCCTTCGAGGGTACGCCATGTAGGTAGGGTTGTTCCGCTCGAATGGCAAGGTGTTACAAAATGCCATCCAGGCGAGCATGCTAATGTCGCATACTCGCCTCCTCCACAGGGGTTAGCTTTTGTAGCCTTGTACAGTGTGTGGGACTTCAAAAACTTTATTTTGCCAGTAGTCGGCCATTTCTATGCCCCAAGAGTTCGGGGTCTTTTCCTACTCTTCCAGCCATCTTTGCCCCAACCGGCCACCACCGACCGCGATTACCTCGTCCATCACCTTGAGCAGCAGGACCCTCTGTAGACTGTTGGGTAAGAGGAAACTAAAGGGGAATGGATCCTTCCCTAGTTCCTGTATCTCCCACAACACCAGTTTTGCGTGGAATCCTGCGGGAAGATCATCAGGGCACGGTGGGAGAGGTGCGGATGGTAGCACGGCTGGCTTGGCTCTCAATTTTTTTCTGGCTTCCTCCACCAGCTTTTTGCGTGTTTCCCTAGAGGCGGCTTTTCTTTCCGTGGATGGGTCCTCTTGTGGTGGCTCTTGAGACTGCGGCAAGGGGGGTTATGGGACTACGTCCTCCCTGAATCAATTCATTTTGATTTCCAGTTCTGCTTCTTCCTTCTACCGTTCCGCGTGTGTTGCTTCTTCCTCGAATCCGAGGGCGTTGATCTCCTGGGGGGTTAGGCCGGCCAGCATTAGGTATTTTCGTTGCCCATCCAAGCTCAGCCTAACCTCCGCAGGTAAGGGTGGCATCTGCAATCCAGTGTGTAGGGCTCTTCATGCCATGCCGAGCTTTCTTTGCATCACCTCCAATGGCTCTCCTTGCGCTGCGTGGGTGGCATCCAGGATGGTGTCGAGGAAGGCCTTCTGTTGAGTGCTGAAGGCCACTTGGACTGCTTCTGCCTTGCTCTGTGTGATGATTTTCTCCTTTTTTGCCAGAGCAAGGTGTCGCGCCAGTGTCTTCACCCTCTTTTCATTGTGCACAACCCACTCCTCTACTCTTTTGTTCATCACTTCCAAGCTCTCTCCCTGTTTTAGGATTAGCATCATAAGTTTCTGCTCATAGTCTTCCAATTCCTTGACTAGCCTCTCTTGTTCTTCTCTTTCAGAGCTCAGCTGGTCTGTCAGGCTCTCGAGTTCCTCCTGTTGTTCCTCGATGCCTCGTTTTCTTTCTTCGTCCCTGGCATTCAACTCAGCCACAAGTGCATCAATCTGAGCAGATTTCGCAGCAAGCTCCTGGTATTGCACTATTAGGAGCTTGTGCTCTCTTTGCATTTTTACTAGCTCCTGTGTCTCGTTTTCACGCAGCTGTCTCTAGTGCTCCTCCCTTTCATCCCTAGCCTTCATTTCCTGTCTGAGATCTACGATCTCCCTTTGCTACAAGGCTATCATTCTTGTTTTATCCAACTGGAAGGTGGCCACTGATTCCTTCTCCGCTGCCAACTCAGCCATGGCTATCTTGCGTTCGTCCTTAGCTTTCTCCAATTGGGAGAGCAGCTCGGTGACGTATTCGTCGTAATTACCCGATGGCATCATCGTTGTGTGGATGAGCGAGGTTGAGGCTTCGACTTTTTGCGTTTTGGGCTCTTGCCTAGACTCCGCTTCTGTAGCTGGCCTCTTCTATCCTGTGCCCGTGGTTTCTGTGCTCTGTCCCTAGCCCATCTCTTTGTTGATGAAATATTGCATCCATGCCACGAAGTTTGACATGTTTGCCCTGGTTGGGATGCTGGGGGTGATGGTGGTGGGTTCAGTGGAAGGCACGAGGAGGGTAGGAATCGGATAGAGCGGGGCCTTGCCCTTGCCCTCAGGGATTGGAGGTGGCACAAACTCTATCACCTGCGTGCTAGACCTTGGCCCCTCTTCTCTACGCGGGCTCAAGCTCCTCAGTTTATCTGCTCGACTCTGTTGTTCGATAGACCAGCGCGGGTGGCTTCCGCCAGGTCCTCTTCCTCCTTTCTTCGTAGCTCTTCCTCTTCCTCATCCACTTTTCTCTTCCTTTCCTCCTCCGCTTTTCTCTGCTCTTCCTTCTTTTTTTCTTTTTGTTTTTTTTCCCTCCTTTTCTTCTCTTCTGCTTCTTGTTTCAACGCCTCCTTTGCTTTCTGTAACTCCTCTTTTTCCTTCTCCTCCTCCTGTCTCTTTGTCCTCTCTCTCTCCTTTGCTTCTTTTAGGGAATATTTCTTCGCCCTTTCCAAGTCTTCTTTCTCCTTCTTTCTGCCTTCGTCATCCTTCTTCTTCCTCTGCGTCGTCTTCTTCTTGGTTTTCCTGATTGTCTTTTTGTTAGTCTGTCGCTCCCTTGCTTCTTCTGTTTTAGTTCTATCGGTGGACCTATCTTTGTCCTGGTGAGTCCTTCTCCCTCTTCCGCCTCCTGTGCTTCCTCTACTACCTCCTGGATAAGTGCAGTCAAGACTCCTCCATACCCAATGAAGGAGGCTTTGGAGGAGGCTTTCTTCCGTTTCGTAACTTTAGAAGCCGGAGATTCTCCTCCTGCTGAAGCACTTCCTAGGGCCAATGCTTTGGTTGCTTGATCAATCGTTTTCCGCATGTACCCATTCCAATCTACTTCGTCTAGGGTATGGGCTGCTACATTCTCCAGCATAGGTATGCTAATTCGATGCATCAAGGAATTGTAACGATGGCTGGAGAAGAGCCCATGTACCAACTTGGCCTGCAACCTGGCTTCTGTGTCAGGGATGTCCTGGATGCTTATGCCGTCATTTGTGAGCACCGCTTCCTTCTTCATTTTCAGCATGGCATAAACATCCCTTTTTTGTTTCCTTTCTGTCTTTGGTACCAATCCCAAAGCCTTCTTCACCAAGGCTGGATCCAACCGGACTTATACATGACTTATACCTGCTTTGCACCCTCTCCTCTGCCTACTGTTACAATACCACTTTCTTGGTCTGGGTTGTATGTTCTGAGGAATTCCACGTACTTTAGGTGGTCTGGCTCCTGCGAGATTTTTTCAATATACTTTGTGAGATTTCATTGTTCCACCACCCTCCTGATTGCTTCCTCCTTGGCCACCACGACTTCTATGTTGTGGATGGTTCGGAACTTGAGCTAGCTGAAGGTGCGGTTCTCTAGATGGATGCGGTACTGCACCCTTTCCTCGTCTATGAACGGGAGTCGATGGGCGCGGTTGTGCTGCGACATTTTATGCTCCTGCCATAATTCGTAACTTTCATTAGTATTTTCCACATATCACTTCGTTGGTTGCATGAGAATAAAACTCTTGAATGAATTTCTTCGGAAGCCATTTTTTCATATTATATGCTTGTGCTTTTCACTACCTTTACTTTACTGTATCCCTTTTGATTCATTTCCCATCTGATTCCTTTCACCTTCACCATACCCCCTCCCCTTCCATCTTGAAAAGAATCCTTCCCAACATTGGGGTTTAAAAGGTTAGGGGCTTTCGGTAGGTTGGGGTAGGATTTACTTGTGAAGGAGCCAAGTGTAGAAATTCCGATTGTATTCCAGTTGAGCGGCGCAGTCCAGATCGAAGGGTCGAATTCCTACGTGTGTGACATATGTGAGGATATCTGTGAGGAAGTCACCAGAGGCGACCTGACTCGTGATGTGGAGCTCTTCCTCTGTTAAGAGGCAGTCAAGATAGGGATGCCCCTTGATATGCTCGTCTATGCGTCGGCCCCGAAGAGTGGTTAACACTCTATACGAGGTAGGCGCGACGTAAGTGGGATCATGCTCTACCGTTTTGATGGCTCAGTGTTGCTCGGTGTTGGTCATTATGCGACATCCGTCAACCTCCCATTGCAACCTAAGAACGTACCACTGCCTCAAGAAAGGTGATCCAGTGTCAACAAGGTGGGATAATTTTGCAATCTCTTGGTCAGTGATAGCAGAAGTGGTCTGTTGATCGTATGACGTGATAAGATGTTGTTTAATGGCTTGCTCTTTGGAGACCTCGCTACTGAGAAACTCAGCAGTAGAGCGAGAAGCTTTTGTAAATGCGAATTCAAAAGTCTCCCAAGAGCAAGGCATATTGTGCACTTCCGTCGCAAAGGGTTCTTCTAATAGACCCAAGTCCAAGCGGTCATAGCAGAGGGCTAGTGATACGAAGGTGGCATCAAGTTGTTTGATGCATTCCACTATGTCATCCCCGGTGTTCTCTGCAAGGTCAGCGGCTAGCGCCAGAAAGGATTTTCATTTGTAGAAGGGCGTAAGGCTGACAGGTGGTTGAGGTTTGGCAGAAGAAGCATTTTTTACAACGAGGATGGGCGGTTGGAAGTTTTCTTGTGCTTGCGGTTGGGCTGCTTGGGACATGGGTGGATTAGGGTCAGCCTTAATAGATGGATTGCTACATTCGGCTTTTCTTTGGGTAGCTGGATTGACTTGGTCGGGTGATGCCTCCTGTGACAGTGGCTGTTGCTTGGCTTGATAGGTATGTGCGACTCTCTTGGGCTGAAGCGTAGATGAGTCGGATGGTTGGGGCTCCGGAGAGCACTGTGGCCTATGGTTGCGCGGCGTTGAGGGACGTGGGTTGATAAAGCCTGAGGGTGGCGTACGACTAGTGCCTTTGGCCGTGGGGGCCTTGGGGATCCACAGTGAGGTATTGCCCTCATAGTAGCGTTGCGCATGCAAGAGGGCTTTAGGGACCCATCTTTGCTTAATTACACGGCTCTTCCTGTGATTGCGTCTTGGCCTCCTAGGTTTAGAGTGCTCGGTCTTATGAGAATAGATACGTCTAGTCCTAGGCGGTTGTTACGGCTGTTTAGGCACCCACTGGAGATGAGGCTGTTGGGCCCTTGCTTTGGTCACTGCGGGCTGCGGTTCATGGAAGTCGGGGAGCGGCAGCTGCACTACCCTCTCCTTGGTCTTGCCTACAGATGTCTCTACAGGTGGCTTTGTGGACGGTGATGGTGTCACACAACCCTTGCTGAAAGCTGTGACAATGCCCATGTTGCCTATTGCTAGGTGGATGCGCTGCGACTCATAATCAACATTGCAGTGAGTCTGCTTTTTGAAGGTTCGCCCCATCAGTGACTCCGTGCCTGCGTCTGTAGCACTGGGCAACACGTAAAAAAGCATTGGAATAGTCTCAGACTCGATAGAAACGGCGACTCTGCACTTGCGGAGAAGTGCATATGATTGAGCTCCATATGCATTTAACTTGGCAGTTGTGGGTTGAAGTAATGGTTTGTCAAGCTGGATCCAATGATTGTGGGTTAAGACATTGAAGTCTGCTTCCTCGTCGATCAAGGCGTTGAAAGCACATGTTTGCTTGGCAGTGACCATGACATGGAGGTAGGCGGGTTCTAAAGCTTCCTCATCATCTTCGTTGATTTCAGTGATTGTGGCTACTCGTACTTTGATCGGCGGTTCTAACATGGGCAGCTCATGCAAAGGATGCATGGGAGGGTAGTACTTCTTAACGCGACTGCCACATTGAAGAAGCCTATTCCCTCTCTGTCTAGTGTCTCAAGCTCGACATTGCCGATTTGGCTGATCGCACGAACCTTGAAGGATCTGAGACCTCTAAATTTCATTTTTTGCTTATGCCCCTTAACTGAGTAAAGGAGCACTAAGTCCCCCCGTTTGAATTCTCACTGCTTGACATGCTTGTCGAACTAGCTTTTGCATCGAGCTTTCTCACAAATAAGCGCGTGGGTGGCTAGAAGACGAGTTTCTGATAGGCGTTCAAGCTCGACCAAGTGTTGCGTCCATGCCTCATGCCCTTCCCATCATTCTTGAAGTGCTATTCTCACGCTAGGAACGAATAATTCTAATGGTAGAATTGCCTCAGTTCCATAGGTCATCCTAAAGGGGGTTTGGTCGACAGCCGTTTGATAAGCTGTGTGGTAGGCCCATAAGGCTGCCATCAGCTTGTTGTCCCACTCGCTATGTGAGGTTGAGACTATCTTAGTTAGGACATTGATAAGAATCTTGTTAGTTGATTCTGCCTGGCCATTAGCCTGAGGGTAGTATGGTGAGGATTTGCAATGGATGATGAGAAAGGTGGATAGGAGATGTGCTATCACTTCGTTGATGAAGTGTGTGCCTTGGTCGCTAACCAGTTCGATGGGGCAACCAAAGCACGAGATCACTTGCTCCCATAAGAACTTGGGAGTCATCCTAGCGTCGTTTTTTCATGTGGCTCTTGCCTCTGCCCATTTCGTGAGGTAATCTATGGCCACTATGATGTACTTGGCTTGTGAGTATTGTGCCGCAAGGCTGATGGGTCCTATGAAGTCAATTCCCCATTTTTCGAAGGGTTGGCGAGCAATAATTGGGGTTAACTCCATTTGATCTTTATGAATCAGGACTTTTGTCCATTGGCACTCGTCACAATGCTTGATGAATCGCTTGGCGTTGCAGAAAAGTGTGGGCCACCATAGTTGAGACTAGAGCACCTTCCTTCCTGTCGTGTCTCCGCTAAGGTGTCCTCCCACAATGCCGTTGTGTGCCTCCGAGAGCATATCGTACATCTCATGCTCACACACGCACCTACGCAGCAATCCGTCTTGCCCCAGCCTATAGAGTTGGCCTGCAATCAGCTGGTAGGGCTGGATCTTTAGGATCAAGTGCCTAAGTTGGGCCTTTTCTATTGGTCGCTCAGGTAGTCCGTGCTCGAGCACTTGGACTATGTCGTCTGCCCAATATGGCATTAGATCAGCCTTAAATAAATCCCTCTCGCTGGACAGGTGAAATAAGTGGGCATCAGGTAACTCGTCAATGATGCCTTGTCCAGCGGCTTCTCCTATGGGGATGCGTTACATGTGATCAGCCATGTAATGTTGTTTTCCCTTTCATACTACCACAGAGAAATCAAACTCTAGGAGCAGGAGGAGCCATCCAGCTATGCACCCTGTAGCACAGGGTTTGTTTACTAAATAGAGTAGGGCTTGATGGTCCACAAAGAAGACGAAGGGTGTGGCCAATAGATAATGCCGGAATTTCTTCACGGCGAACACCATGGCTAATCCCTCCCTTTCTATTTTCGAGTAATTCATCTCCGTCTCAGTGAGTTGTTTGCTAGCAAAGCTCATTGGGTAATCTAAGCTATGCTCACCAGGTTGGCATAACACTGCCCCCACCGCAAACTTAGAAGCATCTATGTGCACATGGAAGGTAATGGTACAATCTGGGGCTCGTAGAATTGGTGCTATTGTTAGAGCCTTTTTCAATTCTTCATATGCCCATTGGCATGCCTCGGTCCACTCGAAGACAATGAGCAGCTTGTACAATGGTCTGGTGATCAGCGTGTAGTTTAGTACAAATCGCCAATAGTATCCTGTATAGCCTAAAAAGCATTGAACTCCCTTGTAATTAATTGGGGTGGAAGGTCAACAATAACCCTGACCTTCGAGAAGTCAGTGGCAATGCCGTTCTTTGACACCACGTGTCCTAAGATGCATCCGTGCTTTACCCAAAACTGACACTTCAAGGGGTTCAAGGAGAGACGATATAACCGGCACCGTTCAAAGACTGTGCGGAGTTTGTCTAAGTGTTTGATCCAAATCGAATGGACACACAGGTCGTCGACAAAGACCTCTAACTCCTTGCGAAGCATGTCCTTAAAGATGGTGCACATGAGGTGTTGGAAAGTGGCATGGGCATTGGTCAACCCGAAGGGCATGACTATGTATGCAAAAACGCCCCACTCGGTGGCAAAGGCGGTCTTGTGCCTGTCGGCAGGATGCACTTGCACCTGGTTATACCCTAAGAAGCCATCCAAAAAACTGTAGGCTTGCTTGCCTGCCACCCTTTCTAGCATGTGCTCAGTGTACGGCAATGGATAGTTGTCTCTCTTCGTAGCAGCATTCACTTTCTTGTAATTGAAGCACACTCGGATTTTTCCGTTCTTCTTCATCACAATGACTATGGGTGATACCCAGTCTGTGTCCTCAATTTGTAAATGAATCTAGCTCTCATCAGCTTGTCAATTTCCTCTTTGATAGCATGAGCATGTTTTGGATTCATAGGGTACAGTCGCTACTTGACTGGTGTTGCGTCCGTCATCATGGGTATGTTGTGAGTCACAACACTCATAATCAAGGGGGTTGTTGACCGTGCTGGGAACATGGACCAAGCCCGCCGCGAGAAGTCTCTCTGTTGAGCTCTACTTGGAGCAGGAGGACGCTTGGGTGCCAAGGGGGCTCTGGCCGTAAATCCCTCGCCTTCCCGGTCCCGCACAAGAGGCTAACGTGACTCAGGATTGGATCTCGAGGCCCGTATACTAGTCTACGGGCGGAAGCTTGGAACATTGATTCCTGTGGATTACTGGATAGCCTTCGGGCGGATTATGGACAAGCCTACAGGCGGAACTCCTTGTATTTCAAAGATAAATATGATGACATGTTAATAAAGAACTTGTTTGATATTGTTTTTCTATGTCACGTGATAAGATTACGTGAAGGAACCAGTGCTTAACGGTTTAATTAAAGAAGCTGATTGTTACCTGTCAAATTAATGTGTTAGATAATTACTAATCAAAACCAACCAAGGAAAGTGCGGAGGATGGGCCATGGGTCCGTCCTACAGTTGGGTGGTCCCGGTTAGCCGAGAACTTTTCTCAAAATCTCGAAGAATAGCGGGATGATCGTCAAAAGAAACAACGAAAGCATGGACCTAGAGTTATGTCTTAACTGATTTACACTGTTTTAGGGGAATGGAATGGGACTATGCCTTATAGCAGAGAGGTTGAGCTTTGCATCCCTCTCGTTTCCCATTCTCCTTGAACCAAGTGCAATGTGAATCCGCTTCGGACTTGGCATTTCTGCGTAAAGTAGTTCGCTTGGGTCCGACACTAGTTGCTGTTAGGTAATGACCAATCAAGAAAACCCTAATTCCGATCGATCCTAAGTGGGAACGGCCAAGATACTTCCGCTACATGGCAGACACGGAAAGACCTAGATCGCAAATCCCATAACATTCCATGGGAGTGCCGGGAGGAGCTTTCTAGACATTCTTTCTAATGGACTGCTAAGACATGTCCTAGATGATACTAGTGGACACGTTACAAAGTATCACTTTCAAGCGCTACACATCGAATAGTATCATGGAGAAGCTACGGTAATCCACCGTAACAATACTTTGCAAGTTCCCAAAATACTCCATCTCATCTATAACCGTGTTTGGATCCGTTGCTCGTCGTCGGCTCTCTTGCTCGAACCTTGTCATGATACCACAGTCCATTGTAGAGCGCATTTTGTCAATACACTCTGTTGAGAATCAGCAATCACACTCAAACAGCCTCTTTGTATGGAGTCTCAGGGTCAAGGATATGCAGGCTAACTTATCCCATATGCACAATGGTGCCTACTGCAGTTTCCTACTTTCCTATAAAGCATTGTACTTGCTTCCCTTCTTAATGCAATGATAGTACTCTTTTCATTTCAGTAAAGTGTCAATGTCATTGTCCACATACACAAGATTGTGTTTATGAGTCCAAGTCTCAATCTTGGAACCTAATTCACTTGTGTAACAAACAGTGTCCTTTCCATCATGAGTCTACACTTCTTTTTCCATCCTCCATAGCTTCTGGTTTTGCCATGCTCTAGATCCCGCATTTCTCACATGGTATCAGAGCCCAGTTGGGCATGGCATTACTTGTCTAGCCTCTCTTGATTCCTTTCAACCTCAGTCTAGCTCAATGTCAGCTCATGACTTCATCTCCCAACTCTACTCCCACTGAAGCTTCCTTCTGGAAAAGTATTCCCCAACTCACAAAGCTTCCCTGTATCACATCAATCCAGGACATTGGACCATCTGGAGCTCAGCATTGTGAAAATCCCCAATCTCTGCTCTATGTCTGCCATAGCCAGACAGGACCTACCTTACTTGGAGCTTCCATAACTCTTCAACCAGGCCATTTCAGCCCATGATTTCTTCTAGGGAGTTGTTCCTCTGCTCAAGGCGCTTCATGCTGGCACGAGAATCGATGACATTAGTGCGCCCTAGCTTCAGCATTGCGAAAATCGCGGAATCCTGTCAGAAATGCGCCTGCTGCTGTTCGACGTGCCTGCGTGCTGCATACTGTCCACGATTTTGATGATTATGATAGGGCTTTGGTAGCCCATGAAATCAGCTTCCTAGGCATATAAAAATTTTTGAAAATGATCCACTATAGCTCCTGCAATCTGAGAAAAACCAGGCCCTTGTCTCAGAAACCCTAATTCCACCATAGCCAAAGCTTCAAAATCTTGACATTTTTTCACTGTTTCTCTCACTGAAGTTATCAACAGTGATTTTAATCACTGAGCAATACTCTCTGAAGTTCATTAAAGTACTATCACTCAGATCTGAAGGCATCAGCATCAAATCAAGAAGGGGAAGATCACTTGGATTTTAAAAGAGTAAAAGACTTTTGCAAATTTGGTATTCATTGACACTCAGTTAGTGTTTTTTAGCACTTGTGTCTCTCAATCAATTCTTCTGTTGCTCAAATCTGATAATTCTGAAGTTGATTTGCTACTGTTCCCGTAAATCTAACATGGGAAAAGACTCTCCAAATGCTCGATTCAAAGGAGTCGGGTTTCACACTTGGCAAACCCGCATCAAGCTCATCCTGATGAAGAAGGGTCTCTGGGCCATCACAAATGGCAAAGAGAAGAAACCTCGGGACGCGGACCTTGCAACTACTTGGCAAAAGAATGATGACAGAGCTCAGGCCATTATCAAACTGGAGCTAGACGACAGTTATATCCATCATGTGGATAACTATGAGACCTCACAGGATACATGGAAAAGACTTGACACCCTGTTCGGTGCACAATCTAAATCATCAAAGTATGGTCTCCTGATTGAGTTCTTCAGGCTTGAAATGAAGTCCAGCACATCACTTGCCACACATCTCAATTACATGGAAGGACTCCTAACCCAACTTGCAGGAATCAACATTAAAATGGATGAAGATGTTTGCATCGGTGTTCTACTTAAGAGCTTGCCTCCTGAATATAATAATGTATCAACAACTTTAATCAACATGCCAAATCCTGAACTTGTTGATATCCAGGCATCACTGTTAGAAGAATAAAAGAAGCTAAAAACTAAAGAAGAACCAAGTACCTCTAGAGATGAGCATGCATTATATGTTGGCAACAGGTACAAAGGCAAGAAGGATCAGCTCTTTTGTGACTTCTGCAAAAGGACCGGACACACCGAGAAGTTCTGCCACGCAAGAAAGAGATCCCAAAAGGCATATCTAGTCGAAGTCAAAGAAGAAGAAGAAAATGGAGCAAAGGAAGAAGAAGATGAAGATGAAGACCACCACGATCGGAAGGACAAGACTCATCAGTCCTTGTACTCTCATAATTCTGATAGACTGTTTTAAAAGCCTTGTACTTCCTTGCCCTAATTCTTCCTGCCATAAGCTTTGTAAACTCCTTATGTAACTTGGCATTACAGTCCCTGTACACTTTGTGAGGCCCCTGTTACAGCCTCTGGATGTCCACCATGTTTATGGTACCCACACTTAGCTTTTTTCTGCAACAGCCTCTGGTGTTTTGCCATGTCTGTGGTATGCCCACACTTTGCAGGTGGTTCTCATTACAGCCTCTACACACTTTATGCCTTTTCTAGTTGTGATTGAGGAGGGGTGTTGAGAATCAGCAATCACACTCAAACAGCCTCTTTGTATGGAGTCTCAGGGTCAAGGATATGCAGGCTAACTTATCCCATATGCACAATGGTGCCTACTGCAGTTTCCTACTTTCCTATAAAGCATTGTACTTGCTTCCTTTCTTAATGCAATGATAGTACTCTTTTCATTTCAGTAAAGTGTCAATGTCATTGTCCACATACACAAGATTGTGTTTATGAGTCCAAGTCTCAATCTTGGAACCTAATTCACTTGTGTAACAAACAGTGTCCTTTCCATCATGAGTCTACACTTCTTTTTCCATCCTCCATAGCTTCTGGTTTTGCCATGCTCTAGATCCCGCATTTCTCACACACTCTACGCGAAAATGTTGTCCGCATGACCACACTGCACTATATATTTTGTATTGTACATTGAAACACTCAAATTAGATGTCGCATATAAAATATAGATACGACAAATCCTAAACACCTCATCACCTTTGGACTACATCCCCTCGAGAATTTCCACTTCTCCATTGAGATCTCTGTCCCTTCGCGAGACGCTGCGGTCAAAGCTCCATGCAACCATCGCGTTGATATGAACCGCGGCATCTCCTCCACGCCCTAGGGATATCGAATCGATCGATGATGCATACTATGTTGGAATTCAAATCGCGCTTCCTCTCGATCTTGTCTAGCGATCTAGTACTTGGCGAGCCACGTCTCCATAGAGGCATAGTGTAATATACAAAAGCGATTCACCTTCTCCTCCATTGTAGCATCCATTATTTTTTCTACCCCATTTCCAACCACCACATCTCCAGTTGGTCTATCATCGTCCTTCAGCGACTATAGCATTTTGTTGTCTCGATCCACCGTTGGTAGCCATTGTAAAATATGCATTAGCGTCTCAGACACCAACCAATCTTCAGCCATGCTACCTTCTGGCCGAGCTCATTATCGCACAAAGCCTTTCAGGGTTTTCATGAAGCGCTCCAAGAAGAACATCCATCGCATATGGATAGGTTAAGCAATCTCCACTTTATCTACAAGATGCACAAGAAGGTGGATTTGTATCGTGAGCTTGCAGGTGGGCAAGTATTTCTCAAAGAGACAGACCGTCTCCACTACTCCTCACCTCGCAGATTCAATAGAGGACGTCTTAATCTCCTTCTGTGAAATCCATTGCACCAAATTCGACAACCTATAAATAGCCCCGTGTATTTCTAGAGTAAGACATCCTACGATCGCGATCGGTAGTACAAACTGCCACAAATGACAAAGCATTATGAATAATGGCTATACTCTAAATAGCAAAATGCGTACACCAATTACAATCCATTCGTAGTATAAACCTGACATATCTTATGCCAGCCATGGGATTTTAGCCCTGATAATGTAGACTTGAGAGAACACATCATATCCATCGGAGTGCGGGTAGACTTGACTACTTGCTTCACAATGCGCTCTTCTTTAGTGGAAAAAACCCAAGCAGCACGAGGTAGCTACACGCGACCATCAGCACTCGACTGCGGCGGCCAAAGCACCTCCATCTTACCTATCTCCTTCAAATCCATTCATGCCCCTATAGTGTCTTTCTTTCTTGTGATGTGGTCCCATAGCATGCTACCCACATTCTTGAAAACATGCATGGGATTCAACAACAGTACAATAGAAACGAGGCATAGACGCGTGTGTTAGACGCGCAAAGTCAGGCGCGTCTATCACAGTGTCTATAAGTGTGTGTAAATGTGCGTGTAAATAGACACGAATTTTGCGTCTATACATACGCATAAATAGACGCTAATATAGACGCGCCAGCAGACGCACAATTATTTAACCACCTAAAATTGACAATTCACGTAATTAAAAAACCAAAGTTAATAATTATTTAACCACCTGAAATTGATTCTTGAGCATGCACATGTGCGCATGATAAAAACCATAGAATTAAGAATACACATTGAATCATCGAATTAAAAAAATAGAGTTAATAATTACTTTTTCATTGCTCTCTAATGAATGGCAGTTCCTCCAGTTCACAAGCCTGATATAAGTAATTAGCGGCAAGCGACAGAAACCTTACAATTAGTAGCAAGCATTGCAATATGTATCTCGTAATTTCTCTACGTACTTGAAGATGATAAAAGATACTTCCTTTTGATTATGGAAGATTCAATTTAGCTTTAAAATTGACTATTGATTCTTGAGTATGCACGTGTGCGTATGATAAAAACCACAGAATTAGGAATACACATTGAATCAATAAGCAAATTATAAAGTATGTTACAATGAATGATCCATCTCATCTTCAATGAGATCAGCCCTTGCTAAACTATCTACTTCTAGGTCTATGTTACCAAGAGGCAACAAAACAAATAAGTCTATCCCACTATCAGATGTGTTGCTATATTGCTCAATAACTTCATCAATATCATCGACAATCACATTATTGTCTTCTTCTGTGTTTCCTTGAACATCCTCGCGAGGTTCATCTTGTACTATGTCACACATATCATCCATTATGGTGTCATCATGCATATCATCATTAATTGTTGAATTGTCATCTGCTATCTCCATGTCGGTAATATTACCATATATTGGTTTTGAACGATTAGATATAGGTATGACATACCACCATCGGTTATTGTTTACCATTGGATGATACACAACCTGTATTTGAAAAACAAAAGCAAAAAACTTAAGTACTTATTATATTGTGTATATGTATCACATGTATACATATTAAAAATTTAGCATTTGCATATATACCTGCTCGCATTGTTGAGGTAGTACTAATGTGTCATTCTTGTTTTGGTGAAATTTTGTAGAATCAATGATTACAAAACCACTTGGATGACGTTTGATTGTGCAATGCTCACCATTTGTTACCACTTCTTTAAACCACTTCACATCCAGTACATATATAAAGAATCGTTTAAAGTCAAGCTTCAGAATATCTTGGATCAAGCCACAATAACCTTCCATGGTACCATTGGCATCCTCGAAGTGAGCAAGGACACCACAATCTTGGGTATTTCTCTTTTCATCTATATGTCGAGTTCGAAGATGTTTACCCTCACATCAAAGTGCATTGAATAATGTGCACTAATAGTAAAAGATGAAATATCAAACATGTCAATTATTTATATAAAATAAAACTTATAGAAACAAATTAATGGATAGTATGTCTCACCTTTGATAAGCAACCTCGTGTGTATTTCCACTCTTCTTGAGATACATTACGTCCATATCTAGTGCAAAATTCTTGTCTTTCGCTTTTTCTTCTTGCCCTTACTTCATTATATAGTGTCACCCATTTGCTCATTACATCACTATTGAGCACACAAAAACTATTTAACTTACGAAGTTCTTCTTTTGTTAGCACTTTACTCATTCTTTTTCCTTGAGGTACTATAGAGGTCATCCTCAAGTCTTCATCATCTTTCCATAGTTGTGGTTGAGAGGGATCCACTTCAGCAAGATATTCAGAGATATAAACAAGGGATGAGTGCACTAATCAACCCTCAGCCATGCTTCCCTCAGGCCGTGCTTTTTGCCTCACAAAATCTTTCAAGGTTTTCATGAAGTGCTCAAGAAAAAACATCCACCTTACATGAACTGCCCCACAAAGTGCGATCTCATCAATCAAATGTACGAGTAAATGTAATTGAGTAGTCAAAATGGATCGAGGAAAAATTTACTCCACCAAACAAACCACCTCAACAGATAATACTCGAGCATCTTGCAATGTGTTTGGATCAATTTCCTTCGAGCTCACGTATCTGTCAAGATGTATTTGAGAATTCTTTAATTTTGTGTAGAAATTCAAAGATATATAATGAAAAAATACAATGTATACACACCTTACAAGCTCTCCCATCTTGTAAATGATATCACGTACATCTTTGGATACACAATGGGATATGCTAGTAGGAAGTACGAACTGAATGTAAACAATATTCATAGATCAAATGATTAGTTGAGGAAAAAGTCATCATACCCCAAAGTCACACATGGTGATCCCATAATGTAGATACAACATTTTTGAATATGTGCATGGGGTCCAACAGGTGATTGATCTTGAGTTTAGTCCAGTAGGGAAGACGAAAAAATATAGAGAACCTAACAAACAAACAATATATTATGTAAACAATTCATCATGCTAAATACTTTAAAGTCAATCGAGAGAAATGCACTTCTTACCGACTCATGCCGAGTGGAGAGTGACTGTCGGTATTAATCCATCTCTCCTTCCAATCTCGAATGGTTAGAGATTGTGGAGTCATTCCATTAGTAGGGAGAACATATTTGGGATGGTCAATAGGAAGAAATCGATGATGATTGTCATAGATAATCTTCTTTAAACGTGCCGGCCTAGAGGAAACTAGAGAGGGACTGCAAATAGGACATGCATGATATCTTGACATGGTTAAACCTGAAAAAACAAGTGAATTAATAAAATGCAATTGATTCAAGTCTTGAATTTCAAATATAGAGTGATATGCATGTACCTGAACACTCTCCGTATCCTGGAAAGTCGTGCATGGTCCACAACAACATGGCCTTCAATGTGAAATCTCTAGAGGATGCAGATGCACTTGTATCTTGCACCTCAATACCTTCCCATAACATTTCTAACTCTTCAATCAAAGGCTCTAAGTAAATGTCCATGTTTTTTACCTTGTGCTTTCCAGGAATCAGAAGGGACAACATCACATGTCCCTTTTTAATTGCCATGGATGGAGGAATATTATAGTTTACCAATACCACTGGCCATACACTGTATGATGTGCTTTTGATGTCAAATAGATTGATTCCATCCATACCTAAATCAAACCTCAAATTTCTTGGCTCTTCTTTGAAAACCGGCCACAAATTATCTATATGTTACCATGCGGGTGTGTCTGCAGGGATCCTCCATTTTCCATCACTTGAACGATGACTAGCATGCCATGACATGAGCTTTCCAATAGACTTACACTTGAACATAATTTTTATACGTGGAACAATCGGAAAATGTCGCAAAACCTTACGAGGCACATCCATTGACTTCATCTCCACTTCCTATCTTGATTCGCCACAAACAGGATACTCTCGTGCGAACTCATGAATCCCACGAAATAAGACACAATCATTGACACATGCATGGATCTTGACATAATCGAGGCCTCCCAGAGATGTCAAGTAATGTCTTGCTTGCTCTCTCTTAGTTGGCAATTTGTTTCCTTTTGGAAGCATTTGTGATAATAACCTACATATATTTTAAAAGTGAGTTAAAAAACCACCAACATATATTTCTGTCTGATTTCAAAATAGAATAATTAATATTATGATTCATAAGACAAACTGAATTGATACCTACTTCAATAACGCATCCAAACTGACATTACTCCATCTATAAATTGTTTGCAAGTTAAGTATCTCGAGGGATCACGAAAAACGGAGTACGTACAACCTTCATACAACGGAGTAGATGATGCTACATATAGTGGATCATCTGGCTTCCTAGAGTGACCTTCTCCCTGAACCGGTTTCAAAAATAGATGGTGTACCATGTTGTCCAAAATCTCATCCTCTACAACTTGATGGGGCATTTCATGAGGGCTGCTATCATGGTCGTCAGTATCTACTCTTCTTGAAGACTCTGCCTCCTCACGTCGACGTTTTGCAGTCTTTGGACGCCCGGGAGGGAGCATCTGAGGATGTGGCACTGCATCGTGCTCAACCACAAAAGGGAGTTTCATGTATATTGATATATAATTCCCGTAACATAGACATGCAATCTTAGTGGTAAAAAAAAACAATGAATACCGGTGATTTTTCTCGGTCCCATTCTCCATACAAGCTGAGGTGTGACATTGCAATTCGACGTGCTCAAAAAATACACCCTTGACAACGATCACACATGCATTTAATTTTTCGTCGTAGCCATGCATCTTGATTATGAAGACGCAATGTTTCATCCTCACTTGAGGATGTGCTCATTGACTCATCAGCTTGCACCGCACTAGGTGATGACGACGTCGACATGATTAAACCTAATTCATGACAACATCAAAATATTTGTCATTCATATGTTTACATAAGATCTCAATTTTAAATACACAAAAATCATCATAAATACATTAAAACTTATGATAAGAATTCACTATCAAAACTTATCTTAAAAACAAAAAATTATGATAAAGCCCAAATGCGCGTCTATATCCGCGTTTAACTAGGCGTCTATATTGGCTATTTTCGTGTCTATATTCGCGTCTATACTTGCGTCTATTTGAACAATAGACGCACATATACACGCAAAAATAGACGCACACGTCAAAATTCAAACCATACTTAAATCATTTCTTTTCAAACTGCGCCTTTCCTTTCCTGCGTTTTTTGCGGTTCTGAAGCTTGAGCTTAGCTGACGTGCAGTGTCTTCATGCCTCACCTAGTCTCTTCATGCCTCACCTCCTCATGACTCACCTCTTCTTTCATTTCAAACACATAAGAAGGGAAAAAGGAAAGCCAAGGAGAGGAAGAAAGAGAGAACAAGAAAGAGGAGAACAAGAAGAAGTAGCAAGCAAGCAAGCATCAAGGGAGGGTAACTTACCAAGGAGAGGAAGAAGGAGAAGGAAGAAGCGCCACCACCCGCCACACCAAACACCCAAGGTGAGTCTCTCTCTCTCTCTTTGTTTCTCTCTTCCTCTCTCTGCTCTATCTGTGTATTTAGGATTTGTGATTCCATTATGTATTGCATTTTGTAAATCATCAATGGCGGTCGTCGACCTAAAATTGCCCGACCGAGCGCGTTTGATAGCGCATCTACATCTCAGTGTAGACGCAGACATAGACGCGAAAAATGTTTCCTCTTAGAGCATCTGAGAGCGCGTCTTAGTGCGCGTGTGCTGGCGCATGTGCTCTGCAGTGTACACGCGATGATACACGTGCTGTACAGAAGGTTGACCTATAGTCTACACGCGATTATACACGCGCATTGACCTGGAATGCGCGTCTGACAGCGCGTCTATGCTGCATCTTAGATATGTAGATAGACACGCTGGACAGAAGGTTCACTCTGGCGTGCGTCTGAGGGCGCATCTAACTTGCAATTTAGACGCGGGGATACACGTGCCAGGTCTCCCAGTTCTGAGAGTAAACAATATATTTTTGCAATGATGAATGTGACCAATCCCATGTTTGTGTTTATCAGTTTTCTTATTTAAGAGAAGCATTAGCACTTAAGTGTTATGCTCAATGTCTAAAGAAAGCTCTTTGAAAATGTAGGTAATATATGATTTTTTGTATGCAAATAAATTTATCTTTTTCTTGTGTTTTTTTTGCAGATGTCGTAACCTGGTTCATCTAGCAATGACCTGGATGTGGATCGCATGAATGATACATTGGCCTCCTTTGGCAGGGGGGTCAATTCATTTTTTGGAGGTTTTCCTAGTAGGGAAGACTTCATGGGAGAGATTACCAGACACCTTGGCTCCTCTCCCACAGCGAACGAGGTGTTCAATGTCATGTCTGGGACGCCTCTGGCGTCTTTGCTTGGCACTACTTCCCAGACTCCACATGCAGGTACTCCACATGCAAGTACTTCATATACAGGTACTCCATATGCAGGTACTCCACGTGCTCCATATACAAGTACTCCATATGCAAGTACTCCACGTGCTCCATATACAAGTACTCCATATGCAGGTACTCCACGTGCTCCACGTGCATCGGCTGAAGCACAAGCATCTACAGAAGCACGTGCATCTGCAGAAGCTCGTGCGTCTAGCGAGGCAGAGGGTAGTCGACAGAGAGGGAGGAGGGAGAGTCAAGGGGGAGGACGAGGCTTGTGTGGGGGTTGCCTAGGAGGTGGCGAGTGATCACCCTCACCAGTAGATCATGTAGGGGAGGTTGTACGCCACTACTATAGAGTTACAGATGTTGGTGGCATCTTTCATGATGATGAGGGAAGGGACGTAATGGCGTACATGAGGAGCATCGTGCATGCGACATATAAAGATTGTTTCATTGCCTTCAAAAATCAGAAAAGTGGCTTGTGGCAGGAGGTGTTGAGGGCAGTCCATAGGAGGTACCCAAATCCTGAGGGTCAGCGATTCTCTGATGATTAGGGAAGTACAAAAGTGAGGGATATGCTTCACAACAAAAGATCCCACCTCATGACACGGGCTAGGGACTCACTGTGGAGGCTGGAGGAGGGGCGTGGAGCCTATAGCCAACCACCTATGTGCCACCGCATAGAGTGGATGAAAGCCAAGAAGAAAGCAACTGAGAAAGTAAAGAGTCGCCAGCATGCAGAGGCGCGACGGATCCAAATGGAAACCATGGGATCGTCGCATTATGGATCGAGCGGCAGAGAGTCGTGGGAGGCAGAGTTTGTAAGTATATTTTGATTTCTAGTTTTTTTTAATTTATATTTCTTTCAATTCTTTATATATTTTAGTCTAATATATTGTGATTCATAATTGTTTGTATATCTCTAAATGTTTTGCAGACTACCATCGTTGGTAGGAGACCTACTCCTAGAGAGGTAGGTTACCATCGAGGCCATAACCCCGCAGCGACATGGCTTCACTTTTATGAGGAGGGTCTCATCACTGAGGACCAATACAACCGGGCCATGAGGATTTGACAGCCAGAGGAGGTATGTTTTTCTTACTTTCCTATTAAAAATATAGCTAATTATAACTTTTTCTCCACCTTGTCTATGTAAGCAACCCTCATCTTTTGTGTGTGTAGGCGAACCCGAATGTGGAGCATAGTGAGGAGGGGGATAGCGATGCTAGTAACCATGGTGGTACTAGCAAAGATGTTTCCTCTTCAGATTCGTAGAGGAGCATCATACCTCCTCATGAGGCCCTTTTTTCTTGTATATGTATGATATCTCTTTGAGCCTACTGCTTGCGGCTATGCTTTAGGTCACAAGCACTTAAACTTCCCTTGTAAATGCTTTTGATATATAATGAATACATAGACTTTTATTTTCAATTCTCGTGCCCGTAAGATACATTGTCTTTTTCCCAAATACAAAATCTGATGTATGGGAGGAGAAAAAAAAAACCAGAGAGCATGTAGTGCTCTCTGGTTTTTTTTTTCCAGTTCTGTTTTGCGTGTCTATCAGCGCATCTAAATTGCAGATAATTCGCGTTTATACGCCCGTCTATAATGCAGACTACACACGGTTATACACGCGCTTCATAATTCAAATTTAAAAAAGAAATTAAATATCTTTTTTTTAAAAATGACATTTTATGTTTTCCGTTCGCGTTTATCAGTACTTGTAAAAGTGCGTCTACCATCCTATCTATATGCGCGTGTATATGTGCGTCTATTGCGCGTGTATATGTGCGTCTATTGCGCGTCTATTTGTGCATATAAATTCATTGATACATGTGATTATAGATGCGAACTGGTAGATGCGCAAATAGACGGGCGGATAGATGCGCCTGTAAGAATTTCTCTATATTCAAAAATCGCATCTAAATGTGCGTTTATGAGGCCTTTTTGTTGTAGTGCAAGTGGTTGACCTGTAACTGGGTTCAATATGGCAACTCGTAGAAAACTGAGAACCACCACATTTCGTTCGGATGTGACTCCGCGTGGACCATTTTCAGCTCGTACCAACTTGTGGCGTTCATAGGTATTGGAGGTCGTCCAAGAAAACCTTCCCTAAGTTCATGATCCTCTTGCAAGAAAGCGGTGTGTCCTTGATATACCATCTTCTTCATGGTTCATGACCTTCGGAAGTCTAATTGTGGCCCGCACAATGGACATGCATGATAACCTGAGGTAACCAAACCTATTCTAACACCACGACCTAGTGATACAAGCTTGAACGAGATAAAATATAAATATTATCAACGAGAACGGAGGCCTATTCACATGAGCACTCTCTGAATCCCAGAAAGTCATGTATGGTCCACATGAGAATGACTCGAATATTGGCAGACCGCTGACCATCGCACTTGCTGATATCTTGCACAGTGACCCTCTCCTCCCACAAAATCTTAATCTCATCGAATAATGGATGAAGATACACGTCCATATTTTTGACTTTGTAGCGGTTGGGGACGAGTAAGCTAAGGAGGAGATGTCCTTTCTTCGTAGAAAGCCATGGAGGGATATTGTAGTTGACAAGGACTATAGGCCACATTCTGTAAGAAGTAGACCGTAGATCGAATGGGTTCACGCCATCCATTGCAAGACCGAGCTGAAGATTCCTTGGCTCTCGTGCAAAGCTTCGGAAGGTAGAGTCAATGTGGGTTCATGTGCGTGAATCCCTGATATTCGTTGAACTCCATCCGTGGACCTATTCTGTGCATGCCATGTTTTCAAGCTGTTGAGATATCGAGCTCCACTCGTGATATGCCAGGGTGACCGTTGTGCATTTATGTCACTGACGTGTTAGTTGCAGATGCGGTTGGTACACCGCCCATGAATAATAGCTAGATGACAGCTATCCTTATCTACTCTAGTTCGTGGCTCAGTTAGTATGCCACCTTAGTTAGTTGAGTTTGGTTTTGAGACCCATATATAGGGTTCTTCTATTTCTTTGTACTTGACTCCTTTTTGGCTTACACAACTAAGAAGAGGAAAACTGTTTTCAGCCTCCACCTCTGTGTGTATTCCCCCATTGTGCAAGCAAGAAAGCTACAAGTGAGACTCCTTCCTTCTCTCCCACAATCTTGACATGGTATCAGAGCCTTGTTCGTGGTAAGGAGCTCAAGAAAGCAAGCCAAGCTCGCGGTGTTCTGATAAGAGGAGCAGTGTTGCTTTCATTTTCTGTTTTGGGAGCAGTTCTCTGCAGGTAGCACAGCCGGAAATTGCAAGAGTGCATTGTCTCAGGTTGAGACACCCTTCGCGGTGAAGCAAGAGGGCAGTATATGCTGCGGGAGAGGGCTTTGACCCTTGGCGACCCTGTTTTTTTTATTTGAGGCCATTTCGAGGCCTGTTTTGGAGGTGGAAGTTTTCTGCACGCACTCAGGAAAAAGCCCTATTTTATGCTGTGCGACCACTGTTCTACAGGTCGGTGAAAAGTTACCACAGATATTGCATCATATGCTTGTGTGCAGAGACATTGGGAGTTACAGAATCATCCTTGGTTCCTGTATATGCAAAATCGTCACTAGGAAGTGACTGTGTGGTCAAATACCACTTTCGCCAGTTTTGCAGATTTGCCCTTATGAGGCTGAAGCTGTGTTCTTTGCAGTGACAGAATTTTTTGCAGTGTTCTGTAATGGCGTCTGATTCTCTTTCACAGATTGTCACTAAAAAGCTTGACAAGAACAACTTCCAAGCATGGAAGTTTAGAATGACAAATTTCCTTATGGGAAAAGGATATTGGAAATTTGCTGCAGGAAATGAAGAAGAACCAGTTCTTCCTGATGTTCCCAATCAACAGCAAATGCAGGCATTTAAAGCATGGCATGAGAGAGCCAGGAAAGTTATGTACTGGCTGTCTATCAGCATTTCAGACTCTATGATCGTGCATATTCAAGATGCAAGTACGCTAAAGGAGGCATGGGATACTTTGTCAAAAATGTATAGCACAAATACGCAAGCCAGGAAAATGCAGCTCAAGCAAGAGTTGCACAATGTGCAAAGACAAAATATGAGCATCAACGACTACCACATGAAGGTGAAGAAGATTGAAGATGCACTTGGAGAGAGAGAGAGAGAGAGAGAGAGAGAGAGAGAGAGAGAGAGAGAGAGAGAGAGAGAGAGAGAGAGAGAGAGAGAGAGAGAGAGAGAGAGAGAGAGAGAGAGAGAGAGAGAGAGAGAGAGAGAGAGAGAGAGAGAGAGAGAGAGAGAGAGAGAGAGAGAGAGAGAGAGAGAGAAAGAAAGAAAGAATTCAAAAGAAGCTGTCTTCTACTCAAATGCTGGAAGAGGTAGAGGCAGAGGTAGAGGAGGCCGATTTGGAGGCCGTGGTAGAAATCAGAATATGCAGCAAACTCAAGAAAACCAGTCCTATGGAGGAGGACGTGGTAACTCTAGAGGCAGGGGGAGCCAAAGAGGTCGTGGTGGATGGCAAAGAGGCCAAAATGCAAACAGTAATGTTGAATGCTACTACTGTGGTAAAATGGGTCATATGGCTAAAGACTGCTATAAAAAACAGAATGACATCATGAATGGAAAACTGCAACAAGGGAACTATGCATCTTCTAGTAGACAGGGTGATGACAGAAATGAGCATTTGTTTATGGTGCAGCACATGAACAATTCTGTGACAAGTGCAGAAGAAAGCAATGATGTATGGTATGTTGACTCAGGTGCATCAAACCACATGACAGGTCATGTAGAATGGATGGAGGATGCAAGGAAAATGGAAAAACCAGGATTTGTGGAGACTGGTGATGATACTGCACATCCTATTGTGCAGATTGGAAAAATTCCTTTGTCTATGCAGGATGGGAAAAAGAAATACCTGTCCGATGTATTTCATGTCCCGAATATCACCAAGAATCTGGTTTCTGTTGGTCAAATGGTTGAGCAGGGCTTGCAGGTCAGATTTAATCCTCATGGATGCTTTGTTGAGGATATGAAAAATAAAGGTCGCTTGATAGCAAAAGGAAAGAATAAGGGCAGAATGTTTACGTTGGATGCAGACATGTCTGAATTGAGTGCAGCAATGTTTGCACATGGGACCGGTGTAGTTGCAGATATTGATATCTGGCATAAACGCATTGGTCATGTTAATGTACAGCGACTTAAATCAATGCAGGCCCAAAATATTGTTGCAGGATTGCCTAAATTCAAGGTTGCAGAAATGCATAAGGTATGTAAAGCCTGTCAGTTTGGAAAACAGGTAAGGAAACCATTTCCTAGACATGTTCAAGAGAGTAAGAAGCCATTGGAATTAATCCACTTTGATGTGTGGACTACCAAAGCTGCATCTCTTGGAGGCTGTCATTATTTTGTTACTTTTATTGATGACTATAGCAGAAAAGTTTGGGTGTATTTTATGAAAAAGAAAAGTGGCACTTGTAAGAAAGTGATTAAGTTGCTAATTAGTTGAGGTTTAGGAAGAATAAAACCTCTAAATTTGGTTGTCCAAATGTGATTAATGAGAGAATATTTGGTTCATTGAAGAGGTCGGCCATTAATTGCCCTCATCTTTTAATCCAGGTCAGGGGTCACCTTTTCGATCGTTTATTGTCTTGGAACTCGAGAGATTTTGTATTTTCGAGATTTTCGTACGAACTTCGCATTTGTTTGCTCCCGCGTTTTCTTTCTATACACTATTCTCTTTTACCATTCCTTTTGTTGCACTTGCTTCCTACCACTGTGAGATTCTTGCTCGGTTCATTTGCTAGAATGTCTAGCAATACTACTTCAAATAACACAGGCGCAAGCACACGTAAATACAAGCTATCTATTCAGCTAGATCCGACTTACACATCTTGGAGAAGTATACATCATCGAGTATTGATAGATGAGATTGAAGCCAACAGGTTGCGAACACAAGGAATGAAGCATATAGATTTGTGGGTGGATGGAAATATCTATCCCAGGGATCCTTCTACAGGTAAACCACCTCCTTTTTTGAATGTCCATGACTATATAAGATATGCTGGAGAAGGTTACAATGGAATGCTTGGCTACTATATGAGGTTATACTCTGCATCTTACACATATATAGCTCAAGTGCACGAAATGAAAAAAGCACTAGAAACTACACAAACAAATATTTTAGAGTTGAAAGTCAGATTGATATTTTGAAAAATGTTAACAAATCATTACAGGATAAGCTAACACGCTTGAGAGAAACTCCAGTAGGATTTAGAGAGAGGAAGAGACCATTAAAAAATATAACCAGCTTGTGTGAGAGAGCAAAGAAAAGGAGACTAAATCTTACAAAGAAATATGTCTCTAACATACTAGGCATAAATATTCGAGAGAATGAGGAAAGAATCAAACTTTTGAAGGAAACCATGAATAAGAAAGACATTTTGAGGATTCTTAAGTCACCAGAAAATGTGGATTTGAGAGGTCCAACTCTGAGAGAGTTAGTGAAGGATTTAAAAGGCACAGTGAAAGCAAATAAAATCGTAGAGACATGTGATACTGTGGGTATAAGTCGAAAAGGTTATCGTGCTATCTCTGGATTATGGTTTAAAAATCTTAAACGCAATAAGGTAACTATATTTGGATTGCCCCAAGCCCTTGCAGTTTCGACTGCAAGAATTTCCATGAATCGCAAGATTCCACATGTTTTTGGAGATTACATTCACATCGAAAGGTCTACGTCCTATGAAAAACAAAAAAAACAGGCAATTTTTTATTACAATGAGTTTAACAATATATGGGTTGATCTAAAAAAGGTGCCAATTGCAATGGTTCACATGTATAAAATCACAGTAGAAGAAAGTTATGGTGTTCTAAAGTTTGCCTTGAAGTTGGATGAAGCACAAATTCAAAAGGGACAGAAGATGGAAAGAATTAGCATTTGCCTCATGAACATGCCATTGGACCATGGCAATGGCGAGGGCAAAGCTCCATTGCATAAGATCCAATCTGAGATGGAGATTTGGTGGATTGGTGCAGCCCAGGTACCAATTGAAAATCATCAAACGTTGAAATGGTTGTTCAACCATACAGGTATTCCAAATATCATTAAGTCTCAAAGTGAAGGCGAAATGTTGGTAGTTGATGGGGTTGGTAAATTTAATGTGGAATGGCATATGAGTGCTGATTTGAAAACTATCAAATGTATGCTTGGAATATGTAATGGTGCAAATGCAAAATATCCTTGCATTTATTGCATGGAAAGTATTGGATCCAAAGATTGGAGTAGTTTGCGACCAGTAAGAAGAGCCCCAAATAGAGACTCTATAGATTTGAGTAAATTTAAAAACATAGAAGACATCTGGGATCCCATTCTTTCCATCTCTCTTAAGAATGTTCATATTTGTACTTTGCATGCAGAGATTAGAATAATCGATAAGCTTCTCAAGTTGCATCTTGACTACGCATATTCCATTAAGCCATTATCTTTATCAGATGAGTGTATTGATAAATGCGAGGCATTGCTATCGAAAATGGGATTTCATGGGGGCCAAGTTCACTTGAGAAAGGATCCAATACTTTCAGGAAAAACAAGAGATATCTTGGCCGATGTCTCTATGGGAGGCTCAAAAGCTAGACGATTTTTAGGAAACCATTCAGGAAGGCAGGTGAATGCGGCTTGGGAGTGTTGGAGAGAGCTATGTGAGATCACAACAAATGTTGCAAGCACGCCGAGGCTTGCGTTTCTAAGAATGGAGGTCTGGATACACCTTGATGTTTTTCTGAAACCCCTCAGGCAACATAAGACAACATATACATATGCGGAAGAGTTCAAAAGATCAATCACAAAGCTTGTTCAGGCGATAAAAGAGGCATGGGGAGAAAAAGATATCACTTTTTATCTGATAAAGTAATAATTATTTAATATGGGCTTATTTTGATAGGTTTTTCAATTGGTATAAAATTTGTGTTACTTTGTATTGCAGCATATTCTTCATATTCATGGACCTTTCTTTGTGGAGGAGCATGGCCCCTTAGCAACTTATAGCAACCAAGGCATAGAAAAATCCCACTATCAAGCACGCACAAGTCATTTTCGAAGCACAAGGCATGGGGGAGGAGTTACAAAAAGCAATGCTTTGGAGGAGCTATTCAACTGGTTTTTTCAACGACAACTTCAAAGAATGCAAATAAAAGACGGCAATGACACATAAGCAATCGCACTTTTATATATAAGAAAGAATATATACAAAGCTAGTTTTCCAAAACTCTCACATTCTCTTTCTCCTCAGGAATCTTTCCTCTATATCGTAGAAATTTTTTTCTCTTGTAGCCAGCTATAGATTTTACATCAGTTCGGTCTGCAGCTAAGGAGTAGGATGAAAACACCAAAAATCATCCTGCTCTAGAAGCAGAGTAACCTGGACCGTAGCCAAAAATCCTAATTGCTGCAGTCTTTTCCAAAAACATTACTTTGTGGGCATTATATTGTAATCCTGAGAAACCTAGAAGCCTTGTAATAGCTTTAATACAAAGTATCGGCCATGCTGCATCCTCTGAGAAACTACTATGAAGTATAAAAAAGGAATCAGGGTCAATCCTAGCCAAGTAGTGGCCGAGTGCAATGTCTTTGGTGGTGTTACTAGCAGCTCTCGATCCTTTGCCACACCCCAAGAAGTTATCTGTATTAGCAATCTCCAACTGCAAATAAAACCCATACTGAATGAGCATGAAATGTAAACCTACCAATGTGTAAAAGCAAATTCAAAATTATCTTACCACTTGATTTTCATCGTACTCCAATTTAAATGGATTCCATAAATTAATTGATGATGCTGTCTCATTGGTGTTAGTCAATTCTTTAACATATTCAGACTCCTCTCTTCCAAAATTGGAAATCCCGAGTTCGCTTTGAATGCGATCGAAGTCCTCATCAGTAATAGTCAACTCTTTCTCAGCTTCTTTGGCCTTTTCAAAACAAAGAGAGAGGGCCTCACCAGCATCAATAAACTTATCATCTAGAGTTTCTTTATCAAGTTTCAGAATCTCTTCCTTTGATTCATTTTCTGTGTCAATTATCCCATTTGCAGCATCAAAAGCCTCTGCAATAATTGCAAGACAATAATCTTCCCTGAGATTAAAAAGTTTTTGAATATCTGACAGTAAAATATACTCCTTGTCCTTGAAAGGTATACATGGTAGGGAAGGAACAATATGGTGAGAACTCTCATCAGGTTGAGGGTTTGTATCTCCTTGGCTCTCCTCAATGATAGTCTCAGCTTTGAAGTGAGCAACATCCAAATTCTCAGCAATAGAAGCCTCAAAATCTGTATGTACAACCTCCTCTGTTTCCTTTTCATCTACCAGATCATCTAACATGCAAAAGCTGGCGGACTTTGCTCCTTCCAACTGTTGCTCCTCAGCTTTCACACGGTATTTGACAAGGGTGAAAACAATAAAAGCAGCAGATTTTCTCATCATCTTCCAGTTTTTGGAATGAGTGCAGCAAAATATGTCTCTTGAATAAAACCTCTCCAGAGAGTGGACCCTGCACTTTTTAGTAAATACTGACTTTTCATTTCCTGTTGACCCAATGGGAACATGGATATATTCAATTGTGCCAACTTCAATAGAAGGACCTGCAAGATTTTCAAACTCCAAAAAGTCCTCCACAATATATTTTTCACAAGATTTCAGAACTTTGTCAAGTTCCCAATCAGGATTAAACACATTTTTCACAACTCCATAGAATGAGAGATCCATTCCATTCTGAAGCATAAAATCAAGTAGCCTCTCTGATGGAGTGATATCAGTGAGCTCTGATACTCCTTGACCTCTCACTACCGACGTTCGCTTCCCTGGAGATGTACTTGGCCTTCTCACACTGGTGGCAGAGGATGGAGAGGAAAAAGAATGCACAGGCTCATCACATGTTGATGCCCTTGAGCCTTTTGAAAGCCTTCTTCTTTTACCAGTTCCTGGAGAAACCTTGGATCCTAGGAATTCTATGGGTTCAGACATGTTTACAAATTCTGCCGATACGGCGTGATAAAAGAGAAACGATTCAGACGGATAGGCCCCCTCGCGCCGTATCGGTGATTCCAGTAAGAAGCCCGAAAGCCACAATGGTCGTCACACGAGCTTGGGCAGAATGAGCTTGAGAGGAGAGCTAAAAGAAGACTCTGCAGAACCTCCAAAATGACGCGAAGAGAGGAAAGCGAAGAAGGCAAACAGTCCCCCTCGCGCCGTATTAGCAATACAAATAGAGGTCCCGAAAAATCGAAAAAAAACGTACGGATAAGGAACACACCCTTCTGTAGGCGCGGAATTATGCCACCTGGCAGTATCCGTTGGTTTCCGACACGTGGCAGTAGCCGTTGGCCAACACGTGGCCGATAACCACGTGGCAAACAAGTGGATCGGTCGTTACTTGACACGTAGCATACGGACCATAAATGCAGATACGTGGCACAATCAGCGTCGGACACGTATCCGACACGTATCATGATTGACGTGGGTATATAAGTGGTAATTTTTCCTACGCGTACACTTTTCATTTCTCGAGCTCTTCCTGCCTTGCTTGCCGATACGGTGCGATACAAGACTTGCGTCTTCTCCGTTTCTTAACTCTCGCGTTGTATCGGTGGTCTTTCGGCTCAGTTCTTTGTTCGCTAGTAAAAAAGAGGTGTGCCGATACGGAGCGAGGGCGTCCGAATGCTGTTCTCGTTTCCTCCATATCGCGCCGTATCAGCACTTTGGTCTCACCAATACGGAGCAGGTCTATTAACATTCCGCTTTTGTCATTGCCAATACGAAGCAAGGGCGTGCATACGCTGTGTTCGTTTGCTCCATATCAGCATTTCGGTCTCACCCTTGTGTCATTGCCAATATGGAGTGAGGGCGTCCATACGCAGTCTTGGTTTCCTCCATATCGCGCCGTATCGGCATTCAGGTCTCCAATACGGAGCGAGGGCGCTGTTCCATTCTGCTCGTTTTGTTCATATCGCGCCGTATCGGAATTGCTCATTTCGTCCCTTTTTGCGCCAATTAGCCTATTTGTTTCAGTTATTGTCCTTCTGGTTGTTATTTTTGCTTTTCTGGATGGCAAGGACAAAGCAAACTGCAAGAAGAGTGTATCTGGATGGGAAGGACAGTGGGGGTAAAAGAAAGTTAAAATTTGATGAATCTGAGGAGGAGCCCTCTTCCAAGTTTACTGAAGCTGGTCCATCACAGGCCCCAGAGCATTTTACAACAGAAATCCCCCCTACACCAGGTGTTGGCCTTACATCTTCTATAAATGTTTATTCTCATGAAGTTGAGGAAGAAAAGGGTGATTCTTGCCCTGTGAAAGACTCATTCCCTACAATGGCACCTGAGGCTATATCTGCTGAAGCCACTGAACCTCCCAAGCCACAAAAGAGAAAGAGGAAGTCCAGGTTCTTCTATATGCAAAGATGTTTCAATGAGATAAGGAAAGCCCAGAGAGCTACACAGCATGTCATTCCAAAAGCTGCTTTTATAAGGGTCGTTAAAGAGATCTCTGATAGATTGTCTCAAGTGGCAACTGTCTCTGGTCTAAATAAGAAGTGGCAACTCTCAGCCATTCTTGGCCTGCAAGAGGCCGCAGAAGATTTTGTTATTGATTTCATGAACGACGCTTACATTGCTGCCGCCCATGCTCATAGGATCACCCTTATGAATAAAGATTTCAGCATCATCAGCAGAGTCAGGTATAGGTTTGACAAAGTGCTGAGGCCCTTGCCTTCCAATGATCAAAAAGCCTTTAAAATCCTTAACATTCCCCCAAAATTGTCCAGGAAAGAGAAAAAGCTAAATGTTGAGGATGTTACTCACCTTTACCCTACAAGGGGTGCCACCCAGCAAGAGGCTTTCTTGAGTGAAAAAAATCAGGAGGTGCTTGAAACTGAAGACGATGTTTACAAGAGGAAAGCCGCATCACTTGCTCCCGTCAACAGCGAGAGGATGGACAAAGTGTATGGGCAGATTCTTGTGAATGTTTCTGCAGAACCTGAGGAGGAATATCTTAGTATATCTCCCGAGGACAAGCCCATGTTGGAAAAAAGGGATGTCCAACTATCTGACTCCGTGGTTTTTTGTTGCATAAGGTAAGGTTTATATTTTTTTTTTGGCGTAAGTTAAGTCTTTTAGGTTCAAGTATATTTTGGATGAAATTTGTATTGAATAGCTTTTGCTATTGTCTGCAGGGCATTGGTCTCCTCGCTCACTCTCGATATCCGAAGAACCATATACATTGTTGATCCACTTCTCTCTGTGGAACTTTTTGCAAAATCTGGTTCTAATATTTCACCATTTTTTTGTAGCTTCGATAGTGTGACAAATTACCACATCTTTTTCCCTTATGTAGAAATGTATTTTTCTTTTTCTATAGCGGAAAATTTATATTCATTTGCTTTCACCCTTCTACTCACCTCTTTTATGAATTTGCAAAGGGCATTGGAGTCTCATCTACATTAATTGTCTTTCAAGGGAAATTATCTTTATGAATTCTCTCAGCGGTGTTCATGGTCAAGTACGAATGTATGTTGAAAGAAAATTACTTACTTTGATTTTATTTATAAAGAATATTTTGAACTTACAAAGTTTCCTTTTGCAGTGCTGGTAGACTCGTTTCTACATTTTTGGATACAACATACGAGGATCTTGCTGATCCTTCAAGGCCTTATACTTTTCTTCTACAAGAAGATCCATTGCAAAGCGATGCGCATTCTTGTGGATGGAGAGTTATCTCAAACATTTGCAGAACAGTGGATTCAAAGTTGTTACAAATAGAAGGAGTGAATGTAAGTTAATTTCATTTGATGTTTGTGCAACCCTTATCATGATTTCTTTTCACTAACTTATAACATTTATTTTTACAGTGTAGAGACTATCCCGAATCATATGTTTGGTGGATAAGGGAGAGATGCATCGAGCTGATTATGGACAAGGCAATCACACCGTATGATCCTGACTCCCCTCTTCCTCCCAAAACTTTAATGGCCAAGGGCACAAGCAAGGGAAAGGTCAAGGGAAAGGGTAAGGACAATGGCAATGGTAAAGGCAAGGGCAAAGGCAATGGGACCACTGCTACAGAGTCTAAGAAAAAAGGAATGCCAATGCTCTCTCCTCTTAAATTTGATCCATCCCCTCTTAAGCCCCAAGAAAAGAGACTACCTGTAAAGGTGAAATTTTTTCAACAATCAAAGAAAGGCCCTGTGAGAAAAAATATCTTTGAAGAAATCGATAAAGAATGAAAATAGCAAACATAAGCATACACGAGCTTTATTATTTTGGCTTTGTACATTTTTATGCATTTTTTGTACCTCATTGTGTAATGAAAATTTTCACTTGTAAATCGAATGTAATGTACATTTTATTTATACACATTCGAAAGGCAACTTGCTTCCTTATGAGTTCCCATTAAAAAATATCTTAAGGACAGTCTATTAAGATAAATTCCTGCCAAGTTTTCATTCTCAAGGCTCAAAACTCACAATTGTGGGAGACAAACAACTCATACAAAAGAAAGAGCGCTCGGCTCTTTTACCAATTGTTACACCATTCACTTTGAACTTATATGTAGGGGATGTATTGTCTAGCAATTCCAAGGTATCCCTCACATCTTTCAGACTCCAATTGGAAGTAACATTCACCTTCTTTACTTCTTCATGCGGCAAAACGTGCACCGCAAGTTTATATGGTGTGTAATCTGTATCGGAATCCAAGGGAACCCAAATACCCAATCTTAGTTTGTATCTCCTGTAATCAAAGCCCAAAGCAAGAGTTTGGCGAGGGATACTGTAAGCTAAAGCCAAGGATTGAGGGCATGCACTGTACCTCAAGATATCACCCTTATGATCGCACTCTCTAGATTTCCAATGCGTCCCTATAGTGTTGTCCAAATCCTCTTCCGAAAAGTTTCTACTTAGCCAGGATATATTCGTTCTTTGTAAATTTGCTGTTTTGAAGCAAGCCACGAAGATATGGAGGGGTACAAACCATGATAAACGTATTCTTCTTGAGATCCTTCCAGCTGTCATGGACTTTTTAATATCCTGAGATATTTTGAATTTGAAACTCTGCACCGTTACCTTGTCAGGAATCTCCCAGTTTAGAGATGAAAGACTTGGCAATGGCAAATCTTCGATATTCCCATACCTATCCGCTTTAGAGGGAACCACATACTGTGCATAATATATAAAAACCTTGCATTCACTATGCAGGATGGGAAAAAGAAATACCTGTCCGATGTATTTCATATCCCGAATATCACCAAGAATTTGGTTTCTGTTGGTCAAATGGTTGAGCAGGGCTTGCAGGTCAGATTTAATCCTCATGGATGCTTTGTTGAGGATATGAAAAATAAAGGTCGCTTGATAGCAAAAGGAAAGAAGAAGGGAAGAATGTTTACGTTGGATGCATACATGTCTGAATTGAGTGCAGCAATGTTTGCACATGGGACCGGTGTAGTTGCAGATATTGATATCTGGCATAAACGCATTGGTCATGTTAATGTACAGTGACTTAAATCAATGCAGGCCCAAAATATTGTTACAGGATTGCCTAAATTCAAGGTTGCAGAAATGCATAAGGTATGTGAAGCCTGTCAGTTTGGAAAACAGGCAAGGAAACCATTTCCTAGACATGTTCAAGAGAGTAAAAAGCCATTGGAATTAATCCACTCTGATGTGTGGACTACTAAAGCTGCATCTCTTGGAGGCTGTCATTATTTTGTTACTTTTATTGATGACTATAGCAGAAAAGTTTGGGTGTATTTTATGAAAAAGAAAAGTGAAGTTTTTGGGCATTTCAAAACTCTTAAAGCTATGGTTGAAAAAGAAACATGCCTGCAAATAAAATGCCTAAGGTCAGATGGAGGGGGAGAGTACCTCTCAAATGAGTTTGCAAGGTTCCTGCAGGAGCATGGCATAAAGCAGCAATATTCATGCAGTCATACCCCACAGCAAAATGGAATTTCAGAAAGAAAAAACAGGCATATTGGAGAGGTATCTCGTGCCATGCTCAATGAAAAAGACCTGCCAGATTTTTATTGGGCTGAAGCAGCTGCTACAACAGTCTACATAATGAACATGACTCCCACTGCAGCAATACATGGGATGACTCCAGAGGAGAGGTATACTGGTAGGAAACCAGATATTTCTCATTTGAAAATTTTTGGTTGCATTGCCTATGTACATGTGCCGGATGAGTTGAGATCCAAGTTGGATCCAAAAGCTGAGAAGTGCATCTTTATTGGTTACTCTCTGCAGCAAAAAGGGTATAGATGCTATAACCCTTCTACTCGTAAGCTTACAGTGAGCAGAGATGTTGTTTTTGATGAGATGAGTAGCTGGTATAAACCAGTAAATGTGATTGATGATGTAGATGCACAAAATGGTAATGCTGCACAGAATTCACAGCAGCAGTCACAAAATATTAGTGGACCTTGAGCGTCCTCCAGCAGTGGTTCACATTCTTCACCATGGACAGGCAGATTGAGATCAGGAGAATCTTCTCAAAGCAATGCAGATAGTGGTATGCAGGTATCACGAAAAGGAAAAGAGAAGGTTGATCAGCCCATGTTTTGATGTGAATGCATGTCACTCTTATGTGGATGGTGAATCCAGTGGCTCAGAACAGAGCATTGATGATGAATTGGGTATTCCTTCTATTGTTACACCTGGAGTAAGGAAGACCAGGGATGTTTTGAGAGCATCTGGGAGTGAACCTACTTTGCGCAGGTCTACCAGAGTTAGGTATCCTGTGGATAGGCTGAAATATGATGGATTTACAGCCATTCACTATGCATATATGGTCAAAGTGATACAGGAACCAGAGCCCACTTCTTTTGAGCAAGCCATGGGAAAAGAAAAATGGGAGAAAGCCATGGATGAAGAAATGGATGCCTTGGAAGCAAATGCTACATGGAAATTGGTACCTTTGCCTAAAGGTAAGAATGCAATTGGCTGTAAGTGGGTCTATAAGGTAAAGCACAATGCAGATGGTTCTGTGAACAGATACAAGGCAAGATTAGTAGTCAAGGGGTATGCACAAACATATGGCATTGACTATGAAGAAACATTCAGTCCGGTTGCAAGGATGGCAACCGTAAGAGCAGTCATTACTATGGCTGCATCAAAGGGATGGTCTTTATATCAGATGGATGTAAAGAATGCCTTCTTGCATGGTGATTTGCAAGAAGAGGTCTATATGGAGCAGCCACCAGGTTATGTGCGTGCTGTTCATCCTGAGTTTATTTGCAGGTTGAAAAAAGCCTTGTATGGCTTGAAGCAAGCACCTAGAGCATGGTCTGACAAGATAGGACAGTATCTTGTCACTATTGGCTTTCAGATTTCCAAGGTAGATTTCTCACTTTATGTGAGAAAAACAGAGAAAGATATTATGCTACTTGTCATTTATGTTGATGATTTGATTATGACAGGTGACAGTGATGAAGATATCCTTCATGTGAAAATGCTATTGAAGTAGAAGTTTGAGATGAAGGACTTGGGAGAGCTGCGTTATTTCTTGGGCATTGAGGTGATTAGATCACCAAGTGGGATACAACTCTTACAGAGGCAGTATGGATTGGACATGCTGTCCAAATATGGGATGACAGGTTGTAAGCCTATTTCAGTTCCTTTGGAGTAGAATGTGAAGCTGAGCACAAATGCAGGTGAGCTTCTAAAAGACCCTACTATGTACAGACGCATAGTAGGAAGCTTGATTTATATGACTATTACCAGGCCAGATTTGAGCTATGCTGTTGGATTGGTAAGTCAGTTTATGCAGGCTCCAAGGAAACCGCATTTGGATGCGGCTAGACGCATACTCAGGTATGTGAAGTCCACATTGCAGTATGGACTATTTTATGAGATTGGGGTTCAAATAGAGTTGCATGGATACACTGATGCTGATTGGGCTGGTAGCATTTCTGATAGACAATCTACCAGTGGATATGTGTTCTCTTTTGGGAGTGCTGCAATCACTTGGAGCAGCAAGAAATAGCCTACAGTTGCCTTGTTGAGCATAGAGGCTGAGTACAGGGATGCAGCAATGGCTGCATGTGAGGTAGCTTGGTTGCATAAGCTACTTTATGATATGCATCAGCCTACAGATGGTCCAGTTGTCATTTATTGTGACAACATGAGCAGTATACACTTGGCAAATAACCCAGTCTATCATGCTAGAACAAAGCACATTGAGGTGCATTATCACTATGTGCGGGAGAGGGTTTTACTAGGTCTTATTGATCTAGTTTATGTCAACACAGAGGATCAGGTAGCTAACATATTTACGAAGGCATTGGGCGCAGAGAAGCTGCGCAAGTTCAAAGACTTGCTTGGTGTGCAGGAATTGGGATTGAGCTCGAGGGGGAGTGTTGAGATATCGAGCTTCACTCGTGATATGCCAGGGTGACCATTGTGCATTTATGTCACCGACGTGTTAGTTGCAGATGCGGTTGGTAAACCGCCCATGAATAATAGCTAGATGACAGCTATCCTTATCTACTCTAGTTCGTGGCTCAGTTAGTATGCCACCTTAGTTAGTTGAGTTTGGTTTTGAGACCCATATATAGGGTTCTTCTATTTCTTTGTACTTGACTCCTTTTTGGCTTACACAACTAAGAAGAGGAAAATTATTTTCAGACTCCACCTCTGTGTGTATTCCCCCATTGTGCAAGCAAGAAAGCTACAAGTGAGACTCCTTCCTTCTCTCCCACAATCTTGACACAAGATCGCCATGTCGGACGTACGAAATATGTGGTTTATGGGGGGGATAAGCTGAAAGTGTCTAAGAAATTTTTGAGGGATGGTTTGCCCTTGCAAGTCCTGTCGATACCTGTGAGCACCCCACTTTGGAAATGTCTCCATAGTCTCGTATTCTCCTCGAAATAGTATGCAATCATTGATACATGCATGGATGTTGTTGTAGTCCATGCGAAGCTTTCGTAAAACATGTCGTGCATCATCACGAGACTCAGGCATGGTATTTGCAGATGGTAATATATGATATTTCAATAACTTGAAAAAAATAATAAACATCTTGAAAAAGCACAAATGTTTTTAATAATAGTTTCGAAAAAAAAATCAACGAAGCATATGTACAAGGTACCTGAACAACTCGGTCACACTCACATTGCTCCACCCGTATTTTGCTTGCACACTTAAGAGTGCAAGCAGTGTCTTCAGGCGAGATACTCGACACCCATCATATAATGGTATGGATGCTTCCTCTCTAAGCGAATCAGAAGTCTCGACATCCATGGGAATCAATGCATTGATCATTGCCTCCATCTCAGGCTCCAAGATTGTAGGTAGGTCTAGAAGGTTGCTTGTCTCCTCTGGCATTGATGGTATAGATTGGCCTTGCAGATGGTGGATTGGCTTATGCACTGCATCCATCGCACGCCCACGAACTCTTCTAATTGGCCGCAAAGGATGCACTCGTCCTTGGGACGAGACATCACATCCCAGCCAGACCTGATCTTATTGTATATGGTATTCAATTAGCTTGCGAGTACAATGTATGCTTGATATTAACTTTTCTTATCGTTTGTTAAAAATCGGCAATGGCTTGATCAATGATCTCAGATTGAAACTCGCTAAATCGTCGTACGTGCTCTATTGACAATTGACCTTTTCGTCTAATTGCCAACGTGCATTGAGAGCAAGGACATGGGACACGCTGATTAACATACGCCTCGTGATCTTGAACAACATGACCTTCACCATTTTTCATTTTATCTACGTTAGACAAACAATTTGTTTTTGTTATCATTCTTTTTTATCTTAAATTGTTATCCTCTCCTTCCATCTCTCTCTTTTTTTTAATTTCTCAAATTGTTATCCTCTCCTTCCATCTCTCTCTCTTTTTCTACGTTACGACTATGACTACGACCACGACCATGACTACCACAACCACGACCACGACTACAACCACGACTATGACTACAACTATGACCACGACCACGACCACGGCTAGGACTACGACCACTACCACCACCACCACCACCACCACGACCATGACTACGACAATGACTACGACTACGACTACGATCATGACTATGACCGTGACTACGACTACGACTATGACTACAACTACGACCACGGCCACAACCACAACTACGACTAGGACAAGCCCCATGTAAGAGAGGTCTCTTTGCAAGAAGAACATTATGCTAGGAGGCACAAGTATGCTAGGGCTCTCTAGCCATATATCCCTTAGGTTTGTTGAGGATTGACCTAACCCCTATGAGCCTAGGATGAGCTTATTGTCAGGTCCTATTTCATTTTCTCTCTTTCTCTCCCTCTCTCATTTCCTCTCCCTCCATCACCCTTAGCCTCTCTTTCTCTCTTTCCCTATTAGAATTAATGATTTTTCTCTATTTTTCTCTCCTCTCTCTCTCTCTCATTTCTTTTTCTCTCTCCTGTCTCTCTCTCTCATTTCCCTTTCTCTCTTTCTCTTCTTCTCTCATTTTATTTCCCTCTCTCATCCTCACCCTCTCTTTCTATCTTTCTCTATTAGGTTATTTTTTTCTCTTTTTCTATCTCCTCTCCCTCTCTCATTTTTTTCTCTCCTCTCCCTCTCTCATTTCCTTTTCTCTCTTTCTCTCCCTCTCTCATTTCCTCTCCCTCCCTCACTTTGACCCTCTCTTTCTCTCTTTCCCTATTATGTTTAATGATTTTTTTCTCTTTTTCTCTCTCCTCTCTCTCTCTCTCATTTCTTTTTTTCTCTCCTCTCCCTCTCTCATTTCCTTTTCTCTCTTCCTCTCCCTCTCTCATTTCCTCTCCCGCCCTCACCCTCACCCTCACCCACACCCTCTCTTTCTCTCTTTTCCTATTATGTTTAACATCTTTTCTCTCTTTTTCTCTCTCCTCTCATTCTCTCATTTTTTCTCTCTCCCTCTCCCTCTTTCATTTCCCTATTATGTTTTCGTCTCCCCCCTCTCCCTCTCCCTCTCTCATTTCCTCTTCCTCCCTCTCCCTCCCCCTCTCTTTCTCTCTCCCTCCCTCTCCCTCTCCCTCCCTCTTCCTTTCCCATTTTTGCCCCCTCTCCCTCTCTATAATATATCAAATATTAAAAATTCATGAGAATTTTTTTTTTCGTCGGCGACGGTTCATGCTAGAGCGGGAGAGGGATTTAGAAAGGCCAGCAAGCTCCTCACTGGAGCTTGCTAAGCTTCAATGGCCATGCCTCATGACACGAAGGAGAGGGAGGATCCCCCTCCCTCCCCTATTTAATAGAGGGGGATGTTGCTGTGGGAAAGAAAGGAACGGAGGACGATGTAATTTCGGGGAAAGCAGGGAGTAGTTGAGCCATATGGAGAGAACGTGAGCCAAGGCCCCCCCTTCTTATGCCTTTTGGAACCACACTCCCCCCCCCCCCCCCCCCGGTTTTAATCCTCTTAAGGCCCTTTCACCCCCCTTCTTGTGCTTTCCAAAACCCTTTCACACTCCCCCTCCCCCCCGTGTCTAAACCCCCCCTTTCTGATGGGTGTTAGAACCCCCATGTTTTACCCATTAAGCCTTTCCCTTAGGCCTTAAAAACCCTTTTTTCTCCTTGGTTGTAACCCTTATAAGCCCCCTTCCTCTTGGGCCTTGGAACCCACCCCCTCCGTGTTTTATAAACCTTTAGCCTTTTTTCCCCCATGGGTGTTGGAACCCCGTGTCTAAACCCTTAAGCCCCTTTCCATGACATATTGAAAACCCCCCGTGTGTAAAATCCCTTATCTCCCTTCCCTTGTGACATATTGAAGACCCCTCTCATGTTTAAAGCTCATAAGGCCTTTTTCCCCTTAGCCTTCCCATGCTTCTCGTGGGCTTTCTAAACCCCATGCTTTATAAAATTCCTTAAGCCCTTTCTCTTGGACTTAGGGATTACTCCCCATTTCTCCCGTGGTTAAAGCCCTTAGGCCGTTCCTTGCCCTATGCAAAATACCCTTGGGCCTTTGTTCTTTTTCCCCACTTGTAAAAGAGAAGAAGAGTGTTGAAGGTCTTATCAGCAAAAGATTTTGAAACACCCTTCGTTCGAAATCACTACTTTAAGGAGGGAACCTTCAAAAACTACTTCCGACAAACACTGCAAGGGGAGCAATGATGGAATTCCAAAGAAGAGTTGTAAAGCTGCTTCCACATCCGAACGAGTACAATTGCGATGCCTCCTAAGAAAGTCCAAGGCGCAACCGCGGGAGGGTCATCTCCCAGTATCCATGTGGATATCTCACCCCAAACCCAGGTTTTCCTTCTTAATTTTTATTTGATATTGTTGTGATTCAAACATGCAAGGTTAATTATTAGAAATAGGATATATTTTCGTCCTGGTTGTTCACGACGAAGGAACTTAGACATCAATACTTTTAAATGAAACATGCAAATTAAGAAAGTATAAACGCATTTCTAGCGAATAGCTTATGCATCGAAATGAATTATAAGCTAGATTATTATCCATTAAAATAGTATGCTTCAATTAAGCCTAGAAGTATAAACTGCATCTCACACTATTAACCCATATCGCAATGAATCATCATGGAAAATGCAGAGCATGGAACGACTTTTACGATGCATAGACTTTATGAAATTATCGTTGCCAACTGCATAAATTAGCAAGAAAAATGTTGCTTATTTAGCATGAATTTTGTTTGCAAAGAAAAGGGAAGATTAGTTGAATCTATGCCTAACCTCAAATCGGAAAGTTAGGGTTGAAAAATCAATTTACGCATAGTCAACGAATCATGTGGAAGTAATCTCGAAATTATATTTTAGAGTTAACCAAATTGATATAAACTTAAAACACCTATGCTATGAAACACTCATTGGGAATGAGTTAAATTCCAAGAAATGCCTATACCTTAAATACTTGCCCACATTCCCTCAATGTAGAGACAATGAATTGTGATCGTAAAAGGAACTAGGGTTTTTCCCTGAGAATATTACAAAGATGAAGCTTGGAAACCCTAGGTCTAACGACGTCAGCTTAAAGAACCTGAAACAGATTGTTCGTGACTCCATAGTCTCATAGTTCGATGCAGCACTTGTGCAACAAGTGCGGAGTCATATGATCTTGTGATTGGATCACAAGGGAATGGCCAAGTTCTCGCAATGAAGTTGGCATGTCCTTACGCCAGTTATCTTGCAAGAGGATGAATAATCATCCTAATTTAGTATCCTTCTTGAGTAAGGAAGATTGTTTGGAAACTAAAGACCAACCGATAAACTTAATGTTTGACCAAGTCAGGTTAATAGGGTATGCCCTAACCAAGGATATAGGGGATCTTTCCAAGTTGCAAGTCATCTCGGATTGAGTGCTGGATGCATTCGAAAGGAAGGATTCATTCCTTAGAAGTTTGCCAACAAAAATAATCAATGGAAATGTTTGTGCTTGCTACAGATTTTAGAGCACTGTTTGGCTTTATTTGATCAATGAATTAAAAGATAAATGGATATCTATACTTCAGGTTGAAGTCCTGAAGGGAGAGGCAGCTTCAGTTACCCCCGACTACCTGCCTAACCCTAACCAAGGGGGTTGTTAACCGCGCCAGGCAAGTGGACCAAACCCACCGCGAGAGATGTCTCCATTGAGCGCTACTTGGAGCAGGAGGACGCTTGGGTGCCATGGGGCTTTGGCCGTAAATCCCTCGCCTTCCGAGCCCTGCACAAGAGGCTAACATGACTCGGGATTGGATCTCGAGGCCTGCATACTAGTCTACAAGCGGAAACTTGGAATAGTGATCCCTGTGGGTTGCTGGATAGCCTTCGGACAGATTGTGGATAAGCCTACGAGCTGGACTCTTTGTATTTCAATGGTAAATATGATAACTTGTTAATAAGGAACTTGTCTGACATTGTTTTTCTATGTCAAGTGATAAGATTACGTAAAGGAACTAGTGCCTAACGGGTAATTAAAGAAGTTGGTTGTTACATGTCCAACTAATGTGTTAGGTAATTAAATAACTAAAACAACCGAGAAAAGTACGGAGGATGGGCCATAGGTCCATCCTATGGATGGGTGGTCCCGGTTGGCCGCGAACTTTTCTCAAATTGCGATGGACAGTATGAGGATCGTCAAAGAACACGAACAACAAAAGCGTTGACCTAGAGTTATGATTAAACCCGATTTACACTGTTTTAGGGGAACGGAATGGGACTGTGCCTTATGGCAGAAAGGTTGAGCTCTGCATCCCTCTCGTTTCCCATTCTCCTTGAACCAAGTGCAGCATGAATCCGCTTCGAACCTGCCGTTTCTGCGTAAAGTAGTTCGCTCGGGTCCGACGCTAGTTGCTGTTAGGAAATGACCAATGAGGAAAATCCTAATTCAGGTGGATCCTAAGTGGGAACGGCTGGAATACTTCCGCTACATGGCAGACGCAGGAAGCCCTAGATCGCAAACCCCGTAACATTCCATGGGAGTGCTGAGCGGAGCTTTTTAGACATCCTTTCCGATGGACTGCTAAGACGTGTCCTGGATGATACTAGTGGACATGTTATAGTTGGTATCAGAGCCAACCAACAACGGAATTGTTTTATGAAATCTTAGTAAGAAGAAGTAAAGCAAATGTTGATGTTTCAAACATTTCCTTACCTTCAATGCCGTCTTGCAGAATTATGAAGCGTGAAACAAGTTCTTGGTATTTCGAATCATGTTTATGACTGCAATGCATTCTCCGCATTATCGACAAAGGGTTGAGATGATGAACATCCTAGAGCAAATCTATAATCCATCACCCTTGTACATGGAATGAAGATGGACGGGTGTTTGAGGAATCTACTATATAGCCACCCACCGGTTTGCTTATCTACAAACCAACCTAAAGAGGATCAAGTGATTGGAAGACTTGAAAGTCATGAAGCTGTTCATTTTTGTGGAAGCTCACGTAAACTCAACTTTACATATTCCAGGTCCAGGGTTGAGATGAACTCATATGTATATGAGGAAGTAACCCGTGTAATCCCTACCGATAGGATTAAAGTGTTGGGCCGCCATGAGAAGAATTGATTCCAATGGAAGGGATATCTTGAACTTCCAATGACTTACCGATTCCTGAAGATCCATGATCTGAAACCATACTACTATACAGTTCATGTAGATAAATGTAATATAACGTTGTTCTCCCCAAACTAAATGTAACATTTGGCTTATCATCGCAAGAAATTTTGTATTCCGAAAGGGATATGCCCATATAAATATAAATAAGACTTCTTTTTATCAATGTCTAATTGTGCATGAGAATGGATAAAAAGTTAAGTAGCTACATTGCTTACGTGATAGCAGAATTGAAGATGTAATATAAATCAATAACGATTATCATATAATAACGTTAAAAAACCTTTGTCCAGGCACAACCCCAGGTACATGTTCCTAATTCGCCTCCTACATCAAGTACTGCTGTAATCCAGGAGAAGAAGTTTCTTGTCAAGCAAATTAAGCCACTCGAGTTTGACGAGAGAGGCAGATTCATCTAAGCTAACACTGAAATTTGGATTGAATCCATGGAGGATTACTTCGAAGTAGCCGGTACTGCACCCACCAATCAGGCTATGCTCGCTAAGTTAAAGCTCACCGGCGAAGCTAGGCTTTGGTGGAAGCAATGGTGCAGGGATCAAGGGATTGCAGAGGGATTCGTTACTTGTTAGAAGTTAAAGAAAGCCGTGCAAGGAAGATATTTACCACCTGCATATCACACACAAAAAATGAATGAGTTCTACGAGCTAAAACAGCTGGGACTTATGCTTGATGCATACTATTCTAAATTTGTACTCTCACTTCTTAAGTATGCACCATAGATGGACATGACATAGTAGGTGTCCAAATTTTGTGCGGGTTTAAATCCACCAGTCAATACCCGTCTCGAATCTATGCGTCCATCAGATCTTCAAGACGCACTCATTCGAGCGGCACCTATAATTCAGGAGGTACAGGCTAGACCAAGGGGTAACAAAACTTGGTCTAATAGTGACCCGAACAGAGGAGCATTCAGACCTCAGATAAAGAGAGTTCAAGGTCATAATCAGGGACAAAGAAAGAAAACAAGGACGAATAACGTCAAAAACTTTGTTCCTACTCAAAGTAATGGCCAAAACCTCTGTTGTTTCCACTGCAACGAACCCGGTCACTTCAAGAGGCAATGTCCCAAGCTTGGTGGAGGACATCGCCAAGTGCCTTTCCAAGGAACAGGCAGTAGTCAAGGAGCTGCTACCCAAGGCTGAGGAAGAACTACCTGCATTGCCAATAGGCAAATGTGTGAAGAAGAAGAAGAAGAAGAAGATCCGACCATGGAAGTAGAGTTTGAAAGGGCGACAGTCCATGCCACTCTACACAAGAAAGGGCCGAATCGCCAGTTCTCAGTGATTCAGACACCGTCGGTCTATCAAGACCTTGATTGATTATGGCAGTACGCATTCCTTTATCTCACCAGCATGTGCAAAAAGATTAGGAATAGCCACAGTAGAAGCACCTACCTTGCTTGTGGAATTGGCAACAAATGGTCGTGAGGTTACATGTACCAGGCAAACTGCTAAGCTGGAATTATTTCTGGGAGGAAATAAGACTTCGGTCAAATTCAGAGTCATGAATTTAGGTATCCATGAGTGTCTAATCGGAATGGATTGGCTTAAGCCTAATGATGCCCACATTCACTGTGGAAAGGGTCAAATTTCCTTTCGAAACTTTGAAAGGGAATTAGTCACAACTCAAGGTGAGGTTGGAGTGCCAAGAATCCAATTGGCCAAAGTATCTCAGATCATAAAAGGAGTCAGAAAAGGATTACCTATCTACTTAATTAAGCTCAACAAGTTAGATCAGAAGCAAGAGTCTAGTGAAGGACCTTCTTGGCTAAAAGAATACGCGGATGTATTCCCTGAAGAGTTGATAGAACTCCCGCCTCAAAGAGAAGTGGATCATGAGATTAAGCTAGTACCAGGAGCTGTGCCAATTGCAAAGTGACCTTATAGAATGTCCATACCAGAAGCAATTGAGCTGAAGGAACAACTCAAGCAACTACTAGATCAGGGCTACATCCAGCCTAGCAGTTCCCTGTGGGGAGCTCTAGTACTATTCCAGAAAAAGAAAGATTGGATACTTCGACTATGTATTGATTACTGAGGATTGAATCAATCAACGGTCAAGAACAAGTACCCTATTCCTAGAATAGATGAGTTTCTTATTGTCTTTAGGGTGCAAAGATCTTCTCCAAGATTGATCTGAGGTTAGGATATTATCAGATAAGAATCAAAGAAGAAGATATCCCCAAGACGGCCTTCAATACAAGATATGGGCACTTTGAGTTCCTAGTTATGTCATTCGGGCTTACGAATGCACCTGTCACCTTCAACAGGTTAATGCAGGATATCTTTAGGACATATCTTGACAATTTCGTGCTTGTCTTCTTCGATGACACTTTAGTCTATTCTAAACAGGAAAAAGATCATGAACCCCAACTTCGGATTGTCCTTGAGACAATGAGGTCGCATAAGCTGTACGCTAAAATGAAGAAGTGTGCATTCTTTAAGCGTCAGATTGAATATCTGGGATTCATAGTATTAGCAGAAGGAATCTCAATGGACCTAGCCAAGGTCAGAGATGTGCTTGAGTGGCCAATACCAACATCTGTCAAAGAGATACGCAGCTTTCTTGGATTGACAAGATGGTATAGGGTCTTCATCAAAAAATATGTTTTGATTGCAGCACCTCTAACGGACTTATTGAAGAAGCAAACTTCCATTGCATGGTCAACTCCCGAACAAAATAGCTTCGACAGATTGAAGCAAAGTTTGGTATCAGTGCCTATTCTAAAACTTCTAGACCTCGATAAAGAGTTCGAGGTAGCAACTGATGCTAGCATTCTTGCCTTGGGGTGTGTACTCATGCAGGAAGGTCATCCAGTAGCATACTCTTCAAGGAAGTTGAAGAGTCATGAAAAGAATTATGCTACGCATGATCTAGAATTGCTAGCTGTCATCCATGCTCTAAAGCTTTGGAGACACTACCTGTTGGGTAACAAGTTTACTCTAGTAACTGACCATAAGAGTCTCAAATGGATTTTTACCGAGAATGAGCTCAACATGAGCCAACGTCGGTGGATTGAAGTGTTGGAGGAATATGACTTTGAAATGAAGTACCGGCCAGGGAAAGAGAATGTAGTTTCTGATGCACTTAGTCGTAAGGCATTCCTTAATTCCCTAATCTTGTAGAATCCATCAACAACCAGATCTCTAGCTACAAAAGTATCTATGCCAAAAAACCCTATACTGAGTTAGCTAGAGAGGATGCATGCCATGATCCGGCCTACCAAAAAATGCTAAGGGAGATCTCTATCAAGGATCTGGATCAAAAGTTGCAGGCTAAGTATCATGAATTTTCTATCAATAGTGGACTTGTTTACTATAGAACCAGGCTGTGTATACCAGCAAGCCAGCCACTTAAGCAGAAGATATTGTGGGAAGCTCATGATTCCCCTTTTGCAGGACATCCTGGCTATGCCAAGACTCTTAATGCAGTTAGGAAGAGCTACCATTGGGAGAGGCTCAAAGGTGACATTCTCAAATATGTCACCAAGTGTTTGTCTTGTCAACGTATCAAAGCCGAACATGTCATGATGCTAGGGAAACTGCAACCGCTTGACATTCCCCAAATGAAATGGAAATTCATCAGCATGGATTTTGTTGTAGGCCTACCCCAAGTCTAGGAGGATACAACTCCATCATGGTTGTGGTTGACATGCTTACTAAGGTTACACATCTTATTCCAGTAAAGACAAACTATAAAGCCTCAGATATTGTAAGATTGTTTATCAAGGAGATATTCAAGCTACATGGTTTAACCAAGAGAATCATTAGTGATCGTGATTCTCTCTTCACATCACACTTCTGGAGAGCTATCTTTGAAGCTATTGGGACTCAACTTTGTTTTAGCACTGCCTACCATCCCCAAACAGATAGCCAAACAGGGCAAGTAAATCAAGTCATCAAGGATATGCTTAGGGCATATTGCTGTCGAGAGCCGAAGAGGTGGATTCAATACTTGCCTTTGGTTGAATTCGCCTACAATGCTTCTTACCAACAAAGCATTCAAATGACCCCTTTTCAAGCATTGTATGGTCATGACTGCAGAAGTCCCCTAAACTTCTCAGATCCAACCTTAAGGATTGAAGCTTCAAGGCAGATATTGGAAGCGATGGATGACCAAATAAAGTCAATAAGACAGGACATCCAAGCTGCCAAGGATAGACAGAAGGTATACACAGATTTGAAGCGTCAAGATAGAATCTTCGAAGAAGGAGATATGGTCTTCATTCGCATACGCCCTAAAAAGAGTTCCCTATCCTTAGGAGATTGCAAGAAGCTAAGTCCAAGGTATTGTGGGCCGTACAAGATCCTCAAATTCCTAGGACCTAATGCTTATAAATTGCAACTCCTTGAGAACCTAAAGGTTCACAATGCATTCCATATCAGCTTATTGAAGAAATATGTACCTAATCCTAACCATGTACTTGATGACCAACAAGTTGTAATGCCTAGTCAAGGAGTCCTTGAACTAAGGCCTAACAAGATCTTAGATGTTAGGGAGAGACAATTAAGATCCAGAACCCTGGGAGAATGCCTCATCCAGTGGAAAGATTATCCCGAAGAGGATGCCACTTGGATGGATGAAGGCACACTCAACCATCAATATCCCCAATTTATCTCAAGATGAGGACATCTCGATTCCTCTAAGGGGGAGAGAATGTAATATATCAAATATTAAAAATTCATGGGAAATTTTTTTCCGTCAGCGACGATACGTGCTGGAGGGGGAGAGGGATTTAGAAAGGCCAGCAAGCTCCTCGCTAGAGCTTGCTTAGCCTCAATGGCCATGCCTCGTGACACGAAGGAGAGGGAGGATCCCCCTCCCTCCCCTATTTAACAGAGGGGGCTGCTGCGGTGGGAAAGAAAGGAACAAAGGACGCCATCATGTTGAAGAAAGGAGAGAGTAGTTGAGCCGTGTGGAGAGAACGTGAGGAGAAAAGGCCAGAGATGGAGAGGACGACACTGTCACCACATCACCGTGCAGTACTGCTGCCATGAGAAGGAGGAGGAAGAGAGTGCGCTGCCTCGACGCCTAACGGAGGAGCTGAAGTCGAAAAAAAAAGGGGAGGCTGCCATTCTGCTGCCACGTTCCGAGTGCCCAGGGAGGAGCCACTGCCGTCTTCTACCGTCAACCAAATAGCCTTAACACACCCCCCCTTCCATGTGGAAGCTTTAGAAGCTTCCTGGGGGGAAAGCTTCTAAGGGGCCCTTAAGCCCCCTTTCACCCCCCCCCCCCCCCCCCCCCCCCGTGTCCAAAAATCTCCCAAGGCCCCCCCTTCTTAAGCCTTTTTGAACCATACCCCCCCCTGGTTTTAATCTTCTTAAGGCCCTTTCACCCCCCTTCTTGTGCTTTCCAAAACCCTTTCACACTCCCCTCTCCTCCCCCCCCCCCCCCGTGTCTAAACCCCCCCTTTCTGATGGGTGTTAGAACCCCCATGTTTTACCCATTAAGCCTTTCCCTTAGGCCTTAAAAACCCCTTTTTCTCCCCGGTTGTAACCCCTATAAGCCTCATCCTTCTTGAGTAAGGAAGATTGTTTGGAAACTAAAGACCAACCGATAAACTTAAGGTTTGACCAAGTCGGGTTAATAGGGTACACCCTAACCGAGGATAAAGGGGATCTTGCCTGCAAGTTGCAAGTCATCCCAGATCGAGTGCTGGATGCATTCGAAAGGAAGGATTCATTCCTTAGCAGTTTGCCAACAAAAACGATCAATGGAAATGTTTGTGCTTGTTACAGATTTTAGAGCACTATTTGGCTTTGTTTGATCAATGAATTAAAAGATAAATGGATATCTATACTTCAGGTTGAAGTCCTGAAGGGAGAGGCAGCTTCAGTTACCCCCGACTACTTGCCTAACCCTAACCAAGGGGGTTGTTAACCGCGTCGGGCAAGTGGACCAAACCCACCGCGAGAGATGTCTCCATTGAGCGCTACTTGGAGCAGGAGGACGCTTGGGTGCCAGGGGGGCTTTGGCCGTAAATCCCTCGCCTTACGAGCCCTGCACAAGAGGCTAACGTGACTCGGGATTGGATCTCGAGGCCTGCATACTAGTCTACAGGAGGAAACTTGGAATAGTGATCCCTGTGGGTTGCTCGATAGCCTTCGGACAGATTGTGGATAAGCCTATGGGTTGGAATCTTTGTATTTCAATGATAAATATGATAACTTGTTAATAAGGAACTTGTCTGACATTGTTTTTCTATGTCAAGTGATAAGATTACATAAAGGAACCAGTGCCTAACGGGTTAATTAAAGAAGTTGGTTGTTACATATCCAACTAATGTGTTAGGTAATTAAATAACTAAAACAACCGAGAAAAGTGTGGAGGATGGGCCATAGGTCCATCCTACGGATGGGTGGTCCCGGTTGGCCGCGAACTTTTCTCAAATTGCGATGGACAGTACGAGGATCGTCAAAGAACACGAACAACAAAAGCGTTGACCTAGAGTTATGATTAAACCCGATTTACACTGTTTTAGGGGAACGGAATGGGACTGTGCCTTATGGCAGAAAGGTTTAGCTTTGCATCCCTCTCGTTTCCCATTCTCCTTGAACCAAGTGCAGCGTGAATCCGCTTCGAACCTGCCATTTCTGCGTAAAGTAGTTCGCTCGGGTCCGACGCTAGTTGCTGTTAGGAAATGACCAATGAGGAAAACCCTAATTCAGGTTGATCCTAAGTGGGAACCGCCGTAATACTTCTGTTATGTGGCAGACGCGGGAAGCCCTAAATTGCAAACCTTGTAACATTCCATGGGAGTGTCGGTGGGCGGAGCTTTCTAGATATCCTTTCCGATGGATTGCTAAGACGTGTCCTGGATGATACTAGTGGACACGTTACACTCTCCCTCTCTTTCTCTTTCTCTCCCTCCCTCTCCCTCTCCCATTTCCTCCCTCTCCCTCTCCCTGTCTCTCATTTCCCTATTATGTTTAATGTATCCCTCTCCCTCTCCCTCTCTCATTTCCTCTCCCTCCCCCTCTCTTTCTCTCTCTCTTCCTCTTCCTTTCCCATTTCCTCCTCCTCTCCATCTCCCTCTCTTTCTCTCATTTCTTCTCCCTCCCTCTCCCTCTCTCATTTCCTCCCCCTCCCTCTCCCATTTCCTCCCTCTCCCTCTCCCTCTCTTTCTCTCTCATTTCCTCTCCCTCTCTCAATATACACAAATTATATATGAAAAAGTAAAGAGAGAGAGAATGCACTCTCGCTCCCTCTCCCTCTCTCATTTCCTCCCCCTCCCTCTCCCTCTCCCTCTTTCTCTCCCTCCCTCTCCCTCTCTCATTTCCTCCCTCTCCCTCTCCCTCTCCCTCTCTCAATATACACAAATTAAACCCTAAACAGGTAAAAGAGAGAGAGAGAGAATGGACTCACCGTAAAGATTTGAAGGAGGGTTTGGCGGCTTCTCTTCGCGACGGTGGCTCCTCCTCTCCTTTGCAAACGACGGTGGGGGCGGTGGTGAGAAGCCTTCTTCCTCTCCCTCTCTCACCCTTTATGCAAAACGGTCGCTTGATGCCACTATTTTACGTCACTAATTGGTGTTGCTATGGTCTAGTTTCCTTATAGTGCTTCAATCCCACCTATACTTTGAACTAGAGTATAGATTTTGAAACTTATGAATGCATAATCATGAATACAAACATGACTAATATGATATTTTTTATATTATGACTAGCATTTGATGCGTATAAACATATTGTGTTTTGAGACTAAACTTTAAACTATGAAATGCATATCACACAAGACCAGACTTTAAACCATGAAATACACATGATACCTTTTGCGAATTTAAGTAATGAAAGAAAAGACTTAATCTAAAGTAGCATCATGCTATGATATAACCTATTTATGTGAAATAAGAGTTGTCTTACTAAGAAAGAGAGCGAGAGAGGTTAAATGAGACAATGTGGTCATTTGATAATAATAGTAAGTCATAACTTCATGGAAAATTGGTAGAAAGAGACATAAAACATGTTTATGGGATATGGATGGCTCAAAGTTATGACATAATTATTTTGGATCTAATGGAATTATTGATTTTTTTGTTAAGATAAGAGAATATTAAAACTTAAAATTATATGAATGAAAGATATCTCTTTTTGCACTTTTTAGGGGGTTTGCCATTGCCATTTCCTTGAAGATACTATTTTCTTCTTGAGCTACATGAGAGCAAATAAACACCACATAACCTTCCTGATGATTATTGGGAGAAGTAGTACTTTTAAAAAGTATGCGATATAATCTGCACCACAAATCTTATTGAATGCAATAGTTATGTTAGCTCTGTATGTATGTAATTAATCATGGTGGAACATTACCACCATTGATTTCAAAACATCAATAAGAATATAAGATTTCTTGGAATATCAACAAGTATCCAAAACATCAATAAGTTTCAATGACTTTTGTATCTCTTTCAAATTCTTAGTCGCAATGTGGTCCAATATCTAGCTACTTCTTAAAATTTGGTGTTACAAATGTGGCCCAATATTTAGCCACCTTTAACACTGGATATGGTCCAATATCTAGCTACTTCTTAACATTTGCTGTTACAAATGTGGCCCAATATTTAGTCCTCAAAAGATTGTCCAATACGTGGAGCCCTCTCTAACACTATATGGTGTCATAATACTCAAAACTACAGTACACTTCACAATCCCCTAATGATTCAATGATGAAACTACACACTTCACAAGCTCCTAACGGTACAATGACAGTGAGTTCTCATGCATAAGTTTTTGCCTCATCTAGTACCTTGATCTATGTTTGGCTATCTTCTTATTTTAACCATGGATTCTATGTATTGTGAGTATCATTTGTTATTTCTTGGTAGTAATTTTACCTTGCTTTATTTTAAAAAAATTTAAAAAGTTGTCGATTATTTTGTTTTAGATACAAGCATCATTTTAGATCTTATCATAAAATTCCAATGAATATGTGATAAACTCACTACATGCAATGTTCCTTCGAAGAGTCTTTTTTTCCACTACAAGATATAGACCTTATAGCGACGTTTAAAGTGACAAAAATACAAACAACAAAATTTGCCCCCGTCATCGCAAAAAGCGTCATTATTGACGACGCCATAGAATCGTCGCTATATACGTCACTATATGCGTCGCTATGTTACAGAGAATTTGTGACGCTCATAGCGATGCCAATAGCGACGCGAGCAGTAAATTTGCAACGCAAATAGCGACGGTAACAGAGAAAAAAAAAATTTGTGGCAGGGCAGTGAGAGCCATACAAAATAGTTTTTGCACTGCTGCATACAAAGTGTTTGCAAACAAAAAGAATGTATACTGAAATCATAAAACGGATACATGAAATAAATACATGATTGCATAAAATGCGATTGGTACAATCATGAAACGATATCACTAATACATAGAAAATGTCTACATAGATCAGGCGACTAAAAACTAAAGGTGTGTGAGCTCTAAGGATCCAAGGGCGAGCTACGAATCCTCGTCCCTCGAAAGCTCGTCCTGCCGCAAAGGAGCATCAAACGGATTCTGCAGAAAAAGAAACAACATATCAATCCACCATACAATAATGCATTTAAATATCTCATGGTAACTACGGACAAGAAAGATGACTGACTTACAGGGCCGCCGCGTCTATACAATCGATCGATTAATGCCCTGAGACCGTGCCTCTCTGCATATCGAGTCTCAAGGCCTTGCGGATCACGATTTGTAATGGATTGCTGCAAAGAAAACAAAATGCTAACTGTTAGAAACATGATTGTCAGTACAAAGAATATCTAAAAAAAACAAATAAGCAAAACAAAAGAGAAACTTACAAAGTCCTCCAAATATGTCCTATGGTCGCCACTCCCAAGATGATGCATCGATCCGGCCTCGATTCGTGCCCTCGCCGCCTCCCGCTGCTGACTCCAACGTCTTGGCGAATCTGTAGCCTCCTCCCTCAGTCGGCGCCAGTCGTCTGCATCTAACCACTCGGGCTTTGGAGCCCCACTCTTGATTGCCTTGCGTGCGTTGGATCGTCTATGTGACATGTATGCACGCATGCAATCCATCATCCAGTCCGTAGAGAATCTATCTACTACGACTGGCACCGGGAACTCCTCGTGCAAGGATGCTACTATGTAGTCCTTGCTCTCCTCCGGTATGTTCCTCCAATGATCCAGGACGTTGTGCCCAAAAACTTGTTGGCACAACTCTCTCATGCGAGCCATCACCCTCCTCCCCTCATCATTCATGATGATGGCTCCTGACCTACTATCCACTAGGTATCCATAACCCCTAGGAGTTTGCCTAAGATGGGCCCTCTCCCATCTCTGTCCACGCTCTTGGGCATATCCAGGAGACCCCTGTACATCCGGTGTACCGACGGGGGTACCCTCTCCCGGAGTGCCACTCAAAGGGGTGCCACCAAAAGGAGTGCCACCAAAAGGCGTGCCATCTGCCGACGGCTGTGCAAAAGCCGGAGTAACTGGAGTGGACGTCCCCACAGGTGTGACAAATCCTGGAGGCGATGCAGCTCGAGCTGAACGACGAGACGGAGACACCACGTCCGTGTCTCCACAACAGCACCCCCCTGATCCTCCTGCAGTCGCAGTCTCTCCCTCTGGCCCAAGTCGCGAGTGTCGAGATCGTATGCTCGAAGCTGAAGTATCTGATCGCGCTGAAGCAGATCTAGTAGAGCGCCCTGACGAAGAACGAGATAGCTCTTGGTCTGCCATCTCTCTGAATCTCGTGAGCTGATCTGGAGACATGCGTGCCATCATGTCCTGAAACTCCTCATCGCTCATCCCTCGACTCATCCTGAAAATGTCGATACCTGCATCGATAAAAAATGATGTTAGAATAATCAATTTAAACTATACAAAGCACATTAATATAAATCATTTTTGAAAAATCCCTCTTAAAATGCATATCTTATCTACCTTTATGGAAGTTCTAAACAACGAATTGAGTAATATAATTCTCCAAGAATGAAGTATTCTATGGTCCCATGTTAATCTCCTGACACAACTCTGCATACACTGGAAGGTCGATAGATATGTCACCACAAAAGAACGAGTCTGTCTCGTTCTCAAAAAATTCTACGACTTCTGTATTTCCATAATTGTTAGCCGATGCGGGCTCCAAGCTTGCGGTGGCCTCCACCCCTTGTAATATCGACCCCTCTATTTGCATATTTTCTTCATCTATGCCTGGAATATCGCTTTGATCATATACTCTCGCACCTCGAGGAGTTGAAGGTATAACATACCACCATCGAGGTTGTCCGGGGTTTGGATAGAAGATTACCTGTTCACAAACACTTACAAAGCGAGTTCAAACCATTGTGACATAAACCATGTCGTATTACAATTAGCAAGCAAATGACTATTTGCACCTGTTCACAATGGGCCGACAACACAAAGGTGTCGCGCAAATCCGTCCATTTTTTTCAGAATCTATTTCGAGAAATCCAGATGGACCTCGTCAAACTGTTGCTCCAGCTCCTCCAAGTACCACTTTGAACCACTGCACATCGAATAGTATCATGGAGAAGCTACGGTAATCCACCGTAATAATACTTTGTAAGTTCCCAAAATACTCCATCTCATCCACAATCGTGTTCGGATCCGTTGCTCGTCGCCGGCTCTCTTGCTCAAACCTTGCCATGACACCACAGTCCATTGTGGAGCGCATTTTGTCAATAAGCTCCACCCGAAAATGTCGTCCGCGCGACCATGCTGCACTATATATTTTGTACTGCACATTGAAACACTCAAATTAGATGTAGCAAGCAAATTTAGATACGACACATTCTAAACCCCTCATTACCTTTGGACTACATCCCCTCGAGAACTCCCACTCCTCCATTGAGACCTCTGTCCCTTCGCTGGATGCTGCAGTCAAGGCTCCATGCAACCATCGTGTTGACATAAACCGTGGCATCTCCTCCATATCTTTGGGATATCGAATCGGTCGGTGACGTGTACTGTGTCGGAATTCAGCTCGCGCTTCCTCTCGATCTTGCCTTGCAGTCTGGTACTTGGCAAGCCACATCTCCATGGAGGCATGGTGCAACATACAAAAGCGATTCACCTTCTCTTTCATTGAGGCATCCATTCTTTTTTTTACCCCATTTCCAACCACCACATCTCCAGTCAGCCTATCATCGTCCTTCAGCGTCCATAGCATTTCATTGTCTAGTTCCACCGTTGGTAGCCATTGTGAGATATGCACTAACGCCTCTGACACCAACCAACCTTTCGCCATGCTACCTTCTGGACGAGCTCGTTGTCACACAAAGCCTTTCAGGGTTTTCATGAAGCGCTCCAGGAAGAACATCCATCACGTATGGACAGGTCTAGCAATCTCCACTTCATCCACAAGATGCACAAGAAGGTGAACTTGTATCGTGAGCATGCTAGTGGGCAGGTATTTCTCAAAGAGACAGATCGTCTCAACTGCTCCTCGCCTTGCGGATTCAATAGAGGACGTCTTAATCTCTTTCTGTGAGATCCATTGCACCAAAGTCGACAACTTGTAAATGGCCCCGCGAATTTCTGGAGTAAGGCATCCCGCGATCGCGATCGATAGGAAAAACTGCCACAAATGAATCCGCAACTTGTAGAAAACTTCTACAAATGAATCCACAAACTGCCACAAATGAATCCACAAATGACGTCCTCTATTCAATAGAGCAACTTGTAGAAAACTGAGAACCGTCGCATTCCATTTGGATGTGATTCCGGGTTTACCATTTTCAACTCATACCAGCTTACAGCATTCATACGTGCTGGAGCTCGTCCAAGAAAACCTTCCCTGAGTTCATGATCATCTGGCAAGAAAGCAGCGTGTCCTTGATATACCATCTTCTTCATGGTTCGTGACCTTCGGGAGTCTAACTGTCGCCCACACAATGGACATGCATGATAACCTGAGGTAACCAGACATGTAAGGCGAGCCACGACCTAGTGAATACTTGATTGAATGAAATAAAATATAGATATTATCAGTGAGAACAAAGGTCTGCTCACCTGAGCACTCTCCCAATCCCGAAAAGTCATGCATCCTCCACATGAGAATGGCTCAAATGTTGACTGACCGCCGACCATCGCGCCTACTCATATCTTGCACCGTGACCCCCTACTCCCACAAAATCTTAAGCTCATCGACTAATGGACGAAGATACACGTCCATATTTTTTACTTTGTAGCAGCCCGGGACGAGCAAGCTAAGGATGAGATGTCCTTTCTTCGTAGAAAGCCATGGAGGGATATTATAGTGGACAAGCACTATAGGCCACACACTGTAAGAAGTCGAGCGCAGACCGAATGGGTTTACACCATCCATGGCGAGACCGAGCCGAAGATTCCTTGGCTCTCGCGCAAAGCTTGGGAAGGTAGAGTCAATGTGGCTCCATGTGCGTGAATCCGCTGATATTCGTTGAACTCCATCCGTGGACCTATTCTGCACATGCCAAGTTGTCAAGCTTGCTATGGCAGACGTGCGAAACATGTGGTTTATGCGGGGGATGAGCGGAAAGTGTCTGAGAACTTTTTGAGGGATGGTTTGTCCTTGCAAGTCCTGTCGATACCTGTGAGCACTACACTTTGGACACGTCTCCATAGTCTCGTATTCATCTCGAAACAATATGCAGTGGTTGATACATGCATGGATGTTATTGTAGTCCATGCCAAGCTTCCGTAAAACATGTCGTGCATCATCACGAGACTCAGGCATGGTATTTGCAGGTGGCAATATATGATATTTCAATAACCTGAAAAAAATCATAAAACACCTTGAAAAAATACAAATGTTTGCAATAATACTGTTTTTAAAAAAAATCAATGAAGCCTGTGTGCAAGGTACCTGAATAACTCAGTCACACTCGTATCGCTCCAACCATATTTTGCTTGCACACTTAAGAGTGCAAGCAATGTCTTCAACCGAGATATTCGGCACCCATCATATAATGGTATGGATGCTTCCTCTCTAAGTGGGTCAGATGTCTCAACATCCATGGGAATCAATGCATCGATCATTGCCTCCATCTCAGGCTCCAAGATTGTAGGCAGGTCGGGAAGGTTGTTTGTCTCCTCTGGCATTGACAGTATAGATGGGCCTTGCGAGTGGTCAATTGGCTCCTGCAATCCATCCATCGCACGTCCACGAACTCTTCTAATTGGCCGCAAAGGGTGCAGCTTGGGTCGAGACATCACCCCCCTGGATATAAAATTTGCCAACAAGACCCAATCTTATTGTGTATGGTTTTCAATTAGCTTGAGAGTACAATGCATGATTAATATTAACTTCAAATTACCGTTTGTTGAAAATCCGCAATCGCCTGATCAATGATCTCAGATTGAAACTCGCCAAATCGTCGTAGGTGTTCTATAGACAATCGGCATTTTCGTCTAATTGCCAACTTGCATTGAGAGCAAGGACATGGGACATGCTGATTAAGATACGTCTCACGGTCTTGAACAATAAGACCTTCTTCGTTTTCCATCTTATCTACATTACAGCAAACGAGGCTTAAATGGATAGCTTTATGGAGATGTACGTCAAGTTGCAAGTTGACTATAAATCTTGCATTGTATATAGTAGTTGAGAGATTTTCCGATGTTATATCTCGGCCTTGTATCATGCTCAAGGATTTGTTTGTCCCGGTAGATAATTATTTGTTATATCTCGGCTTTGAGTATAAGTAATCCATTTTAAAATTAATGCGCGCCATCTATGAAATTTAATGACTATAGTAATAAAATTTATTTCAATCAATTCTACTCATAGTCATAAGACTTGAGAGAAATTATCCTATACTCAATTTAAGGGTTTCTTCTTCTATAACAATACTTTTGGGTTCATTTTGATGAAGTACCGTCATGACCATTAGCTAGGGTATCATTTTCTTTTAGTCCTTCCGTTGACTAGTTGGCATGATTTCTAATTTGGCATGCCTATAAAGTTAATACAAAAACAATGAATTATGCATATCACAATTAGATCCCCTACTTGGACATTATGAAGGAATTGACCATTTTTAAGCCATCTTAAAGAGTTACCAATGTACGTGGCCCATGGCAAAGCACATTGCATACCATTATCTTAAATTTCCTTCCCCTCCCTCTCCCTCTCTTTCTCTCCCTCTCTCTCTCTCCCTCTCTCTCCCTCTCCCTCTCTTTCTCTCTTTCTCTCTTTCTCTCTCATTTCCTCTCCTAAACAAGCAAAAAAGAAAGTGATTCAAACAACAAACAACCAAACCCGTAGTGAGAGAGAATGCACACACTCTCTCTCACCCTCTCCCTCTCCCTCTTGTTCTCTTTCTCTCCCTCTCTCATTTCCTTCCCCTCCCTCTCCCTCTTCCTCTCTTTCTCTTTTTCTCCCTCTCCCTCTCTATCTCTCTTTCTCTCTCATTTCCTAAACAAGCAAAAAATAAAGTGATTTAAACATCCTCCAAGCAAAAGGGAGAGGGAGAGAGACAATGCACTCTCCCTCTCTTTCTCTTTCTATCCCTCTCTCATTTTCTTCCCCTCCCTCTCCCTCTCCCTCTCTTTCTCTCTCATTTCCTCTCCTAAACAAGCAAAAAATAAAGTGATTTAAACATTAAATAAGCAAAAGGGAGAGGGAGAGAGAATGCACTCTCCCTCCTTCTCCCTCTCTTTCTCTTTCTCTCCCTCTCTCATTTCCTCCCCCTCCCTCTCCTTCTCTTTCTCTTTCTCTTTCTCTTTCTCTTTCTCTTTCTCTCCCTCTCCCTCTCCCTCTCCCTCGCTATTAAGAAGTACATGATGGCTTTATATCTTAAGAGAGGTATTGAGGGTGTGACAGGAGAAAGTAAGGCGTGGTGGTTGGTCTGCCTATTTAGAGAATTGTGTAAGTTTCCTAGTTTTATTATAAAATACTCTTTTTTTGGTGTTTCTCAAAGATACTAATATGATTCCAGCTTTATTATGTAGAGCCATCCATAGTTAATTCTTTTTTAGTCATCATTCATAAAGATGATGATATAATTTATTACATTTATATTGTATGCAACTTGTGGTTATTCTATCTATTATCCACCTCATGATTGTAAATGTATTTATTGCTACTAAATACACTTTCTACAATGTTCTATCAATATAGTTTTTTTTTCTTGAAGTGTTTGAAATGCATCAAATAATTTAGTTTAAAAAAAGCTTTTTTTGGTTCAGTGTTTGAAATGCATCATTATGTCAAATATTTTTTTTCAAGTGTTTGAAACACATCAAATAATTTAGTTTCAAAAAAATTTAATGAGATACAATTAGCATACTAATTAGAGGACTAAGAAATATAGATCTATCATCAATTGCATTAACATGCTAAAAACATAATCCACCTAAAATGGATTTTGAGTGGTTTATTTGTAGAGAAATATAGAAAGTGTGCTTGTTTAATTTGAGACATGCCATGTTTGCTTTATGTTCACTATATGGTAGGATAAATTGATTTATAAATGGATTTAAGTTTAAATAGAGATGTATTCATTTTGCCTTTTATTCAAAATATTGCTAGATAAGTGAAAAACTAGATTGCTTTATGTTGAAAATATTGTCAAATAAATGCAAACCTAAATAAACCATGTTTAATTAGAGATGATATCCACTATTGGTTTATGTGCACTATATAGGTAAACATAGAATTATGACTATATGGATAAGCTATGAGCACATAATAACACTACAAAGAGCAAGTCTATGAGAACACTCACTACAATATCTAAACTTAATATGATGGACCAAATTCTTATAAAGGTCTACAACATAGTGCAATTATATAAGTAGGCACATACATAATCACACCACAAAGATTAATATGAAATGGTTAAGTATGGACCGTAAAGAACAATATGAAACGATCAAGTCTATGAGAACACTCAATGCAATGCTCAATATGGATGGACCAAATGTCCTAAAAGGCCTACAACATAGTGGAATTAGAAAAAATAACTATATGGGAACAATAATTAGAAAATTCTGCGATCATTTTAGATGGAATTTGTCCAAGCCATCAAGAACCAATCAAATTAGTTTCATAGCAACGAAATTTGAAGATGGCAAAGCTGGGAGACGGAGCTGTCGTGTTTTATTTTCACTATTCCCAAACGATCGTTTGGATGGATACAAGGAGAGGTTGGATTTGCTGCAAAAGTTGGCGTGAGTCCTGTTACATGGATTGAAGATTCTTGATGTTGGAAAAGAGCTGGACTTTATAATATATAGCCATTACACCTACTCTCTTTCTCTCTCTCTGTGTCTTGTCTCTCTCTCTCGCATCTGCTTTTGCGTACGTTACGCAAGAGAATCTCAGACGCCTTCATTTGGAAGAGGAGATCAAAGAGAGCACATCTTCTTCCTCCTCCTCCTCTTCCTCTTTCTCATCGTAGCGGTGCTCATGATGACGGTGGTAATACTGACTGTCGTCGCGGGATGGTGGCAGGAGGACTGCGTGGCCATGATGTGCCTCCTGGAGCTTCTGGTCGAGCTTGTGGCCCACTTGCATGGCTGCCATGCGCACCTCCCGGGGCATGGCACGGAAGATGCTGTTCTTCCCGGCTAAGTGCATGAACAAGAAGCTGCACTCCGATGCCAGAACAGGGATCATATAAACGACAATGTAAGCACTCTTTACATGAAGACGAAAGTGAAGAAAGGACGCCTGATGAGCGAACATATTACGAAAGTAATAGTGAGTCGTACGTGTGGCAGTTGAAAACCGCAGCCGCATCGAAGACGTCCTGGCCAGCTTGCATCGTGACGGGGTAGCTCTTGGGTACCATCATCAGGCTGCCTTCCCTCATCTCCTCGTCGCACGCGTGCTTGCCGTTGGCCGGGAGCACCACTTGCACTCGGGCACTCCCTCGAACGCAATAGATCACTTATCCGCGGTGAGGGACCATCCGGGGGTGAGCATGGCGTTCTAGTACATATCATCATGGGTAGGAATGAGAACTTGAGGACATGCTATACATGAATACTAAGGCACAATAAAATCAAATTTGCTTCTTGTAATAAATAGACGCCTCATCAACCGCACTTATCGGGTCCAGCTTCAAGCATGCCACCGCCATGTGATTTGAGAAAAGTTCCCGACCAACCGGGACCACCCATCCGTAGGACGGATCTATGGCCCATCCTCGCACTTTCCTTGGGTTGTTTTAGTTATTTAATTACCTAACACATTAATTGGACATGTAACAATCGGTTTCTTTAGTTAACCCATTAAGAACTAGTTCTTTCACATAATCTTATCACTTGACATAGAAAAACAATATTAGACAAGTTCCTTATTAACATGTTATCATATTTATCTTTGAAATACAAAGAGTCCAACTCGTAGGCTTATCCACAATCTGCCCAAAGGCTATCCAGCAATCCACAGGGATCACTAATCCAAGTTTCCGCCTGTAAACTAGTATGCGGGCCTCGAGATCCCATCCCGAGTCACGTTAGCCTCGTGTGCAGGGTCTAGAAGGTGAGGGATTTACGGCCAGAGCCCCCCTGGCACCCAAGCGTCCTCCTGCTCCAAGTAGCGCTCAATGGAGACATCTCTCGCGGTGGGTTTGGTCCACTTGCCCGGCGCGGTTAACAACCCCCTTGGTTAGGGTTAGGCAGGTAGTCGGGGGTAACGGAAGCTGCCTTTCCCTTCAGGACTTCAACCTAAAGTATAGATATCCTTTTATCTTTTAATTCATTGATCAAACAAAGCCAAACAGTGCTCTAAAATCTATAGCAAGCACAAACATTTCCATTGATCGTTTTGGTTGGCAAACTGCTCAGGAATGAATCCTTCATTTCGAATGCATCCAGCACTCGATCCGGGATGACTTGCAACTTGGCAAGATCCCCTATATCCGGGGTTAGGGCCTACCCTAATAACTGACTTGGTCAAACCTTAAGTTCATCAGTTATTTCAGTTTATCGGCTGGTCTTTAGTTCCCAATCAATCTTCTTTACTCACGAAAGATACTAAGTTAGGATGATTATTCATCCTCTTCCAAGACAACTTGCTTAAGGATTTGCCAACCTCGTTGCGAGAATTTGGCCATTCCCTTGTGATCCAATCACAAGATCATATGACTCCATACTTGTTGCACAAGTGTCGCATTGAATGGAGTCATGAAACAATCTGTTCCTGATTACATTAGGCTAACGTCGTTAGATCTAGGGTTTCCAAGTTCCATCTTGTAAGATTCTTAGGGACAAACACTAGCTCACTTTCAAAATATGTTTCACTGTCCCTACGTTTCGGTGAGGGTGGGCAAGTATTTAGGGTATAGAAGTTTCAAATTTAGCAATACGTAGCGATTAGGTTACGTATAAATTCTTAGTGAATTTATTTGAATTTAACCCATTCTAAATGAGTACTCCGCGGTTTTTAGGTTTATGCCAATTTGTTTAACTCTAGAAGATAGCTACATTATCATTTCATAAGCACATGACTCCTTGTCTACGCGTAAATTACTCTTTCAACCCTAACTTGTCGATTTAAGGTCAGGCGTAGATTAGGTTAATTCCAACTAATCTTCCTATAATATTGCGAATAAAATTCATGCTAACAAGCAATCTTTTTCCTTGATAATTTATGCAGTTGACAAATGATAGTTTCCTAGATTTATGAATTGTAAGAATCATTTCATGCTTTGCACTTTCCATGATTATTCATTGCGAAGAGGATATGGGTTAATAGTGCGATGTGCAGTTTATACTTCTAGGTTTAAACAAAGTATACTATTTTAATGGACAATAATCTAGTTTATAATTCATTTCAATGCATAAAGCTATTTGCTAGAAATGCATTTATGCTTCCTTTATTTTGCATGTTTTATTGAAAGTATTAATGACTAAGTTCCTTCATCGTAAGCATTTAGGACAAAATTTATATCCTATTTCTAACAATTAACCTTGATGATTGAATTATAACAATATCAAATAGAAATTAGGAAGGAAAACCTGGGCTTGGGGTGAGATATCCACGTGGATGCTGGAAGACGACCCTCCTGCAGTTGTGCCTTGGCCTTTCTTAGGAGGCATCGCAATTGTAATCTTTCGGACGTGGAAGTAGCTTTACAACTCCTCTTTGGAATTCCACCATCGCTCCCTTGCACTGTCTGTCGAAGTTAGTTTTAGAAGGCTTCCTCCTTGAAGTAGGGAATTCAAAAAGGGGTATGTTTCACAATCTTTTGCGGATAAGACCCATTAAAGCCATAGGAGGGCTTAATGGCCTTGTAAAAACTCATACAAACAGGGAATAAATAAAGTGTGGAGTCCCTTACGAGGCTTTTTGAGTGGAAAAGGAAGGTGTCAAATGACCCATAACATTCCTCTTTCCTTTACGTGTGGGAAAAGAAACAAGATGCGGGAGAGTTCGAAGGGGTATTTTTGCATGGCCTAAGGGGGATTTTTAACAAAACATGGGGGAAAAAGGAAAGGTTATTTGGAGTAAACTTTTATGGGGGAAACCCTAAGGGGGAAACTCCAAGGAAAAAGTAACCTTAAAAGTTATAAGTAAGGTTCTAAGGACCCTTAGGGAAAATTTGGAGGAAAGGGGTTTCAAGATGCCTCAAGAGAAGGGAGGTTAAAAGAAAATTTTAAACATGGGGGGGAAGGGTTTCCAACATCCCTGGGAAGGGGGCTAAGGAAAAAAAAAAGGGGGCTTATGAGTTTAAACACGGGGGGGCAGGGGGGAAGGGTTTTAAAGCCTAAGAGAAAGGCTTAAGGAATAAAACATGGGGGGAAGGAGTGGTTTTGAAGCCCAAGGGAAAGGGTTAAGGGTTGAAACACGAGGGGAGTGGTTTTAAGAGGCCACGGGAAGGGGCCCTAGGGAGGGTTTTAAGACACCAGGGGGCGTGGTTCTAACAACCATGAAAATGGGCGCTTAAGAGGCCCCTTAGAAGCTTCTCCTCCTAGGAAGCTTCTGATGCTTCCACGCCACGTGGAAGGAGGAAACCAACAGTGACTCGATGGCGATTTGACAGCTGGGGGCGCAGACTGACGGCAAAGGTGATGCCATCCTGGCCTCGGTGGCAATGAGCATCTCATCCTCTCCCTCTCACAGCATCGGCTCCACCTCGTACTCCTCCCCCATGCTTCGGCGATGAAAGGCAGCCTGGCAGCTTGCTCCCTTACGAGTCGAGCAGAGAGACTCACTCTCTCCCTCTCTATAATGTGACTGTGCACGGCATCTTTTCCTCACGATCTCTGCCCTCTGTCCTTCAGCCTGCGGCCCTCCCCCCTCAATTATATAGGGGAGGGGATAAGATCCTCCCCCCCCCTGCGTGTCATCGGGCATGTAATATTTCCCTGGCAAGCTCTAGTAAGGAGCTTGCCTACTTACTAATCCCCCTCTTCCTCCAGCTCGACTGTCGGCTGGAGAAGAGGGGAAATTTAAAAAAAATTACATTTATTTTATTAAAAGGAATTATCCGTTCGGAATTGTTACATTCTCTCCCCCTTAGAGGAATCGAGATGTCCTCATCTCGAGATAAACTGGGGATATTGATGGTTGAGAGTGCCTTCATCTACCCAAGTGGCATCCTCTTCGGGATAATCCTTCCACTAGATGAGGCATTCTCTCAGGGTTCTGGATCTTAATTGCCTCTCCCTAACATCTAAGATCCGGTGAGGCCTTAGTTCAAGGACTCCTTGACTAGGCATTACAACTTATTGGTCGTCAAGTACATGGTTAGGATTAGGTATATATTTCTTCAATAGGCTAATATGGAATACATTGTGAACCTTTAGGTTCTCAGGGAGTTGCAGTTTATAGGCATTAGATCCTAGGCATTTGAGAATCTTGTACGGCCCACAATACCTTGGACTTAGCTTCTTGCAATCACCTAAGGATAGGGAACTCTTCTTAGGGCGTACGCGAATGAAGACCATGTCTCCTTCTTGAAAGATTCTATCTTGATGCTTCAAATCCGTGTATACCTTCTGTCTATCCTTGGCCACTTGGATGTCCTGTCTTATTGACTTTATTTGGTCATCCATCTCTTTCAACATCTGCCTTGAAGCTTCAACCCTTAAGGTTGGATCAGAAAAGTTTAGGGGACTTCGACAGTTATGACCATACAATGCTTGGAAAGGGGACATCTGAATGCTCTGTTGGTAAGAAGCATTGTAGGAAAATTCAACCAAAGGCAAATATTGAATCCACCTCTTTGACTCACGACAGCGGTATGCCCTAAGCATATCCTCGATGATTTAATTTACTCGCTCTGTTTGGCCATCCGTTTGGGGATGGTAAGCGGTGCTAAAGCAGAGTTGAGTCCCAATAGCTTCAAAGATAGATCTCCGGAAGTGTGACGTGAAGAGAGAATCACGATCACTAATGATTCTTCTGGGTAAACCATGTAGCTTGAATATCTCCTTGATAAACAATCTTGGAATGTCTGAGGCTTTATAGTTTGTCTTTAATGGAATAAGGTGTGCAACCTTAGTAAGCATGTCAACCACAACCATGATGGAGTTGTATCCTCCCTGGACTTGGTATAGGCCTACAACAAAATCCATACTAATGAATTCCCGTTTCATTTGGGGAATGTCAATTGGTTGCAGCTTCCCTGGCATCTTGACATGTTCGGCTTTGATACGTTGACAAGACAAACACTCGGTGACATATTTGAGAACATCACCTTTAAGCCTTTCCCAATGGTAACTCTTTCTAACTGCATTGAGAGTCTTGGCATAGCCAGGATGTCCTGCAAAAGGGGAATCATGAGCTTTCCACAATATCTTCTGCTTAAGTGACTGGCTTACTGGTATACACAGCCTTGTTCTATAGTAGACAAATCCACTATTAATAGAAAATTCATGATACTTTGCCTGCAACTTTTGGTTATCATCCTTGATAGAGATCTCCCTTAGCATTGTTTGGTAGGTCGGATCATGGTATGCATCCTCTCTAGCTAACTCAAGTATAGGGTTGTTTGGCATAGATACTTTTGTAGTTAGAGATCTGGTTGTTGATGGATTTTGTAAGATTAGGGAGTTAAGGAATGCCTTGCGACTAAGTGCATCAGCAACTACCTTCTCTTTTCCTGGTCAGTACTTGATTTCAAAGTCATACTCCTCCAATACTTCTATCCACTGACGTTGCCTCAGGTTGAGCTCATTCTGGGAAAAGATCCATTTGAGACTCTTATGATCAGTTACTAGGGTAAACTTGTTACCCAATAGGTAGTGTCTCCAAAGCTTAAGAGCATGGATGATAACTAGCAATTCTAGATCATGGGTAGCATAATTCTTTTCATGACTCTTTAATTTCCTTGAAGAGTATGCTACTGGATGACTTTCCTGAATAAGCACAAATCCCAAGGCAAGTATGCTAGCATCAGTTTACAACCTCGAACTTTTTATTGAGGTCTGGAAGTTTTAGAATAGGTGCTGATACCAAACTTTGCTTCAATCTATCGAATCTATTTTGTTTGGGAGTTGACCATGCAATGGCTGTTTGCTTCTTTAGTAAGTCCATCAGAGGTGCTGCAATCAAAGCATAGTTTTTGATGAAGACCCTATACCATCCTGTCAATCCAAGAAAGCTGTGTATTTCTTTGACAGATGTTGGTATTGGCCATTCTAGCACATCTCTGACCTTGGCTGGGTCCACTGAGATTCCTTCTGTTGATACTATGAATCCCAGATATTCAATCTGATACTTGAAGAATGCACACTTCTTCATCTTAGTGTACAGCTTATGTGACCTCATTGTGTCAAGGACAATCTGGAGTTGGGGTTCATGATTTTCTTCCTATTTAGAGTAGACTAAAGTGTCGTCGAATAAGACAATCACGAAATCATCAATATATGGCCTAAAGATATACTGCATTAACCTGTTGAAGGTGGCAGGTGCATTCGTAAGCCCGAATGACATAACTAGGAACTCAAAGTGCCCATATCTTGTATTGAAGGCTGTCTTTGGGATATCTTCTTCCTTGATCTTTATTTGATAATAACCCGACCTGAGATCAATCTTGAAAAAGATCTTTGCACCCTGAAGACGATCAAGAAGCTCATCTATTCTAGGAATAGGGTACTTGTTCTTGACCGTTGCTTGGTTCAATCCTTGGTAATCAATACATAGTCAAAGTATCCCATCTTTCTTTTTCTGGAATAGTACTAGAGCTCCCTATGGTGAACTGCTAGGCCGGATGTAGCCCTGATCTAGTAGTTGCTTGAGTTGTTCCTTTAGCTCAATCGCTTATGGTATGGAAATTCTATAAGGTCTCTTTGCAATTGTCGCAGCTCCTGGTACTAACTCAATCTCATGATCAACTTCTCTTTGAGGCAGGAGTTCTGTTAACTCATCAGGGAATACGTCCGCGTATTCCTTTAGCCAAGAAGATCCTTCACTAGACTCTTACTTCTGATCTAACTTGTTGAGCTTAATTAAGTAGACACGCAATATGGTTTACTGTACCTAAGAAGAATGGATCTTTGCGATTCATTCAAGATTTACAACCCGCCAATAAAGTCACTATTAGAAATTTTGGATCAGGCAATTGTTGATGAGTTTGCTGAAGCTTTTGCAGGAAAGGAAATCTATTCCATGGGAGATTTATATTCACGCTACGACCAATTTCAGCTTGCTTTGGAAAGCTGTGACATTACCACAATGAAGACGTCTCTTGGCCTAGTCCACATGTGTACTCTACCTCAATGGGCTACGAATTCAGTAGCTCACATGATGAATGCTATGCATAAAGTATTGAGGGATTATATTCCTTAATTGACTCTTCCTTTTTTTGATGATGATGTTCCAATCAAAGGATGTGAAGTTCATGAGAAAAATGAAGAACTCAACGAACTTGGATGTCGAAAGTTTGTTTCTGATCATATTAATGATTGTGCTCAAATCTTCTCTAAATTAGAAGAAGTCCATCTTACTCTTTCAGGAGCTAAATCTGTTTTTGGAGTCGAAGAAGTCCTTGTGGTCGGACATATGTGTGGTTCATATGGCCGAAAGCCTTCTCCATCCAAAATAGATGCTATCAGCAAAATGCAGGAAGAATGTACAAATGTTTCAGAGGTGAGAAGATTTCTTGGTGCATGTCTCTTCTACCTTATTTGGATACCACATTTTGCCCATGTTTCTGAAAGTCTTTATCAGCTTCTAAGAAAGGGCCAAAGGTTTATATGGGAAAAAGAACACACTCAGGCTATTCGGAAACTCAAGAAAATGCTGATTTCAGCCCCCACTTTAATGAGGGATAATTACTCTAATGGACAGCCCATTATACTCACAGTGGACACAAGTCCTATTGGAATAGGATGGGTAGTTGGTCAAAACGACCTTGAAGGCAACAGATATGTAATCCGCTTTTGAGCAAAGGTTCTTAATGAACGACAAAGAAGGTATGCTCAAATTAAAAGAGAACTTTGGAAAGTAGTAACTGCATTAAAAATGTGAGAGGGAGTACTTCATGGGCGCACATGTTATAGTTGAAACAGATTGCCTTCCACTCTTGGGCATGATGGCCAACTGTTCCACTCTTGACATAGCCATGCTAAGATGGATAGCCTATATTAAAGCCTTAAATCCTGATTTGAAACATATTGCAGGTAGAGATAATCCACTTGCTGATATGCTTTCGCGTGCCAGATATAGGGATAAAGAAGAAATGATGGATGAAGAAGAATCAGAGTTTATAAATGATGTTGTAAATGCAGGTACAAATCTGAAAACAGCAAGTATAGCTGAATCTAATGTTGACTCAGCAGTCAAAAATGCAGGTACAACAAAAATTACAGCAAGTACAATAGGTTCAGCTGCTAAAACAAATTTTACATCAGCAAGGAAGGATGAAATAACCAAAGAAGAAAAATGGACAGCTAGTAAACAACATGTTCAATGTTATGTTATGGTTTGTTCACACTTTAAATGCAGATGATTGGCTAAAAATTGGCCAATTTTTTAGCACTATGACAAAGAAGAAAGAGTGGACTAATGAAGAGTTCAAAAGAATTAAGAGAAAAGCTTATGGTTTTTTTCTTAAAGATGGTTACCTTTGGAGGCATGCGAAAAAGAAAAGAAGGGTGCATGTTCATGTCTTAGGAGACAAAAAGACTCAAAGACAGGTCATGCAAGAATTTCATGAAAGCCTATTGGCTGGTTGTAGAGGCATATGGGGCACTTTTGCCAAAATAAAAGAGAAAATTTGGTGGCAAAACATGTATAAAGACATTGAGCATTTTGTTGAGTCTTGTCATGTTTGTCAAATGTATTCTATGGTAAAGCATAGAGATGGGCTTCAGCCTACCTATCATTTATCCATTCACTATAGATGGGTTATTGATTTAGTAACCATACCTACAGGAATTCGGAACATGAGATATCTAGTACTTGCTAGAGAAGATCTCACAAATCAAGTGGAAGGAAAAGCCTTGACAACAAAGTCCACTCATGCTGTTTGTAGATTTTTACTTGAAGAAGTATTTTGCAGGTATGGATGTGTTGCTAAAGTAACTGCTGATAGAGGGGAATTGGATGCTGATGAGGCTCGCCATTTCTTTGCTCAATTGGGAATCAAGCTATCTCTTACTTCAGCCTACAACCCTGAAGGCAATGGTAAGAGTGAAAGAGATCATCAACCAATTCTTAAAGCTTTAGCAAAATCATGCAAAGGAAAGTTGAGGGAATGGACTAAAATGCTACCATTCGCATTATGGGCTGATAGAACTACCCATAGTGCAGTGATAGGATATATGCCAGCTAAACTTATATATGGACAGCCACCTGTTATGCCTATTGAGGATTCCATTGTCACATGGAGTATCTTACCTTGGGATGAAGGCATGAATAGAGAAGAGATGCTGTCTTTGCGCATAAGGAAACTCGAAAGAAGGCCAGAAGATGTCAAAACATCCATTGAAAGGCTGAAAACAACAAGATTAAAGAATAAGAAGAGGTTTGACAAGCATCATCGACTCCGTCCAAGAGCTATTCAAGAGAATGATTGGGCTCTTGTCTATGATAGTAGCCTGGACAATCAATATAGTGCTCATAGGAAGTTAGCCAAGCGATGGTTTGAACCATATGTCGTAAAAGTAGTACATAATAATGCCACTTACTCTTTGGCTGAAATGGATGGGACCATGATTAAGATTCCAATAGCCGGGAAACGAATCAAAATCTTCAAACGAAGAGAATCTTCAACTTATGAACTTGATGACTTAGATATGAGCCCTCTACTTGAAGACATGCAAGAAGAAAAAGACTTAGAGAATGAAGATGAAGTTATATCAGAAAAAGACCCTCCTTGACCTGAAACCTTATGAAATGGCACATGCCGGAGGATGTGCAGGTTAGGAGGGGGTGAATGTCAAAGAGTTTACTGTTCATAATATAAATCATGGGATTCTTATGAACACAGAAGAGCTTCACTGGGAGTTATATGAGGAATTTGCATACAATTTCAGACATTGTTATCCAATAACCAACTTAGTTACACAAGTTCTCTTTTCATCAAGACTTTGTTCATTAATGATTAGAGGAGGCTTTTTCATGAGTTTATGCACTCATTTTGAGCTTAATTATGGGCTGGAATTTTCAGTTTTAAAACAGGGCTGAAGCTAAAATTATGCTTCTTCAAATCATTTCATGTATCATTGGCCCAAATCTTGAATGCATTTGAGTCTATCAACATAATACTTGTTCCAAACGGTTGAAATCCATCTATGTACTTGAAATAAAAGCCATTAGAACTTGTATTTGATATTCATAATTGAATTGAGAATTTGAAAAATGTCCTCTATGATATAATGTATGTATCCAGAGACATTTGATGTTATCAAGATAGAGTTATTTCCTCCGTTCATGTATGCTAAATAGATAGAGAAAAAGCTTAAATTCTTCTTCCGTACCTAAATCATTTCTAAATCCTGGATCTTATTTAACCGCAATCTATTTCCCCTTCCTGAACTTTGAATCCTAAACTCCTCTTCTACACCAAAGCCCCGGTGGTAGACCTTCAACCCTTAACACGACGACACCGTTCCTTGGAAAGGTGCTTGGCGATTTCCTCCACCAAGCGTGGGACATTGCCTCTTGAAGTGACAAGCTTCGTTGTAGTGGAAACAATGGAGGTTTCCGCCATTGCTTTGAGTAGGAAAAAAGTTGTTGACATTGTTAGTCCTTTCTTTCTTTATTTGTCCCTGATTATGACCTTGAACTCTCTTCATTTGAGGTCTGAATGCTCCTTTTTTTGGGTCATTATAAGACGAAGCTTTGTTATCCCTTGGTCTAGACTGTACCTCCTGACTTATAGGCGCCACTTGAATGAGTGCATCCTGAAGATCTGATGGACGCATAGATTCGAAACGGGTATTTACTGGTGGATTTAAACCCGCACAAAATTTGGACACCTGCTGTGTCATGTCCATTTGTGGCGCATACTTTAAAAGTGAGATGAATTTAGAGTAGTATGCGTCAAGAGTGACCCCCAGCTGTTTTAGCTCGTAGAACTCATTCATTTTCTGTGTGCAATATGCAAGTGGCAAGTATCTTCCCTGCACGGCTTTCTTCAGCTTCTCCCAGGTAATTGATCCCTCCGCGATCCCTTGATCCTTGCACCATTGTTTCCACCAAAGCCTGGTTTCGCCGGTGAGCTTTAGCTTGGCGAGCATAACCTGATTGGTGGGTGCAGTATCGGCTGCTTCGAAGTAATCCTCCATGGATTCAATTCAAATTTCAGTGTCAGCTTGGACGGACCTGCCTCTCCCGTCAAACTGGGGTGGCTTAATCTATTTGAGAAGAAACTTCTTCTCCTGGATTACAGCAGTACTTGATGTAGGAGGCGAACTAGGAACATGTACCTAGGGTTGTGCCTAGATAAAGGTTTCTCAACATTATTATACGATAATCGTTATTGATTTATATTATATCTTCAATTCTGCTATTACATAAGCAATGTAGCTACTTAACTTTTTATCAATTCTCATGCAAAATCAGACATTGATAAAAGGAAATCTTATTTGTATTTATATGGGCATAGCCCTTTCAGAATACAACATTTCTTGCAATGATAAGTCAACTGTTACATTTAGTTTGGGGAGAACAACGTTGTATTACATTTATCTACATGAACTGAATAATAGTATGGTTTCGGGTTATGGATCTTCAGGAATCGGTAAATCATTGGAAGTTCAGGGTATCCTTTCCTTTGGAACCCATTCTTTTCATGGCGCCCTAACACTTTAATCGTGTTGGCGGGGATTACACGGGTTACTTCCTCATATACATATGAGTTCATCTCAACCCTCCGACCTCTAATATGTAAAGTTGAGTTTACGTGAGCTTCCACAAAAATGAACAGCTTCACGACTTTCAGGTCCTCCAACCACTTGATCCTTTTTAGGTTGGTTTGTAGGTAAGTAAACCGGTGGGCGACTATATAGTAGATTCCTAATGCACCCGTCCATCTTCATTTCATGTACAAGGGTGATGGATTATAGATTTGCTCTAGGATTTTCATCATCTCAACCATTTGTCTATAATGCAGAGAATGCATTGCAGTCATAAACATGACTCGAAATACCAAGAACTTGTTCCACGCTTCGTAATTCTGCAAGACAGTATTGAAGGTAAGGAAATGTTTGGAACATCAACATTTTGTTTACTTCTTCTTATTAAGATTTCGTAAAACAATTCCGTTGTTGGTTGGCTCTAATACCAACTGTAACGTGTCCACTTGTATTTTCAGGACACGTCTTAGCAGTCCATTGGAAAGAATGTCTAGAAAGCTCCGCTCGGCACTCCCATGGAATGTTACGGGGTTTGCGATCTAGGACTTTCCGCGTCTACCATGTAGCGGAAATATTCCGGTCGTTCCCACTTAGGATCAACCTGAATTAGGGTTTTCCTGATTGGTCATTTTCTAACAGCAACTAGCGTCACACCCAAGTGAACTACTTTACCCAGAAATGCCACGTCCGAAGCTGATTCACGCTGCACTTGGTTCAAGGAGAATGGAAAATGAGAGGGATGCAAAGCTCAACCTCTCTGCCATAAGGCATAGTCCCATTCCATTCCGCTAAAACACCATAAATCGGGTTTAAATATAACTCTAGGTCAACGCTCTTGTTGTTCATGTTCTTTGACGATCTTCCAGCTGTCCATCGTGATTTGAGAAAAGTTCCCAGCCAACCGGGACCACCCATCCGTAGGACAGACCTATGGCCCATCCTCCACACTTTCCTCGGGTTGTTTTAGTTATTTAATTACCTAACACATTAGTTTGATATGTAACAATCAGCTTCTTTAACCAACCCATTAGGCACTGGTTCTTTCACATAATCTTATCACTTGACATAGAAAAACAATATCAGACAAGTTCCTTATTAACAGATTATCATATTTATCTTTGAAATACAAAGAGTCCAACCCGTAGGCTTATCCACAATCCGCTCGAAGGCTATCGATCAATCCACAGGGATCACTAATCCAAGTTTCCGCCCATAAACTAGTATGCGTGTCTCGAGATCCCATCCCGAGTCACGTTAGCCTCTTGTGCAGGGCCCCAAAGGCGAGGGATTTATGGCCAGAGCCCCCCTGGCACCCAAGCGTCCTCCTGCTCCAAGTAGTGCTCAACGGAGAGACCTCTCGCGGTGGGTTCGGTCCACTTGCCCGGCGCCGTTAACAATCCCCTTGGTTAGGGTTAGGCAGGCAGTCAGGGGTAACTGAAGCTGCCTCTCCCTTCAGGCCTTTAACCTAAAGTATAGATATCCTTTTATCTTTTAATTCATCGATCAAACAAAGCCAATCAGTGCTCTAAAATCTGTAGCAAGCACAAACATTTCCATTGATCATTTTTGTTGGCAAACTACTAAGGAATGAATCCTTCCTTTCGAATGCGTCCAGCACTCGATCCGGCATGACTTGCAACTTGGCAAGATCCCCTATATCCTAGGTTAGGGTGTACCCTAAATCCGACTTGGTCAAACCTTAAGTTCATCGGTTATTTCAGTTTATTGGCTAGTCTTTAGTTCCCAATCAATCTTCTTTACTCACGAAAGATACTAAGTTAGGATGATTATTCATCCTCTTGCAAGACAACTTGCTTAAGGATTTGCCAACCTCGTTGCGAGAATTTGGCCATTTCCTTGTGATCCAAACACAAGATCATATGACTCCACACTTGTTGCACAAGTGTCGCATTGAATGGAGTCACGAAACAATCTGTTCCTGATTACATTAGGCTAACGTCGTTAGGCCTAGGGTTTTCAAGTTCCATCTTGTAAGATTCTTAGGGACAAACCCTAGCTCACTTTCAAAATATGTTTCACTGTCCCTACGCTTCGGTGAGGGTGGGCAAGTATTTAGGGTATAGGAGTTTCAAATTTAGCAATACATAGCGATTAGGTTACGTATAAATTCCTAGTGAGTTTATTTGAATTTAACCCATTCTAAATGAGTACTCTGCAGTTTTTAGGTTTATGCCAATTTGTTTAACTCTAAAAGATAGCTATGTTATCATTTCATAAACACATGCCTCCTTGTCTACGCGTAAATTACTCTTTCAACCCTAACTTGTCGATTTAAGGTCAGGCATAGATTAGGTTAATTCCAACTAATCTTTCTATAATCTTGCGAATAAAATTCATGGTAACAAGCAACCTTTTTCCTTGATAATTTATGCAGTTGACAAACGATAGTTTCCTAGATTTATACATTGTAAGAATCATTTCATGCTTTGCACTTTCCATGATGATTCATTGCGAAGAGGATATGGGTTAATAGTGCGATGTGCAGTTTATACTTCTAGACTTAAACGAAGTATACTATTTTAATGGACAATAATCTAGTTTATAATTCATTTCAATGCGTAAAGCTATTTGCTAGAAATGCATTTATGCTTCCTTTATTTTGCATGTTTTATTGAAAGTATTAATGACTAAGTTCCTTCATCATGAGAATTCAGGACAAAATTTATATCCTATTTCTAACAATTAACATTGCATGATTTAATTATAACATTATCAAATAAAAATTAGGAAGGAAAACCTGGGCTTGGGGTGAGATATCCACGTGGATGCTGGGAGACGACCCTCCTGCGGCGGCTGCGCCTTGGACTTTCTTAGGAGGCATCGCAATTGTGGTTTTTCGGACGTGGAAGTAGCTTTACAAATCCTCTTTGGAATTCCACCGTCGCTCCCTTGCACCGTCCGTCGAAGTTAGTTTTGGAAGGCTTCCTCCTTGAAGTAGGGAATTCGAAAAGGGGAATGTTTCACAAAGTTTTGTAGATAAGACCCATTAAAGCCATAGGAGGGCTTAATGGCCTTGTAAAAAATCACACAAAAGGGGGAATAAATAAAGTGTGGAATCCCTTACGAGGCTTTTTGAGTGGAAAAGGAAGGTGTCAAACGACCCATAACATTCCTCTTTCCTTTACGTGTGGGAAAAGAAACAAGGTACGGGAGGGTTCCATGGGGTATTTTTGCATGGCCTAAGGGGGGTTTTTAACAAAAAATGGGGGGAAAAGGAAAGGTTATTTGGAGTAACCTTTTATGGGGGAAAACCCTAAGGGGGAAACTCCAAGGAAAAAGTAACCTTAAAAGTTATAAGTCAGGGTCTAAGGACCCTTAGGGAAAATTTGGAGGAAAGGGGTTTCAAGATGCCTGAAGAGAAGGGAGGTAAAATGAAAATTTTAAATACGGGGGGGGGGGGGGAGGGTTTCCAACATCCCTCGAAAGGGGGCTAAGGAAAAAAAAAAGGGGGCTTATGAGTTTAATTATGGGGGGGGAAAGGGTTTTAAAGCCTAGGGGAAAGGCTTAAGGGATAAAACACAGGGGGAAGGAGTGGTTTTGAAGCCCAAGGGAATGGGTTAAGGGTTAAAACACGAGGGGAGTGGTTTTAAGAGGCCACAGGAAGGGGCCCTAGGGAGGGTTTTAAGACACGGGGGGGGGGGGGGGGGGGGGGGAGGGAGGTGGTTCTAACAACCATGAAAAAGGGGGTTTAAGGGGGAAAGAGGGCTTAAGAGGCCCCTTAGAAGCTTCTCCTCCCAGGAACCTTCTGATGCTTCCACGCCACGTGGAAGGAGGAAACCAACGGCGACTCGACGGCGATTTGACAGCTGGGGGCGTGGACTGATAGTAGAGGTGATGCCATCCTGGCCTCGGCGGCAATCAGTGCCTCATCCTCTCCCTCTCACAACTTCGGTTCCACCTCGTACTCCTCTCCCAGGCTCTGGTGATGACAGGCAGCCTGGCAGCTTGCTCCCTTACGAGTTGAGCAGAGAGACTCACTCTCTCCCTCTCTGTAATGTGACAACGCACAGTGTCTTTTTCTCGCAATCTCTACCCTCCATCCTCCAGCCTGCGGCCCCCCCTCAATTATATAGGGGAGGGGATAAGATTCTCCCACCCCCCCCCTTGCATGTCATCGGGCATGTAACATTGCCCTAGCAAGCTCCAGCAAGGAGCTTGCCTACTTACAAATCCCTCTCTTGCTCCTGCTCGACTGTCGGCTGGAGGAGAGGAGAAATTAAAAAAATTTGCCTTTATTTTATTAAAAGAAATTATCCATTCGGAATTGTTACATGCATCAATCTTCAAGAGAAATGGCAAACTTTGAGTTTTTTGTGAGTTTGGTGAGTGATGTGACTATCTTTGACTAATCGTTGATAAATATCCTATAGAAGTTGGCAAAGCCAAGGAAGCATTGGACATCACAAATACATGTGGGTATTTTCTAATCAACAATAGTCTTGATCTTCTTGGGGTCCATGAAGATTCCTCTTCGTGAGACTTTGTACCCTAAGAATTCCACTTCTGCTTGATGGAAAAAACACTTCTCAAGTTTTGGATATAGTCCTTTTTCTCTAAGCTTTTCCAAAACTAATTTTACATGGTGCTCATGCTCCTTTAAATCTTTTGAGAATATCAAGATATGATCCAACTATATTACTACAAAATCATATAGATGCTCTTCAAAGATATCATTAATCATATGTTGGAACACTACAAGAGCATGTATGAGACCGAATGGCATAATACCATACTCAAACTGACCATACCTTGTGCAGAAGGCTATCTTATATTTGTCCCCTTCTATGATCCATACACGATTGTAAGCCCCTTATAGATCAATATTTGTAAAAATCTTGGCTTTTTCAAGGTGTTACAAGAGATATGGTATTAACAACAAAGGGTATCGATTATTGAATTTCATTTTGTTATGTCCTTGATAATCCACACACATTCAAAGTGACCCATCTTTATTCTTCACAAAGAGATTTGGGACTTTAGTAGGAGACTTTGAGTGACTAATTAACCCATTCACACACACACACACACACACACACACACACACAAACACACACACACACACACACACACACACACACATGCACACACACACACATGTGCTTGAGTTTTTTTTTTTTTGCACTTTTCAATGGCTTGATATGATTGGGGGTGTTTTAAATTAGGTATGTGTGTGGAAGCACATTAAAATGGGCATTGAAGGGCCTATTTTTGATGCATTTTAATTCATGTTTGTTTTTGGGGTTTACTTTTTTAGTGTGCCTTGACATGAAACACTATGGTAACTAAGATATTGAACATGCCTACTTTCTCTTGTTTGGGCTCTACATCTCAACTTTCATTTTGTTATAATATACTTGCCTTATAAAATCCACAAGTCATAAGGAAATGAGGAGGAAATGCAAGGACCTAGTAGCATCTTGATGCATTTTGAGTTGATTTACACACCGACAAATCTTTAGCTTCTAGACTATCAAAAGTGCACTATACATACCAATAATATCCCCATGCCCCTCCAATAGTAGATTTTCAGTACAAGGACACACTAGAGATCTTGTTTTCTACTATTCACATGGTAATGTGTCTTTCCAATAATTTGTTTATATTTGGCTAGAGAGGGTTATTGCTATAATGATGGTGAATTTGATGTGAGTTATTGGGCATGCAAGTTGTGGAAGCAGAAACAATTTACCAAGTTTGTAGCTAAACTCATCTATTGGCCAATCATCATCTCACTCATTGCTTAGATGGAGATGTTTATGGTGTAAACATAGAATATATCATGGGAGTGCATGTTAGGTTCTTCATATTCAACTTATGCAACACACATGAAATTGAAGAAGATCTTTGAGTCTCACCACTAATCTTGAGTACTTGCATGGCTCTTGTGATTTATTGGCCAATCAGTTCAACATGGCTAACTTATGGAAACACATAAATGCAAGTGATGGGTTTTTTTTCCAAAGTTACATGTGTATGCATTATGGGTATTCCCCCCCATTTAATTTCCCCTTCAACCATAAAACTAAGGGAAGGGTTGAGGGTTTCTAGGGAAGGGGGGAGGTGTAGGGGGTGAGGATTTAATACTTCACTACTCATATTTTTGTTATATTGCCTAGCCACATATATTTCATTGTACTAGTAATGCATACTTTGAATCTATTGATTAAGGTGCTTCAATCCTACCTATACTTTGAACTAGAGTCTAGATTTTGAAACTTATGAATGCATAATCTTGAATACAAACATGACTAATATGACATTTTTTATATTATGACTAGTTTTTGATGCGTGTAAACATATTGTGTTTTGAGACTAAACTTTAAACTATGAAATACATATCACACAAGACTAGAATTTAAACCATGAAATACACATGATACCTTTTGCGAATCTAAGTAATGAAAGAAAAGACTTAATCTAAAGTAGCATCATGCTATGATATAACCTATTTATATGTGAAATAAGAGTTTTCTTACTAAGAAAGAGAGGGAGAGAGGTTAAACGAGACAATGTGGTCATCTTATAATAATAATAAGTCATAACTTCATGGAAATTTGGTAGAAAGAGACATAAAACATATTTATGGGATATGGATGGCTCAAAGTTATGACATAATTATTTTGGATCTAATGGAATTATTGATTTTTTTGTTAAGATAAGAGCATATTAAAACTTAAAATTGTGAATGAAAGATATCGCTTTTTGCATTTTTTAGGGGGTTTTCCATTGTCATTTCCTTGAAGATACTATTTTCTCCTTGAGCTACATGAGAGCAAATAAACACCACATAACCTTCCTGATGATTATTGGGAGAAGTAATTCTTTTTAAATAAAAATTATGTGATATAATCTACACCACAAATCTTATCGATTGCAATAGTTATGTTTGCTCTATATGTAATTAATCATGGTGGAACATTACCACCATCCTTTTCAAAACATCAATAAGAATATAAGATTTCTTTGAATATCAACAAATATCCAAAACATCAATAAGTATCAATGACTTGTGTATCTCTTTCAAATCCTTAGTCGTAATGTGGTCCAATATCTAGCTACTTCTTAACATTTTGTGTTACAAATGTGGCCCAATATTCAGCCACCTTTAACACTCCATATAAAGAACTAGTCCTCAAAAGATTGTCCAATACATAGAGCCCTCTCTAACACTACATGGTGTCATAATACTCAAAACTACAGTACACTTCACAATCCCCTAATGATTCAATCATGAAACTACACACTTCACAAGCTCCTAACGGTACAATGACAGTGAGTTCTCATGCATAATTCTTTGCCTAATCTAGTGCCTTGATCTATGTTTTGCTATCTTCTTATTTTAACCATGGATTCTATGTATTGTGAGTATCATTTGTTATTTCTTGGAAGGAATTTTACCTTGCTTTATTTAATTTGTTTTTGAAAAGAAGTTATCGATTATTATTTTTTAGAGAAAACCATCATTTTAGATCTTATCATAAAATTCCAATAAATATATGATAACTCACTACATGCAATGTTCCTTGAAGAGTCTTTTTTCCATTGATTCTCAATTGTATAGATGATCAAGAAAATGTATGGATACATGTTTCCACGATGGCTACATGCACATAGGGCATTATGAGAGGGCATAAGGAAGCCCATGTGGTTGGATAGAGAGGACTAGCGGAGGATCAAGGGGATCAAGGAGGAGGTGATACCTCTATCTCTTAAGAGATATGCCTAGGTGGTTGGATAGAGAGGACTAGAGAAGGATCAAGGGGATTAAGAAGGACATGATGCCTTTCTATCTTAAGAGAGGTATTGAGGGTGTGATAGGAGAAAGTAAGGGAGAAAGTAAGGCGTGATGGTTGGTCTGCCTATTTAGAGAATTGTGTAAGTTTCCTAGTTTTATTATAAAATACTCTCTTTTTTTGTGTTGCTCAAAGATACTAATATGATTCTTGCTTTACTATGTAGAGCCATCCATAGTTAATTCTTCTTTAGTCATCATTCATCAAGATGATGATGTAATTTATTACATTTATATTGTATGCAACTTGTGGTTATTCTATCTATTATCCACCTCATGATTGTAAATGTTCTATCAATATGTCAAATTTTTTTTTCTTAGAAGTGTTTGAAATGCATCAAATAATTTTGTTTCAAAAAAGTTTTTTTTGGTTCAGTGTTTGAAATGCATCAATATGTCAAATGTTTTTTCAAGTATTTGCAACGCATCAAATAATTTAGTTTCAAAACAATTTAATGAGATACAATTAGCATACTAATTAGAGGACCAAGAAATATAGATCAATCATTAATTGCATTAACATGCTAAAAACATAATCCACCTAAAATGGATTTTGAGTGGTTTATTTGTAGAGAAATATAGAAAGTGTGCTTGTTTAATTTGAGACATGCCATGTTTGCTTTATGTTCACTATATGGTAGGATAAATTGATTTATAAATGGATTTAAGTTTAAATAGAGATGTATCCATTTTGCATTTTATTCAAAATATTGTCAAATAAATGCAAAACTAAATAAACCATGTTTAATTAGAGATGATATTCACTATTGGTTTATGTGCACTATATAGGTAAACATAGAATTATGGCTATATGGATAAGCTATGAGCACATAATAACACTACAAAGAGCAAGTCTATGAGAACACTCACTACAGTACCTACACTTAATACGATGGACCAAATTCTTATAAAGGTCTACAACATAGTGCAATTATATAAGTAGGCACATACATAATCACACCACAAAGATTAATATGAAATGGTTAAGTATGGACCGTAAAGAACAATATGAAATGATCAAGTCTATGAGAACACTCAATGCAATGCTCAATATGGATGGACCAAATATCCTAAAAGGCCTACAACATAGTGCAATTAGAAAAAATAACTATATGGGAACAATAATTCGAAAATTCTGCAATCATTTTAGATGGAATTTATCCAAGCGATCAAGAACCAATCAAATTAGTTTCATAGCAACACAGTTAGAAGATGGCAAAGCTGGGAGACAGAGCTCTCGTGTTTTATTTTCACTATTCCCAAACGATCGTGAGTCCTGTTACATGGATTGAAGATTCTTGATGTTGGAAAAGAGCTGGACTTTATAATATATAGCCATTACACTTACTCTCTCTCTCTCTCTCTCTCTCTCTCTCTCATCTGCTCCTGCGTAAGTTACGCAAGAGAATCTCAGACGCCCTTCATTTGCAAGAGGAGATCAAAGAGAGCACATCTTCTTCCTCCTCCTCCTCTTCCTCTTCCTCATTGTAGCGGTGCTCATGATGACGGTGGTAGTACTGATTGTTGTCGTGGGATGGTGGCAGGAGGACTGCGTGGCCATGATGCGCCTCCTGGAGCTTCTGGTGGAGCTTGTGGCCCACTTGCATGGCTGCCATGTGCACCTCCCACGGCATGGCACGGCAGATGATGTTCTTCCCGGCTAAGTGCATGAACAAGGGGCTGCACTCTGATGCCAGAACAGGGATCATATAAACGACAATGTGAGCACTCTTTACATGAAGACGAAAGTGAAGAAAGGACGCTTGATGAGCGAACATATATGTACAAGGTACTAGAATCAATCTAGAATGAAGACGCTGAAAGAATTTACTAAAGTAATAGTGAGTCGTACGTGTGGCGGTTGAAGTGTGGCAGTTGAAGACCGCAGCTGAATCGAAACCGTCCTGGCCAACTTGCATCGCACTACAACAAAAAGGCCTCTTAGACGCACTTTTAGACGTGATTTTTGAATTGAGAGAAAATCTTACGGGCGCGTCTACAAGCCCGTCTATTTGTGCATCTACCATTTCGCGTCTATAGTCGCATGTATGAGGAAATCCACATATACCAATAGACACGCATGAATACAAGCGCATACGAAAACCAAAATTGTTATTTATTTAATTTCTTTTGTGCGTTTACAAGCGCATCTACATGGAAAATTAGACGGGCACATAGACATGTTCATAGACGCGCTTTTACATGCACCAATAGACGCGAATGCAAAACCAAAAATCTCCTTTTTTAAAAAAGATATTTAATTTCTTTTTATTAATTTGAATTATATAGCGCATCTATGGGCACGTGTGTTTTGTATTTTAGACGCGAGTATAGACACACGTTTTCTGTAATTTAGATGTGCAAATAGACGCGAAGCACAAAATTGGGAAAAAAAAACCAGAGAGCATGCAACCATATGCTCTCTGGTTTTTTTCCCCCCTCCCATACATCAAATTGTGCATTTGGAAAAAACACAATGGATCTGAAGGCACGAGAATTGAAAATAAAAATCCATGTATTCATTATATATAAAACACATTTACATGGGGAGTTTAAGTGCTTGCGACCTAAAACATAGCCGCAAGTAGTAGGCTCAAAGATGGATAATAGATATACAAGGAAACAAGGCCATAGAGGAGGTATGGTGCTCCTCTACGAATCTGAAGAAGAAACATCTTCTCTAGCACCACCATGGCTACTAGCGTCTCTATCCCCCTCCTCGCTATGCTCCATATCGGATTTTGCCTATACACACAAAAGATCAAGGTTGCTTATGTACAATTGCAAAGAAAAAGTTATAATTAGCTATACTTTTAATAGGAAAGTAAGAAAAACATACCTCCTCTAGCTGTCGAATCCTCATAGCCCGGTTGTATTGCTCCTCAGTGATGAGACCCTCCTCATAGAAGTGAAGCCATGTGGCTGCGCGGTTATGGCCTCGATGGTAACCTACCTCTCTAGGAGTAGGTATCCTACCAATGATAGTAGTTTGCAAAACAATTATGATATATACAAACAATTATGAGACACAATGTATTAGAACAAATTATATAAAGAATTGAAAGAAATATAAGTTTTAAAAAACTAGAAATCAAAATATACTTATAAACTTTGCCTTCCACAACTCTTTGTCGCCCGATACATAATGTGACGATCCCATGGTTTCCATTTGGATGTGTCGCGCCTCTATGTGCTGGCGACTCTTCACTTTCTCTGCGGCTTTCTTCTTGGCTTTCTTCCACTCTATGCAGTGGCACATAGGTGGTTGGCTATAGGCTCCACGCCCCTCTTCTTGTCTCCGTAGTGACTCCCTCCGCGTGTCATGAGGTGAGATCTTTTGTTGTGAAGCAAATCCCTCACTTTTGTGCGTCCCCAATCATCCGAGAATCGTTGACCCTCAGGATTTGGGTACCTCCTATGGACTGCCCACAACACCTCCTGCCAAAAGCCGCTTTTCTGATTCTTGAAGTAAACGAAACAATCTTTATACATCGCATGCACAACGCTCCTCATGTAGCCATTATATCCCTTCCTTCATCATCATGGATGATGCCACTAGTATCTGTAACTCTATAGTACTGGCATACTAGCTCCTCTACGTGATCTTCTGGTGAGGGTGATCGCTCGCCACCCCCTAGGCAACCCCCACACAAGCCTCGTCCTCCACCTCGACTCTCCCTCCTCCCTCTCTGTCGACTACCCTCTGCCTCGCTGGATGCACGTGCTTCGGCAAATGCACGTGCGTCGGCTGACGCTTGTGCTTCAGCCGATGCATGTACAGGCGCTGCACGTAGAGTACCTGTAATTGCAGTTTGGATATTTGGTGTTTGGAAAGCAGTGCCAGGCAAAAACGACAAAGGAGTTCTAGACATGACACTGAACACCTCCTCTGCTATGGGAGAGCGGCCAAGGTGTCTAGTCATCTCTTCCATGAAGTCTTCCTTACTAGGAAAACCTCCAAAAAAAGCATTGACCCCTCTGTTGAACGAGCCCAATGTATCCACAAACAAAACACATGAATAAGAAAAATTTGCTAAACTGCAATATTGTGTAAACTGTACTATTGTGTAACATATTCGTATAATTTCAAAAATAAAAAATTGTTTTTTTATCAGAGCTGGTACGTGTATCATCGCGTCTGAGATGCAAAATAGACGTGCTATCAGACGCTTCCCTGAAGTCAAACCTTCTGGTCAGAGCGTGTGTATATTCGTGTCTGAGATGCAGAATAGACAAGCTCTCCAACGCGTCCCAGAAGTCAAAGCTTCTAGGCGAGCGTATGTATATTCGCATCTGAGATGCAGAATAGATGCGCTCTCAGACGCGTCTCTGAAGTCAAAGCTTCTAGGGAGAGCGTGTGTAGTCTCACATCTGAGATGTAGAATATACGCGCTTGGAGACGTGACTACAGACGTGATGATAGCAAACATAGCTGCGCATCTATGTCTGCGTCGGGACTGAAATCTACACGCGCTGTCAAACGCGCTAAGTCAGCTCCTTTGAATCTGACAACTGCTATCCATGATTTATTTGTGATATAAGAACTTCAATCATAGATCCTAATACAGAGAGAGAGAGAGAGAGAAAGGACTCACCTTGGGTCTTTGGTGTGGACGGGTGGTGGTGCTACTTCCTTCCCCTTCTTCCTCTCCTTGGTGAGTTGTTCTCCCTTGATGCTTGCTGCTTGTTGTCTCCTCTCTTTGCTTCTTTTTCCTCTTATTCTCCTCTCTTTTGTTCTCTCTTTCTTCTTCTCCTGTCTTTCTTCTTTCCCCTCTTGTCTCTTTGAAGTAAAAGAAGAGGTGAGTCATGAGGAGGTGAGTCAAGAAGAGACTAGTGGAGGTAGACTACATATCGGCTGAACTCGAGCATCAGAACACGCAAAAAGCGTAAGAAAGATGCAATTTAAAAAGAAATGATTTAGGTATCTTTTGAATTTTGACTTTTGCGTCTATTTGAGTCGCCAGCACGCAGAGGCGCGACGCATCCAAATGGAAACCATGGGATCATCGCATTACAGATCGGGTGGCAGAGAGTCGTGGAAGGTAGAGTTTGTAAGTATATTTTGATTTCTAGTTTTTTAAAATTTATATTTCTTTCAATTCTTTATATAATTTGTTCTAATACATTGTGTCTCCTAATTGTTTGTATATATCATAATTGTTTTACAGACTACTATCGTTGGTAGGATACCTACTCCTAGAGAGGTAGGTTACCATGGAGGCCATAACCGCATAGCCACATGGCTTCACTTCTATGAGGAGGGTCTCATCACTGAAGAGCAATACAACCGGGCTATGAGGATTCGACAGCCAGAGGAGGTATGTTTTTTTTACTTTCCTATTAAAAGTATAGCTAATTATAACTTTTTCTTTACAATTATACGTAAGCAACCTTGATCTTTTGTGTGAGTAGGCGAACCCCGATGTGGAGCATAGCGAGGAGGGGGATAGCGATGCTAGTAGCGATGGTGGTGCTAGCAAATATGTTTCTTCTTCAAATTTGTAGAGAAGCACCATACCTCCTCTATGGCCTTGTTTCCTTGTATATCTATTATCGATCTTTGAGCCTACTGCTTGCGGCCACACTTTAGGTCGCAAGCACTTAAACTCCCCATGTAAATGCGTTTTATATATAATGAATACATGGATTTTTGTTTTCAATTCTCGTGCCTTCAGATCCATTGTATTTTTCCCAAATGCATAATTTGATGTATGGGAGGGGAAAAAAAAAACAGAGAGCATTCTGGTTTTTTTTTTTCCAATTCTGTGCTTCGCGTCTATTTGCTCATCTAAATTGCAGAAAACGCGCATCTATACTCGCGTCTAAAATGCAGAATACACGCGCCCATACACACGCTATATAATTCAAATTAATAAAAAGAAATTAAATATCTTTTTTAAAAAATGAGCTTTTTGGTTTTGTGTTCGCGTCTACTAGCGCATGTAAAAGCGCGTCTATGAACGTGTCTATGTGCCCCTCTAATTTTCCATGTAGACGCGCTTGTAGACGCACAAAAGAAATTAAATAAATAACAATTTTGGTTTTCGTATGCTGCCCATAGTCATTTTGCTGCTCATGTACAATAGATGACTGCCCATGACCATAATGCTCATACTGTCCATATGAAGGGTCATGCCAATGTGGCTACTGCTCATAATGATACTCATGCTATCAACACATATGCTCATCACAATTGGTCAGCTCATTAATAGTTCTGACATGCTGCTCATAGTCATTTTGCTGCTCATGTATAATAGATGGATGCCCATGACCATAATGCTCATGCTGTCCATATGGAGGGTCATACCAATGTGGCTGCTGCTCATAAAGATACTCATGCTGTCCATATTGCATATGGTGATAACAACCCTGCTGCTCATTTACATCTATTTGCTGTTGACTATTACAAGAACTTTGGCCATATTTTTGCCCATAAACATGTTGTCCAAGATTGCATTATGATTGTCCAACATGACTACAATGGTGTCCTTGCATCCTAGGCTAATCATAAATATTATGAGTAGCAAGTCCATGAGCATAGGTATCGGCATGATGCTGGTCATAATCACTGGCTTGTTGCTAAATCTCATAAGAATCTCCATATGCATGCTCCTGACCAATGTTGTATGAGCTACCATATACATGTCCATGATCATGACTTGCATAAGAACTATGTTTCTGCATAAAGGAGTGCTTGTAATCATAATCATGCTGTCCATATTGGCCACACTGTCGATCAAATCCATTGGAGCATGATCCACCCTCATGACAAGGTACATAGCCTAGGTGTTGCCCAAAGTCATATTGTACAATACTTTGGTTATCAAAATTGCCCATTTCCATCCTAAGCTTAGCTACCTCGTCCTAGTTGCAAGCTACAACATAGATTTTAAAGAGCACGACATGTGCCCTCAAACATTTCAGGACCTATTCAAAAGCATGCCTCTACATGGCTATACTTTGATGCTTCTTGCAAGCACTAAGCAAGGAAAGCCACATTGAAGTACCACGCTGACCGCTTACTCCTATAACTTTGTCATTGGCTTCATTTAGAAGTCCTGCCTGACCCAAAAAGGTCAACCATATAGCAACAATCTTAGGGACTTGGTGTGGTGCAATGATCTCAACACATTAGCACTGAAATAGTGGTGACCTTATGATTAACCAAGGACATTGAATGCAGAGAGAATACACTTATCTGTCATTCAGTTTCAAGCGAACACATAGCAATCCTTTGAAGAATTGGAGAACCTTGTTCCAAGCCCCTACTGAGCAACCATTGTTGCAATTCCAAGTGGTGGTGGTGCCTTGTCAAAGGACTTGATTATAAGTTTTGGTGCAACTTCCATGTGCCGCATTTTGCATACATCCCAACCACTGCATTACACACATCAGTATCACAACCAAAAGCCATGCTTCGTCACATCTGCATGGATCCTTTTGCACTACTCAAGCGTTGCACAAGCATTCAGGACCCCATGTGCCGCATTTTGCATACATCCTAACTAGTGCATTACACACATTAGTATCAAAACCAAAAGTCATGCTTCGCCACTTTGCATACATCCCAACGATTATTGATAACTCATGCCCTAATTGGGTCTCTCAACACCTTATATACCCTGTCAGTATAACTGGGTATTCCCATTCTAACCCGTGTCCTACCCGTCTATCCCCACTCTTTTACATATCTCATCATCTTTGTCCTCTTGAGTCCACCCCTTTTAAGTCCTTTCCTATCAGGCCTCATCCCACTTGTAGCCTATACAAAGGAAACCGTATTTGGCACCCCACACATTGTGTGCCAAAAGCGCCATTTACTCACTCTAGGTTGGTCCTTCACTCTAAGATCCAAATTGTTGTGAGTGTCCACGATTTAGAACCATTGGATGGTCTTCTTAAGGAGTATTCTTTACTTAAGGAGTATTCGTACTTAAGGAGTATTCTTTGTGTTGTCTTCAGGCACATCTAGGCTATGTATAAAGCATCCATGGTCCTAGCATCTTCTTGACTACTTTCCCCCATTGACATCTCTTGTTACTATAGCATTTAGTGAGTATTAAGATGACATGTTAGAAATATATATGGTGCTCTATAAAGTGCTATTGTGGTTTTCCTAGTGACCCTCTTATTATATCTCACACTCTTATTATATCAAGAGGGCATTTTAGAAATATGTATTGTGCTCTATAAAGTGCTATTGTGGTTTCTCTGGTGACCCTCTTATTATTATATCTCATGCTCTTAATTCTTTTTCTCTTGAGTCTCATCCCACTTGTAGCCTACACAAAGGCAATCCTATTTGGCATCTTGCATATTGTATGCTAAAATCATTTTTTACTCACTTTTGATTGGTGCTCCATTCTTGGATCCAACTTGTTGTGAGTGTTTTTGGTGTCTCACTTTGGGATAATTATTGTGTGATCTCTATCTTTATTAAGTTCCTTTCGATTTTTCTTCCTTTAATATTGTTTATTATTTACATTGGTCTCTCAAATCCAATATATGAAAATTTTGGAAAGGAGCTTCCTTCAAAATACATATGAAAATATCTCAATAGCCAATTCTTTGGTTGGATGACAGACATACATTTCCTAAGGTGCAACGCTACTCAGCATTCCGAGGACGAAACATGTAGTCTTGCCGGACCCATTATGAGCCTGTGTAATAAGATGGTGGTATGGTGGAGTAAGGATCATGGGCAAAGTAACTGATTGGATCTTACTAGGTCTCACAAAGTTCATCTTAGAGTAGAGCACCTGCTCACGTGATAGATTTAGATTCTCTAATGTGTTCATAGAAGCATAAATTATATTTTTGTCTATCATGACCTAACACATATTAGTGACCAATGAGAAACGTAACTTAGCTTGGATCAGGGACAAGGATCTCAACTTGTATGTGGACTCCTCAACTTCTAGGCCCTTATTGGAGCCATTTTCTTATGGAGTGGACTTTGAAGCTCTTATTTTTCTTTCTCTCCCTCTTTGTCTATTGGGCTCAAAGGCTCCAACATTGATGAAGTTCAACCATAGGCCTTATAACTGGAGCTTACTAATTGGAGGGTCATACCATTGATCAAGGCAAACATCAAAGAGATGAGATAAGCACCAATTTAGGAGGGATCAAATCAATGAGGAGAGGGGGTGTAGTGTGGAGGACAAAGGAGAGGTCAATGTTGAGGGTCAAGTCTATTAAAGAGTATAACTATGTCGAGGGCAAATAGCCTAGCATGGACTAAACCCTTCTTGTTGATTGTGTTTCCTCCTTTCTTCCTATTCATTCAACTATTGAGATGTCATTGCCATCTTGAGAGAGAGAGAGAGAGAGAGAGAGAGAGAGAGAGAGAGAGAGAGAGAGAGACTCATCATTTTGGTGCCAAGATGAAGGTTCCTAAACCTAGCCATTGAAATAATTTACTTTTACCACTTATTTTTTCATTTCTTAATGCCTTAATAATACAATTCTGATCAAATATCATAAACTAATGTTTATTGTCACTATATTTTTCATTTTTAATGCCTTAGTAGGAGAAGGGAGAGATCTAAAGCAATCTGAGCTTGTGCATGTAACTATAATTATCCATGCTCATGATTAGGTAGGTGTAAATCATTATATTTATTGAAATAGAAGGTCCTTCTAACCATAGAATGATGCATAGTAGAGTAGAAACGAAAGGTTATCATCAATAGCATGTTCTACACTAGATGTGTCTGCAAGTAGTAAAACACCATCAATAATATGTATTATAAATAATCTCTAATTTAGTAAAAAAAATTTGAACATAGAATGTTTCAATTGATAGGCTAGAATGTAGGCTACCTTAATTATGGCCTCAAAATACCAACCCCTTTCAAGAACCAAAAGCAAGGGCACTCTATTGGGTTCATGAGGATAAAAATATGTATTGTGGCTCTAATGACACTAAGGTTACGAACCACATAAAACACCTCAAGATTTCAATGAAAACAAGAAACCACTACGTTTAACAACAATGAATAGCCCCTCAACAACTATCATGTAATCTGAATAACAACAAGGGTGAAAATTATTATATAGCTACAAGATTTCAACTTTCAAGATAAGGAGATGACCAATTCTCAGCATTTCATTTTACCTCAGATAGACCCTGAAGATGAAGGCCCAAATAGGTAACTTGTGTGAGGTTGGTGGTCAAATGAATTCTCAAGGTTTTATCATGTAAGAAACCTATGTGGTGATACCCTATTGAAAGGTTTGCAAAGATTGTTGCAATGATACTTTCTTTAGCTACGGACTATTGCATTATATCATACCAATAATCATCACATACAAGCCACAACCAAATACAAAGTGTAGATCATATAGGGGAGCATCCTTAGAGGAGAATTCAAAGAAGAAGATATGATAAATTCCATTTATTTAATGTGTAAACTACATTGAGACTAAGCATCATTTGTTTTATATAATGAGTATATAAGAGACTTCAATAGCATTTCATATATAAGACCTATTATAGGAAAATTTTACTTATAGATCATGTTTTAATGCTTTAAGTTCTAAAGTGGACTTACTAAGAAGTGTTTCTTACAATTTATAATGACATATATGATAAGTTATTTACATATTGGTGACATATAGATATCATATGATGCACAAACATCTAGCGTCTTTAGAAGTCAATAGTTCAAGGTCACAATCTAGATTATCGTAGGCATCAATATATAGATCAACAAGCCTCTCTAGAATAGACTGAAATGGCTAAATGAAGAGCTCGAAGACAATTTTGACGTAGGTGGGGGTCTATGTCTATTCACTCTAGAGAATACTTCAATGAATTCCCAAGGTTCAATTGTCTTGTTTCCAAGTGGGGTCCATTTCAACTAAGGAGGGTGAGCTCTACAATAAGAAAGGCACACTTGCTACCTCATTTGTTAGTTTCTCTAGTGTCATAAATATCAAACTAAGAGTGTGGTTTTTTGCATGGTATTTTTAACATTGTGATAAGCATAATTAACTATATATTAGAGGTCTATATGAGATTTCAATAGCATTTGATATACCAAACCTATCATATGCAAAATGCACTACTTGGAAGTGGACTTACGAAGAAGGTATCATTGAATTAGAATAACAAAGTATATGATACGTTATACTACATATTGGTGACATATCATGTATCATGTGATGCGCAACCATCTAGCCTACACATAAGTCAATAGTTCATGGTAACAATATGGATTGTACCATGCATCAACACTTCAAATCAAGAGGTCTCTCTAGAGTATACCAAAATAGCCAACCAAAGAGGTAGAGTAAAGTTTGGCAATGCACACCCAATGTTGGACTGTCTTGTTTCCAAGTGGGGTCCATCTAAAGTGAGGAGGGTGAGCTCTATAGAAGGAAAGGATAACTTGCCACCTCATTCCTAGCTTCTTTAGTGTTATGGATATTGAACTTAGCATGTGCCTTTTTGCATGTTGTTGTTAACATTGAGCCTAAGGAATGGTAACTATATATAATAGTTCTATATGATATTTTGATAGTATTTGATATACTAAATATATCATAGGAAAATTGTATTTATAGGTTATGTTTTCATGGTTTAAATTTTGAAGTTGGCTTACTAAAAAGTGTTTCGTACAATTTATAACAAAGTATATGAAAAGTTATTTTACATATTGTTGACATATAAGGTATCATATGATGCACAAATATCTAGGCTCTCTATATGTCAATAGTTAATGGTTACAATCTTTCTTGTAGCGCACATCAACACATGAGATCAACAAGCCTACCAAGCATAGACAAAAATTACCAAGCAAAGATTTGGAAGACAATTTGGATATAGGTGGGGTATATATCCATTCACTATTGAGAATACATCAATGCACTCCCAATGTTCGATTGTCTTGTTTCCAAGTGGAGTCTATTCGAAGTAAGGAGGCTGAGGTCTATAGAATGAGAGGCACACTTGCAAAGGTATCCAACACACTTGCAAACCTTTTAGGTAATATTTCATCTTAGGAAAACTATTTTGAATCTTTTCAAACATTCCCATAAAGAACTATCATTTTTTCATATTATCATTTAAAATCGTGCTTTTTTGAGTCAATATTTTGAAAAAACCATATGAGAATGACTAAAGTTTTGAATAGTAAAATGTGCCTAGATTTTGGAAGAAAATTTAAAAGGGCACCATAAGAGAAGTGCACAAATTTTATCCATTGTTAAAATGTACTATTTACTAAGACTCCATATACACATGTTGGTCAGATTTTGAAACATCCACTAAATCTATACTAATTGAAAATGTGATATATATTTCAACAAGAAGAGATAAAAAAGAACATGGTTACGTTTAATTGTTATAAGATATTCACTCTCCTTCAAATTCCTCTTGTATTGCACCATCAATAACACTAGCTTTTGTCCATTCACCTTTTGAACTAGATGATGCATCCCCACTATCAAGAAGAGCATTACTTTCATCTAAATGTAGGCTTTGCTTTTCCAAGTTTTCGGCTCTACTTCTAGCACATCTTGTTTTCCTAGGCTCATCATCATCATTATCTTTCTACAAACCAAGAACTTTCCCTTTGAGAATTGCAATGGTTCACTTCCTAAGATATCCAGTTGTTGTAAGAAAAAAATCATATACTAATATATCCACCTCATCAAGTTTTAATATGCTTTTGCATCGACTTGACTTTGCTCAATTTCTTTTTCTTGTAAGATTTCTTGTAGAGTTCATGGCTGGTGTGTCTTTACCTACAAGTACCCAAAACAACTGTGGAGTTATTGAGGTAAAGGTCCTCAATGCTAGAAATAAATCTTTCATTGGAGTTATACTAGTTTTATTTATTCCATTTAGCTGTAAAAAGGTGCTTGGGAGCTCTAGCAAGCTTTTTCATGTCTTCATGCAACCATTGATTGATGAGTTGGAGAGTATGTTTGTTGATGGATTTAAAGTAGATTTCAATTATCCAATCACATACATTACTAAACATAGAAATTCTATCAGTAGAAGATGCATTATGATGGTAATTGGTGACCATCCAACTAAGTGCAAGATTGGATCTTTTAAAGAGGGTGATCAATCGTTTTGTCATACACACAAATCGATAGTTACGTTGGAAAGTAAGGAATCAAGACATTACTTATATGATCAAAATAGATTTCAATTGAAACATAAACCAATCAAAAAATCAAGTGATGAAATGCTTACTTATTTGATTATGGTAGAGAGAGCCCTCACTCGAGCAAATAGGTTTGAAATTTTAAAAGAAGCAGGAATTTTTGGTAGATCATGCTTGTGGAGATTATATGATCTCTACAGCTTTGATTTGTCCTTGGACATTGTATATGATTACATGCATATTTTGGCTCTAAATTTGTTCTCAAAGTATACATGAACTCTAATCACGATTCTGGACAATAGAGTGAAAACACAAATTGATGAGACAACACATCATGTTACAAAAGTAACTCCATACTCTGTAGGAGCCAAGGTATCCTAGTAAATAATGTGAAAGCTACAAGGCCGAAGAAAATCAAAAGTGGATATAATGGTCTTTGCCATATGTATTGTGTAAGGTTGAATGTATTCCGAAGGTTTTTTATGACTTGGGATTAATAATCATAGAAATTTCTCAAATTTTTAATAACTACACTTGTGATCATGGTTAGTCTAGAGAAGATGTAGATGCTTTGAGAGAATTGCTTGGTTCTTGGAGAGTAAGGCCAAAAGAAGGATCCAATTCAACTCCATTAGAGCATGTTGCACGAATAAACTCTTCTCAACTTTCCTTTTGTTTATGTATTTATGATATCTATATTTTAATTTAATAAAGTATTTTAAAAAATATCAATTGTAGGTTTTGGAGAGTTCTTGGATGATATTCTTCATCACAGTAGCCATGATGCTTTTTGGTGCTATATATATGAACGAATGGTCTCAGCATACGTTATTATCAAAACAAACAACAAAGACAACGAAATTTCTTATGCAAATTATCAAAGGAAGACTTTCTTTACATGGATACTCATTTATATTAACAAAAGCCCACTAGCTTGAAAAACTCATGCCACATGAAAGGATGATAAGATAATTTCACAACGCTTTCTTGCCACCTAATGGATACTTAATGGATCTTGATAGATGTGATGAATGTCCAAAATGGCAAGCATTAGATATCATACATATATCATGTGTTGATAGAGCAAAAAAGTTATGGGGGTTTTCTATGAAAATTAATGATTGCACATGCAAAATAGAAATAGTAACAAAGGGAATAGTTATAGAAGGGAAGAGATTGAGATATATGAATGTAATAGATACGTTCATCAAACTTTCAACATAGAGGTGGAATAAGTAATAGAACACAAAAAAGTGTTTCTTAAGGGAGAAACTTATAAAGTGGGAGATAAAGTAGTTGTAAGATGTGATGAATATATCCTTGTTCATATAAATGTTGGCCATTGGAAAGCATGCATATTGTCACATTTCTCATTGAAATATCATGGTGAAGTGAGGCTTTTTTTTGTGCACATTACTATAGACAATGTATTATGATTGAAAGGGGCCATGGAAATTTGGTTGTGGATACCACCACATGCATGACTCTCTTGTAAAATAGTTTTGTGCCATTTTCATGGGATATCCACTTCAACATGGAAATTCTATTATTGCATATGAGACTAAGGTCACACTTAACAAAGATAGGTTGTATTGTTGCATTCCTCCTTGGCTAGAGGATAATGAAATCATTTATATGAAGGGTGATTTATCAACACTGTGTGGACCAAATGACTTAAAATATGCCATCATAAGGTCAACTAATTATGAAATGAAGCAAGTTAAAGTAGGATGGTTGACTAAGGTCCACTATCACATAGTGTTCATCTTCAATGTCTTCATAGTTTTCTCTCTCAATCTCTCATATGCAGTTACATTGTTTTGATAGAATTGGCTATCTCTGGATCTCTCTCTCTCTCTTTCTCTCAATAGTACATCATCTCCTCACTACAATACTCTCTTAATGACTCTCAATAATCCTTATTAGGTCGTGGATGAACCTCCCAAGAGGTATGTCTGATGTGAAGAGGCACCAGAGCCACTACAGTGTCTCTTCATAGCTCACTACTGTCATTGTCACTTCAGTCTTCCCTTTAGTCTCAATAGCTGCTTCTTCTATTTGTTTTAGCTCTTTTGAACTTAGATTCATCCTTTCCAAAAGTTAGAAAACTTTCCTAAAGTCACATATACATTCTACAGAACACTTACAGAAGATCTACAGAACAATATAATACAGTACCAGAGTAGATACATAACAATTTTACAGAGCAGAGACAGAGGCTCTACAGAAAATTTATAGAGGGTTACAGAAGGCCATCCGAACCTCATAACTCATACTAAAACCAATCACAACAAATCACAACAAAACAGAAGCTATACAGAAGGTATGCAGAACCAATCAGAACCTATCAGAACATCACAGAGCTTCATATCTCCACTAAGAATCATCATGATCTTTCAAAAAATAATCAACATAATCTAAAAAACTCTCAAACACTTTCATTATCAACCATACATCACTCTAAATCCATCAAAAATCAATCATTTAGTTCTCAAAAACAATAAAAATCAGTCAAAAATCCAATCTTTTTCCACTCTTAACATATGTAACGTTCTAATGTGAACTACTTCTAATAGGAAATTGGGATAATTTTTTTAATTAAATAAAGATAGAAGCTGGAGGAAGAGGGGAATAGAATGTAGAGCAAGCTCCTTGCTGGAGCTTGCTCACACTTGGAGCATGTAGCTCGATGCATGGGGGAGGGAGAATCTTATCCCCTCCCCTATATATATTTGAGGGGGCGCAGGCTGAATGAGGCCGCCAGAGATTGAGTAGAAGACGTTGAGCGCTGTCTTATTGCAGTGAGGGAGAGAGTGAGTCTCTCTGCACAAATCGTAAGGGAGAGAGCTACGGAGCTGCCCCATCATTGCCTGTGCTAAGGGGGTCGCCGATAGTCCGCCCTGGGGGAGCCGTGAGCTGCCACGCTAGCAGCCACCACCATTCAGCCTCCGTCCTCCTGCCAGCGCCTGATCACCGCTGTTTGAACCTACGCCAGTCACCACGAATCGACGTCTCCACACCCCCCCCACCCCCATGTGGTGAAAGCTTCTGGAAGCTTAGAAGCTTCCAAGGGAGCCTTCCTTAAGCCCCCTTCCTTTGGGCTTTCGAACCACCCCCCCCCCCCCCCCCCCCCCGTGTGTTTTAAATTTCCTTTAGCCCCCCTTCCTTTGTGGCATCTTGAAAACCCCCCCCTTAAAATTCCTCTTTAAGGCTTCTTAGGGCTTTTTCCCCCCTCAAAAATCTTGACCTTAAGGGTCCTTTGCCTCCCCGCGATTATAAATCTCCCTAAGGGCTTCCTTAGGGCCTCCTTCCTATAACCTTTTGGACTATCCCTTTTTTCTTCCTCCCCCGCGATTATAAATCTCCCTAAGGGCTTCCTTAGGGCCTCCTTCCGATAACCTTTTGGACTATCCCTTTTTTCATCCTCCCACTAGAAACTTCCCTTTAGGCCTCTATAAGTTTTTTTCCCCCCAAATTCTCCTTGGAGGGGCCTTTAAGAGGTATTAGGCCCTTTTCCCTCCCAAAAACTTTTCCCTTAAAAGGCCTTATTTCCCCCCCCCCTACCTCAAATCCCCCCTAAGGGCCCCCTTAGCCCTTTTCTTTCCCTATGCAAAATACCCTTGGAACTTTTTTTTTTCCCCCACTCGTAAAATAAAAGAGAGTGTTGAGGGTCTTTTGACACCTCCCTTTCCCACTCAAAAGCCCTCATAAGGGATTCCACACCTTTTTATTCCCCGTTTCTGTGAGTCTTTACAAGGCCATAAAGTCCCTCCCATGGCTTTAATGGGTCTTATCCGCAAAAGATTTTGAAACACCCCCTTTTTCAAAATCCCTACTTCAAGGAGGGAGCCTTCTAAAACTACTTTCGACGGACGGTGCAAGTTATTGCAAAAAGGGATCCACGGTGGAATTCCAAAGAGGAGTTGTAAAGCTACTTCCATGACGAAAAGACTACAATTGCGATGCTTCCTAAGAAAGTCCAATGCGCAGCCGTGGGAGGGTCGTCTCCTGGCATCCACGTGGACATCTCACCCCAAGCCCAGGTTTTCCTTCCTAGTTTTTATTTGGTATTGTTGTAATTCAATCATGCAAGGTTAATTGCTGGAAATAGGATATATTTTTGTCCTAAATGCTCACAACGGAGGAACTTAGTCATTAATACTTTCAATTAAACAAACAAAAATAAAGGAAGCATAAATGCATTTCTAGCAAATAGCTTTATGCATTGAAATGAATTAAAAATTAGATTAATGTCCATTAAAATAGTATACTTCATTTAAGCCTGGAAATATAAACTGCATATCGCACTATTGACCCATATCCTCTTCGCAACGAATCATCATGGAAAGTGCAAGGCATGAAATGATTCTTACGATGTATAACTCCAGGAAATTATCATTTGTCAACTGCATAAATTATCAAGTAAAATGTTGCTTGTTTAGCATGAATTTTGTTCGCAAAGTTATACGAAGATTAGTTGGAATTAACCTAACCTATACCTGACCTTAATCGATAAGTTAAGGTTGAAAAATCAATTTACGCATAAACAACGAGTCATGCGTTTATGAGATATTAGCGTAACTATCTCGAAGAGATAAACAAATTGGCACAAACCTAAACTCCTAAACCTCGGAGTACTCCTTTAGAATGAGTTGAATTCCAAGAAAATTCACTAGGAATTAATACGTAACCTAATCATTACGTATTGCTAAAACTGAAACTCCTATACCCTAAATACTTGCCCACTTTCACCGAAATGTAGGGACAGTGAAATGTAATTGGAAAGTGAACTAGGGTTTGTCCCTAAGAATCTTACGAGATGGAACTTGGAACTCTAGGACTTACGATGTCAGCCTAAGGTAATCATGAATAGATTGTTTCGTGACTCCGTTCAATGCGTAGAATAATTCTCATAGTTCGATGCGACACTTGCACAGCAAGTGTGGAGTAATATGATCTTGTGATTGGATCACAAGGAAATGGACAAATTCTCGCAACGAGGTTGGCAAGTCCTTACGCAAGTTATCTTGCAAGAGGATGAATAATCATCCTAATTTAGCATCTTTCTTGAGTAAAGAAGATTGATTGGAAACTAAAGACCTGCCGATAAACTGAAATAACCGATGAACTTAAGGTTTGACCAAGTTGGGTTAATAGGGTATGCCCTAACCCAGGATATAGGGGATCTTGCTAAGTTGCAAGTCATCTCAGATCGAGTGATGGACGCATTCGAAAAGAATGATTCATTCCTTAGCAGTTTGCCAACAAAAACGATCAATGGAAATGTTTGTGCTTGTTACACATTTTAGAGCACTGTTTGGCTTTGTTTGATCAATGAATTAAAAGATAAATGGGTATCTATACTTCGGGTTGAAGGCCTGAAGGGAGAGGCAGCTTCAGTTACCTCCGACTGCCTGCCTGAACCTAACCAAGGGGGTTGTTAACCGCGTCGGGCAAGTGGACCGAACCCGTCGTGAGAGATCTCTCCATTGAGCACTAGTTGGAGCAAGAGGACGCTTGGGTGCTAGAGGGGGCTTTGGCCGTAAATCCCTCGCCTTCCAGGCCCTGCACAAGAGGCTAACGTGACTCAGGATTGGATCTCGAGGCCCGCATACTAGTCTAGGGGCAGAAACTTAGAATAGTGATCCCTGTGGATTGCTAGATAGCCTTCGGGCGGATCGTATATAAGCCTACGGGCTGGACTCTTTGCATTTCAAATATAAATATGATAACCTCTTAACAAGGAACTTGTTTGATATTGTTTTTCTATATCAAGTGATAAGATTACGTGAAAGAACCAGTGCCTAATGGGTTAATTAAAGAAGCTGATTGTTATATGTCCAACTAATGTGTTAGGTAATTAAATAATTAAAACAACCCGAGGAAAGTGTGGAGGATGGGCCATAGGTCCGTCCTATGGATGGGTGGTCCCGGTTGGTCGGAAACTTTTCTCAAATCACGATGGACAGCAGGAAGATCGTCAAAGAACAGGAACAACAAAAGCGTTGACCTAGAGTTATAATTGATCCTGATTTACGCTGTTTCAGGGGAACGGAATGGGACTATGCCTTATGGCAGAGAGGTTAAGCTTTGCATCCCTCTCATTTCCCATTCTCCTTGAACCAAGTGCAGCATGAATCCATTCGGACCTGGCGTTTCTGTGTAAAGTAGTTCGCTTGGGTCCAACGCTAGTTGCCATTAGGAAATGACCAATAAGGAAAACCCTAATTCAGGTCGAATGGCCGGAATACTTCAACTACATGGCAGATGCGGAAAGCCCTAGACCAAAAACCCCGTAATATTCCATGGGAGTACCGGGCGGAGCTTTCTAGACATCCTTTGCAATGGACTGCTAAGACGTGTCCTGAAGATACAAGTGGACACGTTACAATTGGTATCAGAGTCGACCAACAACGGAATTGTTTTTATGAAATCTTAATAAGTTGAAGTAAAGCAAATGTTGCTATTCCAAACATTTCCTTATTTCCAATGCTGTCTTGCAGAATTACGAAGCGTGGAACAAGTTCTTAGTATTTCGAATCATGTTTATGACTACAATGCATTCTCTGCATTATCGACAAAGGGTTGAGATAATGAACATCCTAGAGCAAATCTATAATACATCACCTTTGTACATGGAACAAAGATAGACGGGTGCTTCAGGAATCTACTATATAGCCGCCCACTAGTTTGCTTACCTACAAACCAACCTAAAAAGGATCAAGTGGTTGGAAGACTTGAAAGTCGTGAAGTTGCTCATTTTTGTGGAAGCTCACGTAAACTCAACTTTACATATTCGAGGTCAAAGGGTTGAGATGAACTCATATGTATATGAGGAAGTAACCCGTGTGATCCCCGCCGACAGGATTAAAGTGTTAGGGCGCCATGAAAAGAATGGATTCCAAAGGAAAGGATACCTTAAACTTCCAATGACTTACCGATTCCTGAAGATCCATGACCCGAAACCATACTATTATACAATTCCTGTAGATAAATGTAATACAGTGTTGTTCTCCCCAAACTAAATGTAACAGTGGGCTTATCATCGCAAGAAATGTTGTATTCCGAAAGGGCTATGTCTATATAAATACAAATAAGACTTCTTTTTATCAATGTCTAATTGTGCATTAGAATTGATAAAAATTTAAGTGGTTAGATTGCTTGGGTGATAGCAGAATTACATTTGTAATATAAATCAATAACGATTATCGTGTAATAACATTAAGAAACCTTTATCCAGGCACAACCCCAGGTAGAGGTTCCTAGTTCGCCTCCTACATCAAGTACTGCTGTAATCCAGGAGAAGAAGTTTCTTCTCAATCAGATTAAGTCGCCCGAGTTTGACGGGAGAGGCAGTCTGTCCAAGCTGATGCTGAAATTTGGATTGAATCCATGGAGGATTACTTCAAAGCAACCGGTACTGCACCCACCAATCAGGCTATGCTTGGCAAGTTGAAGCTCACCAGCGAAGCCAGGCATTGGTGGAAGCAATGGTGCAGGGATCAAGGGATCGTAGAGGGATCCGTTACCCGGGAGAAGATGAAGAAAGCCGTGCAGGGAAGATACCTACCACCTAAATATCGCATGCAGAAAATGAATGAGTTCTATGAGCTAAAACAGCTAGGACTCACTCTTGACGCATACTATTCCAACTTTGTCTCACTTCTTAAGTATGCGCCGCAGATGGACATGACACAATAGGTATCCAAATTTTGTGCTGGTTTAAATCCACCATTAAATACCCGTCTTGAATCTATGCGTCCATCAGATCTTCAGGATGCACTCATTCGAGCGGTGCCTATATTTCAGGAGGTGCAGTCTAGACCAAGGGGTAACAAAGCTTGGTCTTATAATGACCCGAACAGAGGAGCATTCAGACCTCAGATGAAGAGAGTTCAAGGTCATAATCAGGGACAAAGAAAGAAAGCCAGGAATAATAACGTCAACAACTTTGTTCCTACTCAAAGCAATGGCTGAAACCTCCGTTATTTCCATTGCAACGAGCCTGGTCACTTCAAGAGGCAATGTCCCAAACTTGGAGGAGGACATCGCCAAGCACCTTTCCAGGGAACGAGGGCCGTGGTCAAGGAGCCACTATCCGAGGCAGAGAAAGAACTACTTGCATTGCCAATAGGAAAATGTAAGAAGAAGATCCGACCATGGAAGTAGAATTTGAAAGGGTGACAGTCCATGCCGCTCTACACAAGAAAGGGCCGAATCGCCAGTTCTCGGTGATTCAGACACCGTCGGACTATCAAGGTAAAAGTTTTAAGACCTTGATTGATTGTGGCAGTACACATTCCTTTATCTCACCAGCATGTGCAAAAAGATTAGGAATAGCCACAGTAGAAGCACCTACCTTGCTTGTGGAATTGGCAAATGGTCGTGAGGTTACTTGTACCAGGCAAACTGCTAAGGTGGAATTCTTCCTAGGAGGAAAGAAGACTTCAATCAAATTCAGAGTCATGAATTTTGGTATCCATGAGTGTCTACTGGGAATGGATTGGCTTAAGCCTAATGATGCCCACATTCATTGTGGAAAGGGTCAAGTTTCCTTTTGAAACTCTGAAAGGGAATTAGTCACAACTCAAGGTGAGGCTGGAATGCCAAGAATCCAATTGGCCAAAGTATCTCAGATCATAAAAGGATTCAGAAAAGGATTACCTGTCTACTTGATCAAACTCAACAAGTTAGATCAGAAGCAAGAGTCTAGTGAAGGACCTTCTTGGCTAAAGAAATATGCGGACGTATTCCCTGAAGAGTTGACAGAGCTCCCGCCTCAAAGGGAAGTGGATCATGAGATTAAGTTAGTACCAGGAGCTGTGCCAATTGCAAAGAGACCTTATAGAATGTCCATACTAGAAGCAATTGAGGTGAAGGAACAACTCAAGCAACTGCTAGATCAGGGCTACATCCGGCCTAGCAGTTCACCATGGGGAGCTCTAGTACTGTTCCAGAAAAAGAAAGATGGAACACTTCGACTATGTATTGATTACCGAGGATTGATCAACTGTCAAAAACAAGTACCCTATTCCTAGAATAGATGAGCTTCTTGATTGTCTTCAAGGTGCAAAGATCTTCTCCAAGATTGATCTCAGGTTAGGTTACTATCAGATAAGGATCAAGGAAGACGATATCCCAAAGACGGCCTTCAATACAAGATATAGGCACTTTGAGTTCCTAGTTATGTCATTTGGACTTACGAATGTACCTTCCACCCTCAACAGGTTAATGCATGATATCTTTAGGCCATATCTTGATGATTTCATGCTTGTCTTCTTTGACAACACTTTAGTCTATTCTAAACAGGAAGAAGATCATGAACCCCAACTTCGGATTGTCCTTGAGACAATGAGGTCACATAAGCTGTATGCTAAGATGAAGAAGTGTGCATTCTTTAAACGTCAGATTGAATATTTGGGATTCATAGTATCATCGGATGGAATCTCAGTGGACCCAGCTAAGGTCAAAGATGTGCTAGAATGGCCCATACCAATATCTATCAAAGAAATACATAGCTTTCTTGGATTGACAGGATGGTATAGGGTCTTCATCAAAAACTATGCTTTGATTGCAGCACCTCTGACGAACTTACTAAAGAAGCAAACTTCCATTGAATGGTCAACTCCCGAACACAATGGCTTTGATAGATTGAAGCAAAGTTTGGTATCAGCACCCATTCTAAAACTTCTAGACCTTAATAAGGAGTTTGAGGTAGTAGCTAATGCTAGCATACTTTCCTTGGGATGTGTACTCATGCAGGAAGGTCATCCTGTAGCATACTCTTCAAGGAAATTGAAGAGTCATGAGAAGAATTATGCTCTGCATGATCTGGAATTGCTACCTATCATCCATGCTCTAAACCTTTGGAGACACTACCTATTGGGTAACAAGATTACTCTAGTAATTGACCATAAGAGTCTCAAATGGATCTTTACCCAGAACAAGCTCAATATGAGGCAACGTCGGTGGATTGAAGTACTGGAGGAATATGACTTTAAAATTAAGTACCGACCAGGGAAAGAGAATGTAGTTGCTGATGCACTCAATCGCAAGGCATTCCTTAATTCTCTAATCTTGCAGAATCCATCAATAGCTAGATCTCTAGCTACAAAAGTATCTATGCCAAACAACCCAATACTTGAGTTAGCTAGAGAGGATGCATGCCATGATCTGGCCTACCAAACAATGCTAAGGGAGATCTCTATCAAGGATCAGAATCAAAAGTTGCAGGCTAAGTATCATGAATTTTCTATCAGTAATGGACTTGCCTACTATAAAACAAGGCTATGTATACCAGCAAGCCAGTCACTTAAGCAGAAGATATTGTGGGAAGCTCATGATTCCCCTTTCAAAGGACATCCTGGCTATGCCAAGACTCTCAATGCAGTTAGGAAGAGCTACCATTGGGAGAGGCTTAAAGGTGACATTCTCAAATATATCACCGAGTATTTGTCTTGTCAACGTATCAAACCCGAACATGTCAAGATGCCAGGGAAGCTGCAACCGCTTGACATTCCCCAAATAAAATGGGAATTCATCAGTATGGATTTTATTGTAGGCGTACCCCAAGTCCACGGAGGATACAACTCCATCAAGGTTGTGGTTGACATGCTTACTAAGGCTACACACCTTATTCCAGTAAACTATAAAGCCTTAGACATTGCACGATTGTTTATCAAGGAGATATTCAAGATACATGGGTTACCTAGAAGAATCATTAGTGATCGTGATTCTCTCTTCACATCACACTTTTGGAGAGCTTACTCAACTCTGTTTTAGCACCGCTTACCATCCCCAAACGGATGGTCAAACAGAGCGGGTAAATCAAGTCATTGAGGATATGCTAAGGGCATACTGCTGTCGGGAGCCGAAGAGGTGGATTCAATAGTTGCCTTTGGTTGAATTTGCCTACAATGCTTCTTACCAACAAAGCATTCAGATGACCCCTTTCCAAGCATTGTATGGTCATGACTGTCGATGTCCCCTAAACTTCTCAGATCCAACCTTAAGGGTTGAAGCTTCAAGGCAGATGTTGGAAGAGATGGATGACCAAATAAAGTCAATAAGACAAGACATCCAAGCTGCCAAGGATAAACAGAAGGCATACACGGATTTGAAGCGTCAAGATAGAATCTTCAATGAAGGAGACAGGGTCTTCATTCACGTATGCCCTAAGAAGAGTTCCCTATCCTTAGGAGATTGCAAGAAGCTAAGTCCAAGGTATTGTGGACCATATAAAATCCTCAAATGCCTAGGACCTAATGCTTATAAAATGCAACTCCCTGAGAACCTAAAAGTTCATAATGTATTCCATATCAGCCTATTGAAAAAGTATGTACCTAATCCTAACCATGTATTTGATGACCACCAAGTTGTAATGCCTAGTCAAGGAGTCGTTGAACTAAGGCCTGACAGGATCTTAGATGTTAGGGAGAGACAATTGAGATCCAGAACCTTGAGAGAATGCCTCGTCTAGTGAAAAGATTATCCCGAAGAGGATGCCACTTGTGTAGATGAAGGCACTCTCAACCATCAATATCCCCAGTTTATCTCGAGACGAGGACATCTCGATTCCTCCAAGGGGGAGAGAAATGTAACGTTCTAATGTGAACTACTTCTAATAGGAAATTGGGATAATTTTTCTAATTAAATAAAGATAAATTTGTTTCCACTCTCCTCCAGCCGGAGTCGAGCTGGAGAAAGAGGGGAATAGAATGTAGAGCAAGCTCCTTGCTAGATCTTGCTCACACTCGGAGCATGCAGCTCGACGCGTGGGGGAGGGAGAATCTTATCTCCTCCCCTATATATATTTGAGGGGGCGCAGGCTGAATGAGGCCACCCGAGATTGAGTAGAAGACATTGAGCGCCGTTCTATTGCAGTGAGAGAGAGAGTGAGTCTCTCTGCACAACTTGTAAGAGAGAGAGCTGCCGAGCTGCCCCATCATTGCCTGTGCTAAGGGGGTCGCTGCCAGTCCGCCCTGGGGGAGCCGTGAGCTACCACGCCAGCAGCCGTCGCCGTTCAGCCTCTGTCCTCCTGCCAGCGCCTGATCACTGCCCCCTGAACCTGCGCCAGTCACCACGAATCGATGTCTCCACCCCCCATGTGGTGAAAGCTTCTGGAAGCTTAGAAGCTTCCAAGGGGGCCTTCCTTAAGCATCCTTCCTTTGGGCTTTGGAACCACCCCCCCACCCCCCCTCGTGTTTTAAATTTCCTTTAGCCCCCCTTTCTTTGTGGCATCTTGAACCCCCCCCCTTAAAATTCCTCTTTAAGGCTTCCTTAGGGCTTTCTTCCCCGTCAAAAAGCTTGACCTTAAGGGTCCTTTGCCTCCTCACGATTATAAATCTCCCTAAGGGCTTCCTTAGGGCCTCCTTCCTATAACCTTTTGGACTACCCCTTTTTTCTTCCTCCCACTGGAAACTTCCCTTTAGGCCTCTATAAGTTTTTTTCCCCCCAAATTCTCCTTGGAGGGGCCTTTAAGAGGTCTTAGGCCCTTTTCCCTCCCAAAAGTTTTTCCCTTAAAAGGCCTTATTTTTCCCCCCCGTACCTCAAATCCCCCCTAAGGGCCCCCTTAGACCTTTTCTGTCCCCATGCAAAATACCCTTGGAACTTTTTTTTTTCCCCCACTCGTAAAAAAAAAGAGAGTGTTGAGGGTCTTTTGACACCTCCCTTTCCCACTCAAAAGCCCTCGTAAGGGATTCCACACCTTTTTATTCCCCGTTTGTGCGAGTCCTTACAAGGCCATTAAGCCCCTCCCATGGCTTTAATGGGTCTTATCCGCAAAAGATTTTGAAACACCCCATTTTTCAAAATCCCTACTTCAAGGAGGGAGCCTTCTAAAACTACTTTCGACGGACGGTGTAAGTTATTGCAAAAAGGGAGCCATGGTGGAATTCCAAAGAGGAGTTGTAAAGCTACTTCCACGATGGAAAGACTACAATTGCGATGCCTCCTAAGAAAGTCCAAGGTGCAGCCGCGGGAGGTTCGTCTCCTGGCATCCACGTGGACATCTCACACTAAGCCCAGGTTTTCCTTCCTAGTTTTTATTTGGTATTGTTGTAATTCAATCATGCAAGGTTAATTGTTGGAAATAGGATATATTTTTGTCCTAAATGCTCATAATGGAGGAACTTCGTCATTAATACTTTCAATTAAACAAGCAAAAATAAAGGAAGCATAAATGCATTTCTAGTAAATAGCTTTATGCATTGAAATGAATTTAAAATTAGATTAATTTCCATTAAAATAGTATACTTCATTTAAGCCTGGAAATATAAACTGCATATCGCACTATTGATACGTTGAATGCCTGAAGGGAGAGACAGCTTTAGTTACCCCCAACTATCTGCCTGACCCTAACCAAGGGGGTTGTTAACCGCGCCGGGCAAGTGGATCGAACCCGCCGCGAGAGGTCTCTCCATTGAGCGCTACTTGGAGCAGGAGGACGCTTGGGTGCCAAAGGGGGCTCTGACTGTAAATCCCTCACCTTCTGCACCCTACACAAGAGGCTAACGTGACTCCGGATTGGATCTCGAGGCCCGCATACTAGTCTAGGGCGGAAACTTGGATTAGTGATCGCTATGGATTGCTCGATAGTCTTTGGGCAGATTGTGGATAAGCCTATGGGCTAGACTCTTTGTATTTTAAAGATAAATGTGATAACTTGTTAACAAGGAACTTGTCTCATATTGTTTTTCTATGTCAAGTGATAAGATTACATGAAAGAACCAGTGCCTAACGGGTTAATTAAAGAAGATAATTGTTACATGTCCAACTAATGTGTTAGGTAATTAAATAATTAAAACAACTCGAGGAAAGTGCAGAGGCTGGGCCATAGGTCCATCCTACGGATGGGTGGTCCCCGTTAGCCAAGAACTTTTCTCAAATCACAATGGACAGCAGGAAGATCGTCAAAGAACACAAACAACAAAAGCGTTGACCTAAAGTTATGATTGATCCCGATTTATGCTGTTTTAGGGGAACGGAATGGGACTACGCCTTATGGCAGAGAGGTTGACATTGCGTCCCTCTCGTTTCCCATTCTCCTTGAACCAAGTGCAGCATGAATCCACTTCGGACCTGGTGTTTCTGCATAAAGTAGTTCGCTTGGGTCTGACGCTAGTTGCCGTTAGGAAATGACCAATAAGGAAAACCCTAATTCAAGTCGATCCTAAGTGGGAACAGCCGGAATACTTCTGCTACGTGGCAGACGTGGAAAGCCCTAGACCGCAAACCCCGTAACATTCCATGGGAGTGCCGGGCGGAGCTTTCTAGACATCCTTTCCGATGGACTTCTAAGATGTGTCCTGAAGATAGAAGTAGACACGTTACAACATATCCTTGCACTTAGAAAGGAAGCATCCTCGAGACCTAAGGAAAAGAAGAATATAAGTTCACTAAAGAGCTCAATTTAAGGTTATGTAGTAACTTCAACAATCTCTCCAAACCACAACCCCAACTTATCACCTGTATCTCTAGAAAAAACTACTAAAAGAAAACTTCGTTATTCATTAACACATCTGATAATCATTTAAAAGTCATAACAAATTTGTAAAGGATATAAGAGGTTCTTCTTCAGCCTTCCACCATAGGCATTCCATCCACCATCAATAGTTTGAAAAGAGCTCTCAAACAAATTATTCTCAATCAGCACGAACTCATTACATAAGATTATTATAACACACACACAAACACTAACACAACCATCTGAATGACACCTCCAAAAAGAGATATATATCACTAAGAATAATCCAAAATACATTGCAAAGGCATCAATGAATGTGATCCCTTTTGAAGGCTTGGTGGTTTCGAAAACGATCCATGGACAAGGACTCATCCACAAATATCTTTGGAGGATTTTGAAAAAACTGCAAGCAACACATCCTTTCTAGCAAAACAAGGTATCTGCTAGGTAGACATAGGACATGAAAATAGAGGACATCTAACTCTTGGGAATCAATGTTCACATTGACATTCATACAAAGCTTTGGAATGGCCTTTTGATCATTATGGGAATGCATGTGCATGTATGCTAGATACCAAGCAAAATCAGTTGTCAATCTCACTGAAGCATCTAGAGACTGTGAATATTGGTGAGCAAAATGAAGGTAATTCTGGTATGCTTGACTAGCAATTGTCCAATCCCCTGGAATTAATGGCCAGTTAATTTGTGGTCCTCTGAGAGAATCAGTTAAGCTCCATCCTCTTCTTCTTGGAATTTGCTGATCAAATCCATCATACTCACTAACCAATCGAGGGGGTTGAAAAATAGAAGTGGTAGGAGATGGAAGTGGAATAAGTAAAAGAGGATGAAGAGATGGTTAGGCAAAATCATAAAAGGAGGAATAGGCTAAAGAAGGAGTGGCTAAAAATTTAAGTGAATCAGTGAGGAAAGGTGTCAATTGATAAGCAGGAAAAGTGGAAGGTATATGGATAGATGGATAAGGGCATGGTGGAGAAGGGGAAAAGACTCAATCTTCGATGAAAGAAAAATAGGTAAATATAGGAATTTGAGGAAAACCTTGAGGTTGGAAAAGGAGAGGCAGTCAAGAGATTTTTGATATTTTTTATGAGAAAAGGAGTGATGGAATTTCTGAAAGTCTTGGGAGTATTGAAGAGAGTAGTAATAGCTTTGAGAATGAGTGTATTTGTCTTGATGGACCTGAGTATTTAAAAGATGAAGAGAGAATAGAGGATGCATTTTTGAGTTTGTTAGAAGACCATGAGGGGGAGAGCTTAGAAATGGTAAGTTTTCAAGATGAAGTTAAGGGTTCGAATTTGTTTCCTGATGAGTTTTTTGAGTTTGTTAATCAAGAGAGTATTGAGATTTTGGGTTTTGACTCTTGTTGTGATTCTGATATTGGTATTGTTGACTCTGATGAGTCTTGTGAGTTGGTTGTTGATGGTTTGAGTAGCCCTGGAGAGGGTTTTGTTTGTGGTGTTGCTGATGTGGTTTTGTGTAGACCTAACCTCATGCTTCTTGATAGTTGTGTAGATAATTGTTTGATTGTTTTAGGCAACAATATCGAAGAGAAAACTTCATTTGATAGTTTTTTAGTTTCCTTGAGTTCTCCTAAAGTTTTTGATGAGGTTTGTGATGATTTTGATTTGGGATTTGATGACCCTGGGTGTGACATTGAAAAGGATGTAAGAGAAAATTTGAATAAGGCTTTGGAAAGAATTGAAAAGTTGAGGGAAGAGAGATCTAACACTAAGGGTAAAAAGTGTGAAGAAAGTTGCGAGGTTGAAGAAAATTGGACAATTGGGAGTTTGGATGAGGATAATGATCTTAATGTGTTTCCTAAAGTACTTATTTCTGAAAAGTCTTTTGAGAATGTTTGTGATAAAGAAATAGAAATAGTTGACTTTATGAAGTCTCATTGTTTGGATGGATGTTTTGAAGAGATTTATTTTTTTGAGATTTTTGTAATGTTTGTGGATGAGTTTGATTTTGGCAACATAGAAAGAGTTCAAACCTTGTTTCAAAACCCTAGCTTTGTCATGTTTTTCTTTTGGGAGGATGGGAAGGGTATGTGGATTGTCATTGTGGGTGATGAGATGTTTTGCTTTGACAATGTGAGTTGTTTTGAGAAATTTGGATTTGAAAATTTTGAGGATTCCAAAGAGAAATTTGTTGCTGATTTTTGTGTTCCTGTTCAAAAGTGGTTTGAGAATGGTGTGTCATGGATTTTTTTGATTTATGAATTTGAAGAACTCAAAGATAGATCGTTAGATTTGATTTTTGATTGGCTCATAAATGTTGCATCATTTTATGAGAAACTGCTGCACATAAATGTTTGCAGACTAGGGGGAGGGCTAAATATGTCAAGCATTTTTGTGAAAACTGAAAACCTCTAGTCAAAATTGTAGTTAGGTTTGATTTTTGCTAGCTTAGTTATTTGCGTGACAATTTGTTTTGTTATTTTGTAGTTGGATTTCTTGTGTTTGTCTAGCTTAGGATTTTTTTCTATCATTTTGTTTGATTTTTTGAGTGTGAAACTTGATAGCCTTGGTCAAGCTTGGTATTTTTTTGGACAGGATAAAGTTTGTGTTTGTCAATCACCGAATATTGTGGAACAAGGTATGTTTTCTTGTCGAGACTCTTGCACATCACGGGGATTATGGTTCACGAGCACTTCAAGTTGCACTTGTTGATGCACTGCACTCGGGTCCTTTTCCATAATCCCCAATAGAGAAAATTTAAATCACAAGAAGAAGGCATATATGGGTCACATGTACAAGTAGAAGGTCCTTCTGAATCTCTTAGTATGGTACTTTCTTTGGTTGGTTGAAGAAAAGAGCTCAGTGACTTTTGTTGTGGATCTATATGAAAGAGCTTCTTTGGTTGCCCTCTAGCATTTGTCAAAACTAAATGGTTGATAGATGTTTTTTTGGATGCAACCATGCTCTATGAGAATCATATGCAAGTTTAATCTTGAAGGGCACAAATGCAACCATTTGTGATCATACTTGCATACAACTCTTACTCTCCCTTTATCTTTGTAGTCATTCAATGTTGCCTCAATAAGCTCAAAATCAAATCCTGTATGATTTCAAGTCAAGTCTCTCAAAAATTAATATCCAAAATGATTAGAAATTTTCCGTAAAATACATATACAAAAGTGATTTTAAAACAAACCCAAACCTTATTAAAGCTCAACTCTTTCATAAACTACTAATTGTTGTATATGAAAATAATATTTCACTAGAGGTTTGAATGGTTAAAAAGATGTCACTTGCCTTCGTGAGTGCTATTAAAAATATCCATCTCCTCTACTACAGCTAAAATCACAACCATATTATCTTCATTTCTTTCTTCCACATCTTTTGAGCTCGCTCCCACCTTCAACCCTCAGTTTGTCAAATATCTTGTTTGATGCGCTTGACCATCCCATACATGGGTTCGCATGAAATTAGAAAGACACGAGTAAGTAGATTGCTTTCCAATGACTCCTAATCCATAAGGAGCTTCACATTCATGGCACCATACTCAAGCCAAGGGTGCACCATTAAGGTCTTCTGTGGCAAGCTCAAAACTATCATCTCTTGGTGGGTTTTTCTCCCTCAACTACCATACTCGAGCGAAGACCATTAAGACTTTTTTGTGGTAAGCTCAAACATATCATCTCTTGGTAGGTTTGTCTCCCTCAACTTCTTGCAAGTTGTCTCATATTGGTTGAGCCAACTTTTAAGAGTAGACTTTGAAGTCAATATGCTATTGAGCATGCTTTAAACATGATTTAGGTTGTCACGTGACTTGTGCAAAATATGATCACCTTCATTACTTGCATTGAAGTTAGTGTCCTTGAGAGTATCCTTCAAGCCTTCACACGTGTTTTGTAGGCCCGCCCTCATCCCCAACCTTATCTACCATGCTTGACTCTCTCTTTATACCAATAAACTTGACATTTTCTACATGCCAAAATACTTCTTGTATTGGGTTTAGGGTGCAACCTTTATCGTCATCATCTTCATCTTCAAATATGAATTTAAAGGGATCATATATAAGCTCATCATCTTGTGTAATCTCTTGTTATATTGCACTATACGTGGAATCAGACATAACTCAGACATAACCCAAAAGTTTCTTCTTGCTAGATCCATAATCAAAGACCTTCATGCGAGTTCTTGAAGCCATGAATGATCAACCTTATAACCAAATACAAAGCAAAAAATAATTTAGTAACTTCTCATATGTAAAAAATATACAATAATTTTAAAAAACAAAATTAGAAGTGTTTCCATCACATAACACAAGGATCAATTTCTACTCATGATTGAAAAATACACCCCACATTTTTAGCTTGCGACTATAGAAGGAATGCATCTAGTAAAGACTTAAATATTTATCTAATAAAGCCTATCCATAGAAGATAAAGTACATCGCATTAGAAATGATAACAAGATATAACATTCACTAATACATTGTGCACACTTGATCATGTTGACTAAGCTTACAGAAGTAGGATATTTCTCACATGAGAGAATGTCTACTTGCACTAGTGGAGGTTACAAGTTATTGCATCACTTCAAAAGCAATAGTTTTTTGGGGAAAGTTTAGAAGGTTTGGTATCATCTATAATTACTAGGCACATTTGGTTATTAGTTTTTTAAATAATTCATTTATAAATTATTATTTTTTCTAATCATTAGTAATTTAAAATGCAATATGAATATGGTGTGAAAATCATAGCTTTTTAAACCATTAAAGTAGTTTTCTTTCTTGTATACTTGTGTGTTTACGACAACAATATATCTCCTTGGCAACTAAAAAAAATGGCATGTATACAACACTCCACTTGCACAATCATATTTAGCAAAGAAAATAAGAGAGATTTAAACTTTATATATACATTAGATGGTTTGTTAATGTTTCATGTATGCTAGCTAGAGACTATTTATAGACATAAATTTACACCATGATATTAAATACGAAACAATGTGGTTATTAAAATTCAAAACATGAGAAAGTCAACTATGCAAATTGTTGAAAAGACACATAAAGACACACAACCTCAAGATAATTTCTCTTGAAGAGGTACATCCACATAACCAACTTAATCTTAAAGCACAAATTTCAAGCTCTATTCTATAGAGCCTAGAGTTTTACAAAAAAATACAACCTTTCTAGGCATCTTTGGTTTCATAAGTCATAGAGACTCAAAAAATTGTTAGGTTTTTTTACAAAATACAAGGAGAGATTACAAGAGGTGGGTTGTTCAAAAAGGGTGAGCTAGAATAGGGCCAAGCTCTATAAGAAATCTTTGTGCCTTTGCAGGATTAGTGTTGCACTGTGCCCACAAAAATTTATCGAGATCTGCAAAGGACATTTACATGGCCATATTATCTAACAACATGCAATCCCTTGCCTTGAACTCTATTAGGTGCATGAGGAATTCATCTGGGGTATCTCTCGACTCCTTACACAACCACAGACGTTGGCCTAAGCGCAAAAACTCAATGAGACAAAGGATAAGGGAGCCAACTACCTATACATGTGACTCATTGCTCTAAGCAAACTCGCACAATGGATTGTAGATCTTAGGAGAAATCCATGACCTTCTTTTCTTTCCAACACTCCTTTCTGTTGTTGCTCATCTATGATGTGCATGGACTCATTTGGTCCCCTAGATGGGCAGCTGAGAGCTCATCTTTTCATACTAGAAATAAGCATGAGACCCTAGTCCATGATGCCCACCCTGGGGGTGTTATCTTTGGTAAAATCAAGCAACATGTTCTTGGCATGTAAGTCCAAATGGATGATGCAGTACTATGCACGGCCTTGATCCCATCCACCAATCCATGAATAATGTTTGGCATATTATTGATGACACTCATGATCCTAGCCCTCTCTTCTACACTAGGCACCATGTTAGGATCAAATCTAAACCCCATTGATGGCTTATGGAGGTGCTCGATGGTTTTCCTATATTTGCATTCTTGAAAAGGGCCCCACATCAATATATCATCTATTGTACCACCATTGAAAAAGGGAAAGAACATAACCGAAGGGGGACTCATAAGTAAAGGCAATGCATTGTACAATGGATGCATTGACCTTTTACAACCCACACTCCACTTGGAATTACTGCAACTTAACATTGTTGAAGCCCTTGTATATTTTGGCGCAATATGTTAAAACTAAAGGAAAATAAGTAATATTATCTATAGTATCTTGGACACATTGTCCAAAGGAACCTTCGCCAATGACTCTACCTATCTTGATGGCATCAAAGGGAATGTCAATCATTGATGCACATTGGTGATTCCTCAATGTGTGCAACATAGTTTTTGCCCCTAATGGATCATCTCTTTGCCTTGTGGGACTAGAACTAGGACTTGCATTTATAGTGTTGTTTATACACTTTGGTAGAGAGGTTGCCCCAAACAAAAGTCATTTGCTTGCTTTGAGTGTGCCACCTCCTTTCTCTTCTTCATGTTCCAGAAAGCTAGCCTCTCCTTTCATGCAAACACACTGGCGCTAACTCCTTAAGATCTTCAACCATCTTGGGTTCATTTCCAAGCAGTGTACAATAAAGATGCAAGTTCTTCTTGGGATCCCAAAGTGCATTCGCAACTAGCTGTGAAAGCCCTCGCTGGTACATGGTTCGCACGCATGCACATGCTAAATTGTAGAAGTTGACAAAGAGAATTTCATTACTATTGATGAGTGATATCTACTCTTGTGTGTTGGATGATATAGCCTCTATCAAGAAAATACGTAGTGCTTTGGCAATGTTCAAGGCCATCTTCACAAATTGTAAACTTTCCACAATAAAGAAAAACAAGTGTATAAGCATAATGGCCAAGGCTTATCCTACCAATTGTAAGTTAAGCTACATAACTTTAATATAAATGTATGACATATAATCTTTGATTAAGAATACAAATGTATGATATCAATCTTAATTTATATTAGTGTTGCATATTAACATCAATTGCATGATACCATCTAAATATTGAAAAGGTAACACAAATAACATCAAGTCATAACTTATAAAAAGCATACACATGCAAGAACATGATAGATTTTTAAAAAACTACACATAAGCTAGGATATTTTTTGGTCGAATAGACGACCTAAATGCCCATCCCATCGAACAATAGAAATAATTTGTGTATCGCGACATTGTGCAACCAAATACACGATCAAATTCCCATCACTTATTTCATGTGTTGCCCATCATGACACTATTTGGTCGAATTCACAACCAAGTGCCCATCCACACCTAGGGGGGGAGGGAGGGTATCACAACCAAAGTGACACCTCTATGTTGAAGTTCACAACACCAGTGCCAAGTTAATTGTGACATAGTTATCAAAAGACACTCACTTGCCAAGTTCACAAGTAAGTGCCTATTTGATAAGCACCTTTTCACCCTACACACATCACATAAAACATACATATCATGACATGTATATGTCTAATAAACAACACATGCCAATTCACGTGTCCCACAAGTGACTACACAACAAACATACACACACACACACATGCACACAAACTCAAACATAAAAGTAAGGCATGACAACGTAGAACCATCTCATGACATGCATAGCGCATGCCATTCAACAATCTCCCCCAGCCATGCACATGCACTTGAAAAATACATGCATGCACAGAGTGAGTGGAAAAAGAGAATAGCCAAATCTATTACAATGCCAAACCTCTTAACAACTAGCCTATCTGCATAAAAAATCTTCTTTAGTCACCCTCAAGCATTTGTCAAGACTACTTGGTTCATTGATGTTATTTTGGACATAGCCATAATGTGAGACTTTGAATTAATATGCTCTATAAAAGTAGTGTGCAAGTTTGATCGCAGAGGACACAAATGCAACCATTTATGATCATACTTGCACACAATTCTTACTCTCCTTCTATCTTTGTAGTCATTCAAGGTTGTCTAATAAGTTCTAAATCAGATCCTACATGATTTCACATCAAAAATCTCACAAATTAACCTTCAAAATTATTACAAACTAATTATAGGATACATATACTAAAGTGATTTCAAAATAAACCCAAATCTAGCCAAAGTTCAACTCTTTCATAACCTATTTAAAAACAACCATCCTACTTAAGGTTTCAATGGATAGAAAGAAGTCACTTACCTTGATGAGTGCTATTGAAAATAATTGTCTCCTCTACTAGAGCTGAAATTGCAGCCATATTATCTTCATTGCTTTCTTCAACATCTTTTGAGTTAGATATCACTCCCATCTTGAATCCTCAATTTGTCAAATATTGTTTTTGATTTGCTTGTCTATCTAACACATGGTTCTCATGAAATTAAAAAGGCACAAGTAAATTGATTGCTTGCTAATGACTTTTGAGCCATAGGGAGATTCACATTCATGACACCATAGTCGAGGATACACCATCAAGATCTTTCCTAATAAGCTCAAAGCTATCATCTCTTGGTGGCTTTTGCTCCCTAAACTTCTTACGAATCTTCTCACATTGACCTAACCAAATTTCAAGCATAGACCTTGAAATCAATGTACTCTTGAGCATATTTCTAACGCGCTTTGGATTTTCACCTAGCTTGTACAAATTAGGATCGCATTCATCATTTTCTTTGAAGTTTGCAATTTCTATAGTATCCTTCAAGCCTTCACAAATGCATTTTCTAGGCCCACCCTTATCCCCGACCTTGTCTACCATGCTTGAATCCCTCTTTATACCAATAAACTTGACATTTTCTACATGCCAATGTTCTTCTTATACTGAGTTTAGCATGCAAGATTCACCGTCTTCATCTTCATCTTCAATTATGAATTTAAAAGAATCACAAAAAATACCATCTTGTATAATCTCTTGTGTTATTGTACTATATGTGGAATTACTCATAACTCAAACATAACCTAAAAGATTTTTCTCGTTAGACCCACAATCAAAAACCTTCATATGCATCCTTGAAGCCATGAATGATCGACCTTGTATCTAAATGCAAAATTAAGCTAATTAAGTAACTTCTCATATACAAAAAATGCTAATTATTAGGATGATAAGTTATTATGTCACTTCAAAAGAAATAGTTTATCAAGGAAACATTATGAGGTTTAGAATAATCCATAATTGCTAGATGCACTTCATTATTAGATTTGATAGATTCATGAGTTTTATCAAAACTATTCCATCAATACGATAGCTTTTTATGCCAACAGACATTGCTAGACCCACCATAAAAAGTTTTTTCAGTTTGACATAAAGCTAACTATTGCCAATCCTAAGTGTCACTCATGTAATGATTTCAATCTTACCCATGGATTCTGTAGAGAAAGTAAGACAAGTCCAAACAATAATGGTTACCAATAATAGTTCACTTGTGTGTGTGTGTGTGTGTGTGTGTGTGTGTGTGTGTGAATCTAATGGATTCTTATCTACTAGAAACAAGATTGTGAATAAGACATGTAAAGATATAAAATCTTGATATAATGGATTTTAAAAGTAATAATCACATAACTAGATTAATCTTATAACAAAAAGTGCAAGGTGTATTCCATGGCATATAGAGTTTTACAAAAAAATATGACTGGTTTAGGGTCATCTTTGCATCCTTCAAGTCATAAAGAGTCCAAAGTTTAATAAGCTATTTTACAAAATATAGAGAGCTAACTACAAGAGGTGGACTATTTAAAATGGATGGGCTAAGACACAACCAAGGTCTATGAGTGGTCTTTGTGCCTTTGTAGGATCAATGCCACCCTCGACCCTCAACAAGTTATCCAAATCCACAAAGGACTTTTGCATAGCCCTATCATCTACAAACATGCGATTCCATGCCTTGAACTCTATCAAGTGCATGATCCTTCTATTTGGTGTATTTGTTAGCTCCCTACATAACCACAAGCATTTTCCAAAGCACCAAAACTCATCAAGGCAGACGATGAGCCAACCTATTGCATACACAGCTGACACCTTGTCGTAGGTAGACTCACATAGTGGATCATAGATCTCGTGAGAAATCCATGGCCTTCTTTTTCTTTCTAGCATACCTTTCTATGGACCCTCATCTAGGATATGCATGGGATGGCCCTCAACATTACTAGTTGAGAACAGGACTTGTCATTCCAAAAATAAGCATTAGACCCAATTTATGATACCCACCCTTGGGGTGTCATCTCTGATGAAGTCTAATACCATGTTGTTGGCACACAAGTTTGAATGAATGACATTGACACTATGTGTGGCCTGTATGCCATCCACTAGTGCATGAATAATTTTTGTCATATTGTTGACTATGCCAACGATCCTATCCCTCTCCTCTTCATTGGGTGTGGTATCAAGACTAGGTCAAAACCTAAATGATGGCTTGCGTATGTGCTTGATAATTCTTCTATATTTACATTGTTGAAAACACCCCACATTAATATATCATTCAATGTACCACCATTGAATAAGAGAAAGATCATAACCCAAGAGGGCTCAAAATTTAAGGCAATATATCGCACAATCGATGCATTGACATTTTGCATTTCAAGCTCCACTTGAAAATAGTGTAACTTAGTATTGTTGGAGCCCTTGTACATTTTGGTGAAATATTTTAAATTTGAAGGAAAATAACAAATATTATCTATGGTGGCTTCAACACATTGTCCAAAGGAATCTTGACTAATGACTCTACCTGGCTTAATGGCATCAAAGGGAATGCCAATTGTTGGGGCACATTGGTGATTCCTCAGTGTACGCAACATAGTTGCTCTTAGATATGATCAATGCCCCACCCTCATTAGGTGCCACCAATGATCCATGGTGCTCAAAGTTGTAAGGCCTCCATTATGAGGAGAAGCCAAATGTGAGCCCGGATATTGGTTGAGTCGTGACTTGTATATCAGATGAGGTCTATGTGATCGGATGGCAAAAAGGTGACCATTGTGGGTCTAATCTTTGGGTTAGACGGAGTGGTTAAGCTAGTAGGAACTCGAGGCGCATTGCATCGAGTTGCGGGTAAGGGAGTTAAAAGGAGCCCCTATTTTGGGGTCCAAGGGTAGCGCCCCCGGCCCGATGGTAAAGGAAATATTCCCTGGCCGACTAGTGGAGGCTTATATGGTAGGTCGGTCAGGCTGACCTAACGGCCTTCGCAGGCTATAAAAGCTAAACCCCTTCACAGCCATCGATAATTCATCTTTCACCCAGTCAGAGTTGTTGTTCCAGCTAGCCTTAAGCTCTTCACCTATCTTCTGTCTAGATTTCCATCTAAGCTTTACACAACAGTGGAAGCGCATGGGTGGACAAAGCCATCTTTGTATCAGTTATTTGGAGCTAAACAATTTACTGATTCTCCTCTTATCTGTTGTATACTCTCTATCTCTTTCTCAGATTCTATTTGCTGCGCCGTGTAATATTTTATATGGTATTAGAGCCCAGGGGGCTCTAGAGATCGGAGAGTGTGCAAGAGGAAAAGGCTTCAAGAGTAAAGAGAAACTATGTCGACTTTCGAAAGCACTTCTAGTGCATCAGGAAGCAGTGCAGGAGGTGGTGCTGCTGTATCGGCTACTCAAACACTGAGGATTCGTCCACCAACCTTCAGCGAGGGCAAGTTAGATGGTACAAACTACACCTTCTGGAAGTTCAAAATTACAACTATCCTTGATTCTTATGAGCTTCTGGAGACTGTGCAGGGGACTGACGCAGAACCACAGTCTATATCCCGGACCCATCAAATTCTAGTGTGATGATTTCTCCGAATGCAGATCTTCTACGAGCTTGGAAATGAAGGAATGCAGATGCATTGTGTGCCTTAGTTACAAGCTGTTCTAATAGTGTTCTGACTTTGATTCAGCAACATATAACCAAAGCGTCAGAGGCTTGGAATGTATCAAGGAGTCAGTATGAAACACGAAACCAAACAAGGATTCAAAACTTGGAGAGTCAACTAGCAGCGCAGAAGTCTGCTGAAGGAGAGACGATTGAAGCATTCATCACTCGGATTAAGAATCTGTGCGACCAGATGACTGGCACTGGGATAAAAAGAAACTAGCGAAGAGCTAGCTCGGAGGTGTCTTCGGATTTGTCCACAAAAGTTAGATGGACTAGTAACTGCCCTTAATACTCAGGTGAGACCTCAAGCTTTGACTTTTGAGGAGTTTTGTGCATTATTGATGGAGGAGGAGTTGAGGTTGAAATTCCGAGAAGGAAGCAACAATGGAGATGCTGCATTCTCTGCCAATGCAAAAGGCAAAGGTGGTTCCTCTACCAAAAATGATGGTGACAAAAAGAAGAAGGGCTGTAAGAAGAAGTTTCAAGGAGAGTGCTTCTAGTGCAAGAAGAAAGGACATGCAATTGCAGATTGTCGTGTCAAGAAGACAGATGAAAATAATGGTACCCTTAAAAGTAAAGGGAAAGAGACAGCCAATATGGCTAAAGCAGAGTTGGAATTATTCATGGCGACCATTGAGGAAGTGTGATCCTTTGGTGCAAGAAGAATCTACCACTGACTCATGGATGTTGGATAGTGAGGCCTCCCGTCACACGACCAACAAGAAAGGTCTATACAGTTCTATGTAGCCTCTACAAGAATCCATCACTGTGATGGTTGGAAATGATGCTAAATGCCGTGCTACATGCTCAGGTACTATTTCTTTTGTTGCTGCAAATGGTGAAATAAAAAAGCTTTCAAATGTGTTGTATGTTCCCGAAATCAGGAGAAATCTGTTATCAGTTTGCTTCCATAACTGATCTTGGTCATGAAGTGAGGTTCAAAAAGATAGGTGCAGAAATTCTTGATAGTGCTGGCACAATTGGTCGCAAAGGAGAAAGAAGGAACAACCTGTATGAGCTAAGTGCACTTACAGCCACTATTGGAGTGGGCACAAGTAAGCTTTGGCATGAAAGTTTTGGACACATCGGATTTGTAGTGTTGAAGGAGATGCAAAAGCAAGGTATGGTTGCTCACCTACCTAGGATAACTGAATTGAAGGAACCATGTGAAGCTTGTATGATGGGTAAGTACACAACAGAGAAAGGCATTTCCACAAGAAAGCAAGAATAGAGCACAGGCTCCTCTAGAGTTGGTACATGCTGACTTGTGTGGTAAGATGCCTACCCAGGCCTTGGGGGGATCTTCTTATTTTATGTTGATTGTCGACGACTACAGTAGGAAGATGTGGGTGTACTTCCTTCGTGATAAGGCTCAAGATTTTGGTAAGTTTAAAGAATGGCTAAAACTTGTTGAGAATGAAACATGAAAAAGTGTGAAGAAATTTAGAATAGATGGTGGTGGTGAGTTCAACTCAAAGGAGTTTGAAGACTTTTGCAAGAGCAAAGGGATCAAGCGTCAATTGACAATGCCTCACACACCTTAGTAGAACGATATTGTGGAATGCAGGAATCGCACCATTGTGGAGATGGCAAGATGCATGCTAAAGGGCAAGGGATTGCCTAACCATTTTTGGGCTGAAGCTGTTAATACTGCAGTCTACATTCTAAATCGGAGCTACACAAAGTCTCTCAAGGGAAAGACACCTCATGAGGCTTACATTGGTAAGAAACCATCTGTCTCACATTTTAGAATTTTTGGATGTGAATGTTATGCACATGTTCTAGATGAGAAGAGAAACAAGTTAAAACCAAAAAGCAAAAAATGTATCTTCTTGGGTTATAGTGATAAGCAGAAGGCTTACAAATTATATGACCAAGAGGCAAAGAAGATCATGCGAGCTGTGATGTGGTGTTCAAGGAGGAGCCGCATACAGTAGAGGAGGAGAAGGCAAGTTCTTCCACTTTATCATCAAGCGAAGAAGTAGTCCACTATGAACCTGTCTCGAGAGCTATCCCTATTCTTAAGGATGAGGAAGCATCATCTTCAGATGATGAGGAAAAAGTTCACCAACCTGACATCACCCCACCAGAAAAGCCATTGTCATGCTGAGCGAAGCAGCTCTATGACCACAATAATCCTATGCCAACATCGGTTGAGGAGAAGGCAGATGGACCAAGGAGGTCTCAGAAAATAGAGGAGCAAAGGAGGGCTTTTGCTCACACAGTCAATATGGCCTTGATGGTTGAGATAATGAGAGAAGTAAAGGAGCCAACTGACTTAGAAGAAGCACTTGCAGATCCATCATGGAAGGCTGCTATGTAAGCAAAGTATGACAGCATAATGAAGATATCTGTTGAGGATACATCAACACTAGCAGACATTGGGAGGTATAAGAGGTTGGTTGGCAGTCTGATCTACTTGCGTAACACCAGACCAGATATCAGTTTTGATGTTAGTGTTTTGAGCAGGTTCTCAAACAAACCTCATGAGAGTCATTAGAAGGTGGGGATGCGGGTGCTCAGATGCTTGAAGAAAACTCTTAACTATGGTATCACATACGGTTTCGAAACTTTTCTTGTGGGGAACTATGATTCAGATTGAGACAGCGATTCCAGGAAGTCAGTTTCTGGTTATTGTTTTTCTTTGGGTTCAGGAAATTTCTCTTGGATTAGTAAGAAGCAGCCAACAGTGGCATTGTCTTCTACCGAAGCAGAGTACAAGGCAGCTTGTTTTGCTGCATGTGAAGCAGTATGGTTGAGAAGGATTCTATGGCATATGGGAGTGCAAGATGAAGAACTAACTTTGCTGAGATGTGACAATCAGAGTTGCGTTGCCATTGCCAAAAATCCAGTGTTTCATGCACGCACCAAACATATAGAGATCCAGTATCACTGGTGCACAGATCGGATGCTGTATGCTCGCGTAGGAAACGTCGGAAGGTCCCCAAGAACAAAAGAACTCTACTTTTTGCACAAAACTCAAGGTAGAAAGCATGCACGACATGAACAAGAGACCAATTGGGTGCAATCTCCCCCCATGCCTTGTGTGAGTGCTCCACAAAGCATGTATTTTATGTATTAATCATCTTCAAGCTCAAATAATAACCCAAATTACAAAATAGCACGCTTTTGGCTTTTGAGTTTGCTTTAGCAAAAAATAGAAATAAAGCTAATGGGCGGGCGCCCAAAGAGTCAGGCATACCCAATACAATGTCCAAATACAAATATCATAATCGTGTGTCCATATGCATATAAAATAATAAATAAATATCCAACGCCTTAATAAATAGGCGCGAAAAAATATAGGTGCCATGCCTAAGGTATGCGTCCATAAAAATATAAGTAATAACTCGAATACACGATATCCTCCAATGCTTTCCTCCGCCACTGCTGCTATCTCTATACATGAACTGAAGCATTCACAATCATTAGTAAAATAATACAATTAAACTGAAAAAAGTGAATACCTAGCAGTCTTCAGCTACATAAATAAATCAACTGGTTAGAAATCAATCCTAACCTTAATTTATCACGAGTGTGCACTCTAAACTCATAAACGTTTATTAATTTAATATGTATTTTGTGGAATCACCCGCTATGGAATCACCCATGTACACACTAAATTAATGAAATGCCCGAAAAGGATAGGCATCCCCATCAATTTCTCGCACAAAGAATCCACTTTGTGTATGAGCCCCGGTCAACAAAGTTTACGGAATCCACCGTAAAACCTTACGGAATCCACTGTGACACGGAATCCACCATGAAATATGCCTCCTGGCATCATACCCCCGGGATGGGATAGCAATTGTCCTCAATTGCTATTAGCTCAATGTGGAGCTAATAGAGTGGGGAAAGCATTTAAGTCTCTAGCGTACATCCATTGTGTAACGTGTCCACTAACATCCTCTAGGACACGTCTTAGCAGTCCATCGGAAAGGTTGTCTAGAAGACTCCACCCGGCACTCCCATGGAATGTTGCGGGTTTTGTAATCTAGGACTTTCCGCGTCTGCCCCGTAACGGAAGTGTCCTGGGCGCTTTCCACTTAGGATCGAACGGAATTGTTTGGTCGTTTGCTAACAGCGACTAGCGTCAGACCTGATCGAACTACTTTACGCAGAACGCCCGGTCTGAAGCGAATTCATGCTGCACTTGGTTCAAGGAGAATGGGAAACGAGAGGGATGCAAGGCTCGACCTCTCTGCCAAAAGGCATAGTCCCATTCCGTTCCCCTAAAACAGCCTGAATCGGTTAATTGATATTTCCAAGTCATCGTTCTCCTTACTTGTTTCGGTGATGACAATCATCCTCTGTCCGTTGAAGACCTTGAGAAAAGTTCCCGGCTAACCGGGACCACCCATCCATAGGACGGACCCATGGTCCATCCTCCGCACTTTCCTCGGTTTGTTTTAGTTATGTAATTACCTACCACATTAGTTTGACACATACAAACAGCTTCCTTGATTAACCCTGTTAAGCACTGGTTCCTTCACGTAATCTTATCACAGGACATAAAGAAAACAATGTCAAACAACTCCTTTATTATCATTATATCCTTTTATCTTTGAAATACAAGGAGTTCCCGCCCGTAGGCGTATTCATAATCCGCCCGAAGGCTATCCAGTAATCCTTCCTGTGATTACTATCCCAAGTTTCCGCCCGTAGACTAGTATGCGGGCCTCGAGATCCAATCCCGAGTCACGTTAGTCTCTTGTGCAGGGCTCGGAAGGCGAGGGATTTACAGCCAGAGCCCCCCCTGGCACCCAAGCGTCCTCCTGCTCCAAGCAGAACTCAACGGAGAGACCTCTCAGAGCGGGTTCGGTCCACGTTCCCGGCGCGGTTCACAACCCCCTTGGTTAGGGTCAGGCAGGCAGTCGGGGGTAACTGAAGCTGCCTCTCAGGCACCAACCTGAAGCTTTAGATATATTTTCATCCTTTAGTTCATTGAGCAAACAATGCAAACAGTCCTTTCTAACTTTTACAAACACAATCAAATTCCAATGGCCGTTTGGCTGGCAAACTGTCAAGGAGTAACTCCTTACCTCCGAATGCAACCCGCATTCGATCCGGAATCAATTGCAACTTAGCAAGATTCCCATCATTCTTGGGTTAGGGTCATACCCTTCTAAAACATTAGGTTTATTGTGGCAGGATCCAGCGACCATGTCGCTTTAGTTTATTGTCGGTCATTTGCTTCAAGGCAACGCCTAATCTTCCTTTCCCTTGGCAATTACTTTTCCAAGGAAAGTGAGTTAACAGGATGATTACTCATCCTCTTGTAAGTTAAATTCTTTCAATAACTTGCTGATCTCATTTCGAGAGATGACAAGACTCTTTGCGGACAAATCCCAAATCTATACAATACTGCAGCTTTGTGCACAAGTATTGCATCTATTTCACGGAATCCTTCTATCCATTTCTTAGCGTTCCGATCACGGATTTTAACCCTAGCTGAGTAACGGGATTTTGGGGTATCCTCCAAGTCATTTCTAATTAGGTTTGGCTCATGATTCTAGAATATGCAACTCAGTCGGAGTTCCTTCATTAAGACGACTGATCCTTAGGATAAAACCCTAGATCATTTCATGCATGAACAACCAATTGCTTTGAGATTTGTGAATGTGTGTAAGATCCTTAGATTCACGGTTCTTGTCTAAAGCTAGGTCGAATCATTATTGCTCTAAACCCTAGTTAACATTTAGGATTCCTATCATATTGACTCAGTCATGTTTATACGAATCCTTGATGTTTATATTACCTAGTCAATTCAATTATGCTTGTTCTGCGACAAGAATGATCCTTCTAGGGTGATAAACCAAATCTAACGGAATCCAATTCGCGTAAACATGCGATTGATTGCCGTTTCCTTGGTGAGGTAAAATTACTTGCTAATCTGTACGCTAACTTTCCTAATTAATCAAGCCTATACTTTGTAGTCTATGCTCTCAAAACTTATGCATTGGCGAATCATACAATCTTTCCTTGGTGCATGCTAATTTGGTTACTAACTTTCCCTAGGGCCTACTAGGTCTTGCATCAACAATCGTACCTACTACCTTGTAGTTTATCCTTTGGCATCCCATGCATTTACATCTAGTTATGACTCTTTAATGATTGATCCTTTTCTCATGAAGACTACGCAATTTCATAACATTCTCCTAGTCACTAAGTCGTGATGATACTCAAGCGAAAACTAGTGTTGCTCTATTCATCGTATAACTATGTTGCAAGTCATACGTTCGTTTTAGTGCCCTATTAGTTCTTTCCGAATGAAATCTTATGGTGCTAGACTTTTCCTATGAAATCATAATGTGCATATACGCTTAATTCATCATATCTAGGATGGCAACTAATGCACATATAAACTTCGTCTTCTTGCTTAGGATTAGATTCTTACCTTTAAAAATACCATCTACATGCATCTAATTCCCTAACCGTTCAATCTTTCATAATGCTCAAAAAGATGCATTTCTTTCAATGCTTTTAATTTAAACGTAACTTGAATTTCCCTTCCTAAGCGCGCCTAATCATTTCCTTATGCGGAATTAACACGAAGAACCTGGACTTGTGGAGTCGGAGTGATGTCCACTTGCACGTTTGGAGTCGAACCTCCCGCGGTTGCCTCCTGGGATCTTTTAGGAGCCATCGTAGTCGTAAATTCGACTTACGAGTTGCTTTTGTGTTCGTATACAGATGGTTTCCTCTTCGGAATAGACCTTGCAACAAAGCTTCGGAATTCCCACGAGCTCGATTCGGCGCGGTATTTGGACGGCTTACGGAACAATGTCTTTGTCCAAGTCTCGTCAAAGGCTTTTGCGAGGTCTTTGTGGCCTCACCGTCTCCTTCCTTGGAAATCCCGATCTTTAAGGGATCTTCGGGGAATATACGGTGGGAAAGGTTCTTTGGGACAAGTGGTTGAAAAGTGCCTTTGAAATGGTGGAAAAGGGTGGAAAAATTAGGGGCCGTGGGAAAGGGGTTTAGGGAGGCCCCCTATGGAAGCTTCTATAGAAGCTTCCAAAGGAGCTTCTGGGAGCACGTGGGCAGGACGTGGACGTCGTGGCGATGGGCTGGCGACTGCAGTGGCAGCACGGCGGACGGGGGTAGCTGGTGGCGACGCTGGCGGGCGGCAGCACGACAGGCTGGCAGGGTTCCTCCTTACGTTGGCAGCAGCAAGGCGACTCACGTCTTCTCCTCTACGGCCGACAGGCTTTCACCAAGCACAGTTTTTCTTCCCTCTCCTCCTCTGTCCGCCCAGAATCCTCCTCCTCTCTCCTTCAGCACACCCCCCATCAAGGGGGTGTTTATATAGGCCGTGGGGGTGGGGAGTGGGTCTCCCCCCACGTGGGGGAAACTGCCCATGCAACCCCCACCTTCCCATCCCCCCCCACACACTCCCTTTCCTCCAGCCATGCATCGGCTGGGGGAAAGGGATAAATACATAAAAATTTTGCATTTAATAAATTAAATTGCCCCTCCCAAGACGGTGTTTCCGTGCGGCTTGCGGTTTTGAACACCCGGTTCGATTTACCGTTCGCAGAGGACCCTATTTCCCTCGTGCGGCTCACACATTAAGCAGCCAATAATTTAAATGTGAGAGATACCCTTTGCACAGGGTTTACACGGCGTACGCAAGGTTAATATTTACGGTACGGTACGCGGAAATATTACATTCTCTCCCCCTTAGAAGAATCGAGATGTCCTCATCTCGAGATAAATTGGGGATATTGAAGATTGAGAGAGCTTTCATCCATCCAGGTAGCATCCTCTTCGGAATAATCTTGCCACTGGACGAGGCATTCTCTCAAGGTTCTAGATCTCAACTGTCTCTCCCTGACCGTGGCCAATACCTTGACGGTGTCCCTCGCTGAGCTTGGGGCATTGCTTTCTGAAGTGACCGAGTTCATTGCAGTGGAAACATCGGATGTTTCGGCCATTACCGTGAGTAGGAACAAAGTTGTTGACGTTATTTGTCCTTGCCTTCTTTCTTTGTCCCTGATTGTGGCCTTGAACTCTCTTAACCTGGGGTCTGAATGCTCCTCCGCTTGGGTCGCTATAAGACCAATTCTTAATACTCCTTGGTTTAGCTTGCACTTCCTGAATTATGGGTGCCGCTCGAATGAGTGCATCCTGAAGATCTGATGGTCTCATAGATTCGAGACGGGTATTTACAGGTGGATTTAAGCCTGCGCAAAATTTGGACACCTGCTGTGTCGTGTCCATTCGTGGCGCATACTTCAAGAGTGAGACAAACTTAGAGTAGTATGCGTCAAGCGTGAGTCCTAACTGTTCTAACTCATAAAACTCATTCATTTTCTGAGTACGATATGCTGGTGGCAAATATCTCCCTTGTACGGCTTGCTTTAACTTCTCCCAAGTAACGGAACCCTCTGAGATCCCTTGATCCCTGCACCATTGCTTCCACCATAGTCTGGCTTCACCGGTGAGTTTTAATTTGGCGAGCATGGCCTGATTGGTTGGTGCAGTGCCAGCGGCTTTGAAGTAGTCCTCCATAGATTCAATCCAAATCTCAGCGTCTGACTGGACGAATTTGCCTCTCCCGTCAAACTCAGGTGGCTTTATTTGTTTGAGGAGGAACTTCTTCTCCTGGATCACAGTAGTAGGGGGCGAATTTGGAACCTGTACCTGGGGTTGTGCCTGGCGTAAAAAGTTTTCTTAACGTTATTATATGATAATTGCCATTAGCTTATCTTTAGTTCAGCTAATTCGTAACTCATGAAGCAACTAGACTTTTTGCAACAATTTTGATGCACAATCGGATAGTGATAAAAGAAGTCCTTATTTATATTTATATGGCGTAGCCTCATACAACAACTCCAGTCATTACATCCAGTTTGGGGAGAACAACATAGTATTGGATTTGTCTACAAGAACTGTGTAATAGTAGGGTTTTGGGCCATGTATCTTTAGGAATCAATAATTCATCGGAAGTTCGGGATATCCTTTCCGCTGGAAACCATACTTCCCATGGCGTCCCAATACCTTGATCCTATCAGCTGGAATTACACGGGTTACTTCCTCATAAACATATGAGTTTAATTCAACCCTCCGACCTTGAATATGCAAAGTCGAATTCACGTGAGCTTCCACAAAAATGAACAGCTTCACGACTTTCAAATCTTCCAACCACTTGATCCTCCTCAAGTTGGTTTGTAGATAAGCAAACCGGTGGGCAGCTATGTAGTAGATTCTTGAAGACCTAGTCCATCTTCGCTCTATATATAGAGGTGATGGGTTATAAATCCGCTCCAAGATGTTCATCATCTCAATTCTCTGCCTATAATGCGGAGAATGCATCGCAGTCATGAACATGATCCGGAACACCAAAAATTTGTTCCACGCCTCGTAATTCTGGAAGATAGTATTGAAGATGAGAAAAAGTTTGGACAGGAACAAATTCTTTACTTCACTTCTAATGAAATCTTATGAAAACAATTCCATTGTAAGTCGGCTCTGATACCAACTGTAACGTGTCCACTAACATCCTCTACGACACGTCTTAGCAGTCCATCGGAAAGGTTGTCTAGAAGACTCCACCCGGCACTCCCATGGAATGTTGCGGGTTTTGTAATCTAGGACTTTCCGCGTCTGCCCCGTAACGGAAGTGTCCTGGGCGCTTTCCACTTAGGATCAAACGGAATTGTTTGGTCGTTTGCTAACAGCGACTAGCGTCAGACCTGATCGAACTACTTTACGCAGAACGCCCGGTCTGAAGCGAATTCATGCTGCACTTGGTTCAAGGAGAATGGGAAACAAGAGGGATGCAAGGCTCGACCTCTCTGCCAAAAGGCATAGTCCCATTCCGTTCCCCTAAAACAGCCTGAATCGGTTAATTGATATTTCCAAGTCATCGTTCTCCTTACTTGTTTCGGTGATGACAATCATCCTCTGTCCGTTGAAGACCTTGAGAAAAGTTCCCGGCTAACCGGGACCACCCATCCATAGGACGGACCCATGGTCCATCCTCCGCACTTTCCTCGGTTTGTTTTAGTTATGTAATTACCTACCACATTAGTTTGACACATACAAACAGCTTCCTTGATTAACCCTGTTAAGCACTGGTTCCTTCACGTAATCTTATCACATGACATAAAGAAAACAATGTCAAACAACTCCTTTATTATCATTATATCCTTTTATCTTTGAAATACAAGGAGTTCCCGCCCGTAGGCGTATTCATAATCCGCCCGAAGGCTATCCAGTAATCCTTCCTGTGATTACTATCCCAAGTTTCCGCCCGTAGACTAGTATGCGGGCCTCGAGATCCAATCCCGAGTCACGTTAGTCTCTTGTGCAGGGCCCGGAAGGCGAGGGATTTACAGCCAGAGCCCCCCCTGGCACCCAAGCGTCCTCCTGCTCCAAGCAGAACTCAACGGAGAGACCTCTCACGGCGGGTTCGGTCCACGTTCCCGGTGCGGTTCACAACCCCCTTGGTTAGGGTCAGGCAGGCAGTCGGGGGTAACTGAAGCTGCCTCTCAGGCACCAACCTAAAGCTTTAGATATATTTTCATCCTTTAGTTCATTGAGCAAACAATACAAACAGTCCTTTCTAACTTTTACAAACACAATCAAATTCCAATGGCCGTTTGGCTGGCAAACTGTCAAGGAGTAACTCCTTACCTCCGAATGCAACCCGCATTCGATCCGGAATCAATTGCAACTTAGCAAGATTCCCATCATTCTTGGGTTAGGGTCATACCCTTCTAAAACATTAGGTTTATTGTGGCAGGATCCAGCGACCATGTCGCTTTAGTTTATTGTCGGTCATTTGCTTCAAGGCAACGCCTAATCTTCCTTTCCCTTGGCAATTACTTTTCCAAGGAAAGTGAGTTAACAGGATGATTACTCATCCTCTTGTAAGTTAAATTCTTTCAATAACTTTCTGATCTCATTTCGAGAGATGACAAGACTCTTTGCGGACAAATCCCAAATCTATACAATACTGCAGCTTTGTGCACAAGTATTGCATCTATTTCACGGAATCCTTCTATCCATTTCTTAGCGTTCCGATCACGGATTTTAACCCTAGCTGAGTAACGGGATTTTGGGGTATCCTCCAAGTCATTTCTAATTAGGTTTGGCTCATGATTCTAGAATATGCAACTCCGTCGGAGTTCCTTCATTAACACGACTGATCCTTAGGATAAAACCCTAGATCATTTCATGCATGAACAACCAATTGCTTTGACATTTGTGAATGTGTGTAAGATCCTTAGATTCACGGTTCTTGTCTAAAGCTAGGTCGAATCATTATTGCTCTAAACCCTAGTTAACACTTAGGATTCCTATCATATTGACTCAGTCATGTTTATACGAATCCTTGATGTTTATATTACCTAGTCAATTCAATTATGCTTGTTCTGCGACAAGAATGATCCTTCTAGGGTGATAAACCAAATCTAACGGAATCCAATTCGCGTAAACATGCGATTGATTGCCGTTTCCTTGGTGAGGTAAAATTACTTGCTAATCTGTACGCTAACTTTCCTAATTAATCAAACCTATACTTTGTAGTCTATGCTCTCAAAACTTATGCATTGGCGAATCATACAATCTTTCCTTGGTGCATGCTAATTTGGTTACTAACTTTCCCTAGGGCCTACTAGGTCTTGCATCAACAATCGTACCTACTACCTTGTAGTTTATCCTTTGGCATCCCATGCATTTACTTCTAGTTACGACTCTTTAATGATTGATCCTTTTCTCATGAAGACTACGCAATTTCATAACATTCTCCTAGTCACTAAGTCGTGATGATACTCAAGCGAAAACTAGTGTTGCTCTATTCATCGTATAACTATGTTGCAAGTCATACGTTCGTTTTAGTGCCCTATTAGTTCTTTCCGAATGAAATCTTATGGTGCTAGACTTTTCCTATGAAATCATAATGTGCATATACGCTTAATTCATCATATCTAGGATGGCAACTAATGCACATATAAACTTCGTCTTCTTGCTTAGGATTAGATTCTTACCTTTAAAAATACCATCTACATGCATCTAATTCCCTAACCGTTCAATCTTTCATAATGCTCAAAAAGATGCATTTCTTTCAATGCTTTTAATTTAAACGTAACTTGAATTTCCCTTCCTAAGCGCGCCTAATCATTTCCTTATGCGGAATTAACACGAAGAACCTGGACTTGTGGAGTCGGAGTGATGTCCACTTGCACGTTTGGAGTCGAACCTCCCGCGGTTGCCTCCTGGGATCTTTTAGGAGCCATCGTAGTCGTAAATTCGACTTACGAGTTGCTTTTGTGTTCGTATACAGATGGTTTCCTCTTCGGAATAGACCTTGCAACAAAGCTTCGGAATTCCCACGAGCTCGATTCGGCGCGGTATTTGGACGGCTTACGGAACAATGTCTTTGTCCAAGTCTCGTCAAAGGCTTTTGCGAGGTCTTTGTGGCCTCACCGTCTCCTTCCTTGGAAATCCCGATCTTTAAGGGATCTTCGGGGAATATACGGTGGGAAAGGTTCTTTGGGACAAGTGGTTGAAAAGTGCCTTTGAAATGGTGGAAAAGGGTGGAAAAATTAGGGGCCGTGGGAAAGGGGTTTAGGGAGGCCCCCTATGGAAGCTTCTATAGAAGCTTCCAAAGGAGCTTCTGGGAGCACGTGGGCAGGACGTGGACGTCGTGGCGATGGGCTGGCGACTGCAGTGGCAGCACGGCGGACGGGGGTAGCTGGTGGCGACGCTGGCGGGCGGCAGCACGACAGGCTGGCAGGGTTCCTCCTTACGTTGGCAGCAGCAAGGCGACTCACGTCTTCTCCTCTACGGCCGACAGGCTTTCACCAAGCACAGTTTTTCTTCCCTCTCCTCCTCTGTCCGCCCAGAATCCTCCTCCTCTCTCCTTCAGCACACCCCCCATCAAGGGGGTGTTTATATAGGCCGTGGGGGTGGGGAGTGGGTCTCCCCCCACGTGGGGGAAACTGCCCATGCAACCCCCACCTTCCCATCCCCCCCCACACACTCCCTTTCCTCCAGCCATGCATCGGCTGGGGGAAAGGGATAAATACATAAAAATTTTGCATTTAATAAATTAAATTGCCCCTCCCAAGACGGTGTTTCCGTGCGGCTTGCGGTTTTGAACACCCGGTTCGATTTACCGTTCGCAGAGGACCCTATTTCCCTCGTGCGGCTCACACATTACGCAACCAATAATTTAAATGCGAGAGATACCCTTTGCACAGGGTTTACACGGCGTACGCAAGGTTAATATTTACGGTACGGTACGCGGAAATATTACACATTGGGCTTCTTTAACATGATGGTTTTTAAACTTGACCAAATATCTAGAATATCTACGACCAGTTCTAGTGTTCATAAAATCAATATCTATGATAGCTTCAGGTTCAAGTATTTCAGTCTCTTCATCTAGCAAAGGTGGGTTTTCATAAACAGGGTGTATAGGTAATTGGCCTCTAAAGGGTCGTAATAAACTAATGTGAAATGTGTTGTGAATTTTTCAGTGAGGTGGTAGTTCTAACTTGAATGCATTGTCAGTGATTTTGTGAATGATCTTAAATGGTCCATAGAATCTAGGTGCTAATTTCACAACTGGATGTTTATCTACACTTTGTAATCTATGTTTCTCTATTCTCAACCAAACATAGTCATCAACTTTGAAATTCATGGCTTGTCTTTTCTTATTGGCTTGTTTTGTATATGATTGCTGGGCTTTGGCAATCATGTCTTTAACCTCATCAAAAATAGTACCGTGCATGTTAGCAATATCATCAGCACTCTAAATTCTATTTGATAAAGATGCAACAGGTGTAGACAATCTATAACCATAAATCACTTCAAACGGTGCTTTCTTTGTTGCCGTGTGTGGTGTATTGTTATGTGAAAACAATAGTAAATGCAAATGTGTGTCCCATGTCTGTGGTTTAGAAATAGTGTAAGTACGTAAAAGATCTAAAATAGTACAGTTAGTGGCTTCTGTTTGTCCATTAGTTTCAGGATGAAATGCAGATGAGAAATCAATCTTTGTTCCTAGGTTAGCAAACAAAGTAATCTAAAAGTTATTACAAAATCTAGAATCACGGTCAGAAATAATAACTTTTGGTAATCCATGATTAGTGAAAACAGTTTTAAAAAACAATTGTGTTGCCTGTGATGCTGTTAAAGTTTTCTTACATGGAATGAAATATACTTGTTTACTAAACCTGTCTACAATAGTCCAAATCATATCATGGTTAGCTTTAGTATTAGGTAAACAATTAATAAAATCCATAGAAATTTGTTCCCATGGTCTTGATGGAATAGATAAAGGCATAAGTAAACCATACTGTTTACCATAATGTCTCTTAACTCTTTGACAAATCAAACATTCAGAATTAAAGTTAGATACATCAGTATCCATATGTGGCCAATAAAAACAGGTGTGCCAAATGGAGAACTACTAGGTCTAATTAATCATCTATTTAATAATTCCTCAACTTGATTTTGAATTTCTTTCTATTCTATTTGGTTATGTCTATATGGTGCTTTACAAGGTGGTTGTGTACCAGGAATTAAATCTATTTTGTGGTCTTCGGGACGTGAAGGAGGTAGTCCAGGTGGTAGATATTCAACAAAACAATCTTTAAATTGTGCAAGAAACTCTTTATACCTAGGGTGCATATGTTTTTCTTTAGCTTGAAGTTCATTCATCCAAATTAGATAAGATTTACTACTTTATCGTAATGCACGTTTAGCTTGAGTATGAGTAAGCAGTGGAAAAACATTAGATGCGTGCATACCATACAATGTAATGTTTTTTCCTTGAAAATGAATGTTAATTGAATGCGTGGAATAATCTATGTCAGGATTATGCTAATGACGACAAGGCATACCTAGGATAATATCACTGGACTGTAATGGTACAACTAGAAAATTCCTTCTTTCAGTGTATTTACCAATTTGAATTTCTAAATCATGTACCTCTTGTGTCCCATTATACCTTATGCCTAAGAATGCTGCTTTAATGCGTTAATGCGTAGGAACAGTTTGTAATTTCAATTATTTCACTAACTTTGCAGAAATAAAATCATGTGTACTACCATCGTCATGCAAAATAATATTTTCTTTTCCATGCACTAAACATTTCATTTTCAACAAAGAATGTGGGGTTGGCATACCTGGTAAAGTATCCAAAGGAGTAGTAATGTCGTCCTCATCTTCCGTAAAGTCAGGCATTTCCTCATGTTCTTCATCTTCCATTGCTCCAAGATAGTTGATATGGACAGGTGGCTTCTTCGATTGGCAATTGGCTGCTAGATGTCGAGGTTGATGGCATTTGTAACACACTATAGGTTTGGCTTTAGATACATTGTTTGCAATGGCAGGAAATCTAGGAATATTAGGATTTGGCTGTAAAGATGGATTAGGGTTTTGATTGGTATTTGATGGCAAAGCAGGTGGTTTTGTCCAAGACTTACAGAAAGATGATGAAGGAAATCGACATTGATTAAATCTTCTAAAATTTGAATTGAATTGCTTAGTACCATAGTTACCATTTGCTTGAAATTGTTGTGGACGCTTGTCTCTTCCTCGAAGCTTGTCTTCAGTGTCATGAGCTAAAGAAATTGCATCTTCAAGAGTTGCAGGCTTGAACATTTTGACTTCAGCGTAGTAATGCCTAAGTAATCCAGACATATACTTGCGCTTGTGATTCGCTTCGGGTATGTCTTCAAGCATGCGTAGTTGTAGTAAGGCATTCCAAAAGTGTTCGGTGTACTGAGAAATAGGTTCACGATCTCTTTGCTGAAGAAGATCTCATTGCTTTATGGCTTTTTCATGGAATTGTGGAGGAAGGAAATTATGCATAAACTTCTCCTTGAAACTCTCCCAAGTAGTGGGACAATCTATGCTCTTACGAACCATGGTCCACCAAAGAGATGCTCTATCCACTAAATGGTTAGTGACACACTTGATTTTATCTTTTTCAACATATGTCTCTTCATGAAAGTAATCATCAAACTGACTGATGAATGTAAGAACATTTTTTCCATCTCGAGTGCCATTAAAAGTACAAAATTTGAAATTTCTTTTACTTATCTTTGTTTCTTTGCAGATGGATTGAGCTTCGAGAGTCACATCAATGGTTCGTCAGATAAGATCTTCGGGTTGTGGTCCATCTTTGTCGGTAGTCGATCTTTGTAAATTGGCCAATTGAACTTGCAAGGCTTGTCGGGCTCTTCGTTCTTCGTCCAACTGCATCATAATTAAATCCAACTTTTGTTCCATCGTAGGTTCAAGAAGATCGCCTTTAGCCATTAGATCATCCATATTTTGTTCCGTCATCCTGCAAAAATTCAAAAGACCTCACACTCTCAAAATTCAATTAGCGTAGCTCAAAGTCCGGTGTATAAGGCTTATAGATTTTTGTTTGGCTTTCATGGTCTTTGACTTTTGCGATTGCGGGGTTTGAAATCTTCGTAAAATCTGTGTATGACCTTCTGTGTGTGCTAAAAGTGGTTTAGCAAGTCTACGTATGCGAACAGAGTCTTCCAGGGAACAACTTTGCAGTTCAGTGCTTCTGCGCAGGAACAGTCCTTTTGCAGTTCAGTGCTTCTGCGCAGGAACAGTCCTCATGGGAGTTTTTGGCATAAGTCAGTTTTGACTTCTGGTGACTTGACTGACTTGCGGAGTTGTAGGACTTATGAAACTTGATAAAATTTGAAGCTTTTGTGATTGAAGACTTGAGTGACTTAGCTTATAGCTAAGTCTGAAATAAAACGTCCAATTTTAGGAGGGGGGCTATTTTCAGCCAGCGGAAATTTCGGGATGCTGCCGCCGCCGATTTTGAGAATTATGGAGCTAAGCTTTTAAAAAACCTTAGCTTTGAAGCTTTTAAGCTTAATACAAGATATGAAACTTATCTCTGATCTTCTGAGAAGACGACTTGATAGAAGGAGATGTTGACGTGGTCCTCCGTCTCCTCAAGCCAATCCTTTGCGATTAGAGGCTATGGACAGAGGTTCTTGACTACCAGGAATCCACCCGTATCGACCGTTCACGATGAGACTCACTGTAGAGCTCAATCCTTCCAAGAGCTCCACCTTCGCGTAGGATGGGTAGCGATTGGAAGCTCTCGATCTCAGCTTCGCTCTGATACCACTGGTGCACAGATCGGATATTGTATGCTCGCGTAGTGAACGTCGGAAGGTCCCCAAGAACAAAAGAATTCTACTTTTTGCACAAAACTCAAGGTAGAAAGCAAGCACGACATGAACAAGAGACCAATTGGGTGCAATCTCCCCCCATGCCTTGTGTGAGCGCTCCACAAAGCATGTATTTTATGTATTAATCATCTTCAAGCTCAAATAATAGCCCAAATTACAAAATAGCACGCTTTTGGCTTTTGAGTTTGCTTTAGCACAAAATAGAAATAAAGCTAATGTGCGGGCGCCCAAAGAGTCAGGCATACCCAATATAATGTCCAAATACAAATATCATAATCGTGCGCCCATACGCATACAAAATAATAAATAAATATCCAACGCCTTAATAAATAGGCACGACAAAATATAGGCACCATGCCTAAGGTATGCGCCCATAAAAATATAAGTAATAACTCAAATACACGCTATCCTCCAATGCTTTCCTTCGCCACTGTTGCTATTTCTACACATCAATTGAAGCATTCACAATCATTATTAAAATAATACAATTAAACTGACAAAAGTGAATACCTAGCAATCTTTAGCTACATAAATAAATCAACTGGTTAGAAATCAATCCTAACCTTAATTTATCACGAGTGCGCACTCTAAACTCATAAATGTTTATTAATTTAATATGTATTTTGAGGAATCACCCGCTATGGAATCACCCATGTACACACTAAATTAATGAAACGCCCGAAAAGGATAGGCGTCCCCATCAACTTCTCGCACAAAGAATCCACTTTGTGTATGAGTCCCGATCAATAAAGTTTACGGAATCCACTGTAAAACCTCACGGAATCCATCGTGGCACAGAATCCACCATGGCACAGAATCCACCGTGAAATATTCCTCTTAGCATCAATCACTATGCCCCCCTAGCGGGGGTCCGGGGGCAGTGCCCCCGGCCCGATGGTAAAGGGAATAGTCCTTGGAATATTCCTTGGTCGACTAGCAGAGGCTTATATGGTAGGTCGGTCAGGCCGACCTCAGGGCCTTCGCAGGCTATAAAAGCTAAATCCCTTCACAGCCATCGATCATTCATCTTTCACCCAATCAGAGTTGTTATTCCAGCTAGCCTTAAGCTCTTCACCTATCTTCTATTTAGACCGCCATCGAAGCTTCACACAGTGGAAGTGCACGGGTGGATAGAGCCATCTTTGTATCAGTTGTTTTGAGCTAAAGAATTTACTGATTCTCCTCTTATCTATTGTATACTCTCTATCTCTTTCTCAGATTTTGTTCGCTGTGCCGTGTAATATTTTACAGTTGGTATCCCTGATAAGTCATCTCACTACCTAGAGTGATCAGAACTAGGACTTACACCTATGGTAGTCCTTAGATGTTTTGGCAATGAGGCTGCAGTTGAAAAGTCCTTCGTGTGCTTTGAATGTGCCACCTCCTCTCTCCACTATGTATTCTAGAGAGCTAACTTCTCTCTCAATGCAGACGCTAGTGCTAACTCCTTAAGATCTTCCAACATCTTTGGTGCATTTCCAAGCAATGTGTGAGAAAGATGTAAATTTTTCTCAAGATCCCAAGTGCATCAATGACTAAGTGTGAAAGCCCTTGTTGCTTCAACATAGTATGCATGATTGCACATACCCGATTACAAAAATTGACAAAGGAAACATCATTACTATTAGAGAGTGATATTTTCTCTTCCATGCTAGATGAAATGGCCTCTGTCAAGCAAATGCAGAGTGCTTTTGCAATATTGAGGGCCATCTTTACAAACTCTATACAAAAACCGAGAGCAACCATGTAAGCATGATAGCCCATGCTTAACCTACAAAGTATAAGTTAATTTATGTCACTTGAACATACACTTGGAACATATCTTTTATTAAAAAACATAATTGCATATCATCTAGATGTTTGAAATGTAACACAAATTATATCAGATGTTACTCACCATGAAAGTATAAAAATGCAAGAATTTGCACCATTTTAAAATAACTACGTCGAATATACAACGTAAATAACTAGGATATGGGAAGCTTAAACATCCACTCTAAGGTTTAATCTAAAAGCACCAATAACCATCAATTATTGGGAAGTTGTTCTATACTTGTTTTCTTAAAAAGCACACACATATGAAAGGATTTGGAGATGGGAAACTTAAATATCAAATCTAACAGTTATCTAAGGTCACTACCAAGAACTAATTATTGAAATATTGTTTTAAAATGGAGAAACTTGCTATCTCAGATATGGGCTCTCTACACTATTATTTGGGGATTCTGTTCACCTGAAATCAACATGATATCATCATGTCATAGTCAGAGTATGTGGATAAGCTGTTACATTGGTTTAATATGCAAGATTGCAAACCTATGTGCACTCTTATGGGGCCAGAGCTTAAATTTGTCTATGCATGATGGTGAAGAGATGTTTGATGTTGCAATCTACAACTAGGCTATTGGCTGTCTTTTTTATCTTTGCAACACACGCCCAGACATTCAGTATGCAGTATCTGAGATGAGTAGGTATATGCATAGCCCATCGACTATACATTACCAAGCCGTTAAGCGGATGTGTGATGCAGATACTAGGCCATCTACTAGTGGACACAATTTCTTTTTGGACCATTTATGCAGTTCATGGCTAAGTGGGAAACAACCTGGCTACCTTCTCTTATGAGGTTGAGTATAGGGCAGCCTTCATGGCAACAATGAAATGTATATGGTTGTGCAAATTGTTGGCTAATCTACATTTATCATTGGAGGGTCCTACATCCATTCTTTTTGATAGTTAGAGTGCTATTGCAATGGCACAAAATCTTGTGTTTCATGCTCACATGAAACATATTGAGGTGCATTATCATTATGTTAGAGAGAGATGCTATGTAGGAGAGATCAACTTGATGTATGTTCCTACACAGGAAAATGATGCTTTTCGCAAGTCCTTAAACTTTCTCCCCTTTGGTGATTGATCATTTCTATACTTTACCACATTGGCACTATAGGGGGGTGTTAGAATTTACCAATTCTATGGGTAGTGCCCAATGTTTTAGTCTTAGTTCTTGGGTAGCAAGGATCAAAAAGGAAAAATAGATTGCAGACAATCCACAAATAAGCAAGAAAGCTAGACAACGAAGGAAGATTCAAATGGGGGACTTTACTTGGGGAGTCAATCAAGTTCCTTACAACTCTCTTAAAGATTTAAAAGGTAATAAGGCCAAGGTTACATATGGTCAACTATTGCAAATGAACTCATCTTTAAGAAGGCAATGGCATGGTTTGGTTAGCATCATGAAAGGAAAAACACGAACTGGGCATGTTGGAGTGATGTGAAAGACATTATACCTATCATGAGTGCATGGATACAGGGAAGGAAAATTGATCAAGTTTATGTTGATGGTGGTGCGCAAGTTTGTGTAATCACTGAAGAAGCAATGTTGCAAATTCATCTTAAAATGACAGGGAAGTCACTCTTTCAGGTACTACACGGGTGATGAAAGTAGTGATTCAAAAAATTCTAGCCTTGATGAGAAGGATAGAGAATGGGAAGCTAGCCTAAATTCTAGGGATGTTTACCTCTTCAGGTTTCAATCCAAGGTTCAAAAAGAGAGGAAAAAGTTGAAAATATTCCTGCAGGAAGTACAAACCTCATGTAGGAAACATGTGATCAACAACGTGAAATGAATGTTGGACTACCCAAGCTTATGAATATGTTGGGAAATGACTTCAGTGATGAAAGAGATAAATATTTAGCCATTTTTTAGAAATACCCGAAACTCTTCGCTACATAATATCACGAATTGAGGGGTACTTATAGGATTGCGCACCATATCAAATTGAAAGAAGGGTATGGACCAATGGCTCAAAAACTTAGGAGACTTAGTACACTTCAGGAAAATGTACTTAAAGTTGAAATTCAGAAGTTGCTTGATGCGAGACTTATCTATCCTGTTGATGATGTAGAGTGGGTGTCTCATGTTGTAATGAGGCCAAATAAGAATGGAAAGTGGAGAGTATGTGTTGATTTCAAGCCTCTTAATGTAGCGACTAAGAGGGACTACTATCCTCTTCCATTTCAGGATGAGATCTTGGATCAAGTGGCTGGTCATGAATTTTACACTATGTGCGATGGATACTTTGGATATTTCTAGATCAAAAAAGTAGAAGAAGATCAAAAGAAAACAACGTTCAGTACCCCATGGGAGATCCTTCTTCTATAGAGTAATGCCCTTTGGTCTGATGAATGTATAAACCAGCTCTTCAAGATGGGTTAGATGGATATTTGCCCCTTTCATTGGGAAATCTTCACATGTCTTTATGGATGACTTTTGTATGTACAACTCGAGGGCATTATACTCTCAAAAACTTAATGAATATTTATGCAGACTTGATGATAATGGTGATCAGCTAAACCTTGATAAATATAAAATAGAAAGAACTAGAGTGATACTCTTAGGTCATGAAGTGTTTACTAATGGTATTTCACCTTAGCCTAGTAAAGTTGAGGCTTTACTTCTTATGGATTCTCCAAAAATTATAAAAGAACTGATGAGCTTTATTCAAAAGTTGAGGTATCTATCAAGACCATTCCATATAGTGGCCAAGTATTTATATCCTTTATAGAAAGCAACTCAGAGGGATCCTTTAGTTTGGATGCAAGTTGAAGAGGATAATTTTTGCATATTAAAGAAAAGTTTAGCATTTTTCGAGTTCTTATGCCTCCAAACTGGGATGAACCTTTATTCATTAGCATCAGTGTTGGGAAAAATGCAGTGGGAGCCATTTGAATGTAGAAGGCAAAGGGGGTGTCTTATATGAGGCTTGTGTTTTATGTAAGTAGCTCCATTGGAGCAATTAAAAAACCTTGGATGGAAGAAGATGTATTGGTATAGGGGCTGGTATATATAGTTAAAAGATGGAAATCATACTTGATTCAAAAACCATTTGTAGTACTTACTAGTACTTACTGGTTTTGTGATCTCCTAAAAATGCCCAAAGAGTTATTAAGTGACTGTTGGCTCTGCGAGATGTTGAGTTTACATGTTTAAAGGAGGATACTACAAGAGCTAGCTTAGCTGATATTTTGACTTGTAAATAACCTTTTGAAAGTGCAACTATTATAAAATGAAAACTAATTTCGCAATTGTCAATTCATGAGGAGAGGAAGGATAAATATGCTACCTTGTTTTTTAATGGCAGTTACAAGAGAGTGCTAAAAAAGGGAGGATTGGGTTTTCTCATTTTTGAGAAGTATTTTTTGGAATTCAAGAAAGTAAAGAGATATAAAGTAACAATGAAGTTGGATATGGGAGTTTACATACTCTCTTAAAATAGTGTATACAACTAGGATAGAGGAAGATATTTGCAAAAGGAGATGCTATGTTGGTGGTTAGACAAGTTTTAAAATGATTGGGAAGCCAATAAAGATATTTTGAAGGATTGGCTATTTAAGATAAAAGGCCTCATGAGGTAGTTGCAACAATTTAAAATTTGGCATATTGGTAGGGAAAACAACCATAGAGCTCATGAACTGGCTAAAGATGCTCTTTCCCACTATGTTGCTACCATGAGGGTGGATAATACTAGGTATGAGGGTAGGGAAACCCTTCATCTAATTAAAGAGTTTCTAAAATTTGGGGAGTTAAAGTCATTGGCTAATAAATACAAAAGATATGCCATTGTTAGAAAGGCTAGGGCATATCAGCTCATAAATGATCACTTGTACATGAAGAGGATTGATAATATACTAAGAAGGATGCTGTATAAGACCCATTAAAGCCATGGGAGGGGCTTAATGGCCTTATAATGACTCGCACAAATGGGGAATAAATAAAGTGTGGAATCCCTTACAAGGGTTTTTGAGTGGGAAAGGGAGGTGTTAAAAGCCCTCAACACTCTCTTCTCTTTTACGAGTGGGGAAAAAGGAACAAAGCTCCAAGGGTATTTTGCATGGGGTTTCAAAAGCGCAAAGGAAGGGCTTAAGGGAGTTTTTTACGATAGGGGGGTTCAAGAACAAAGGAAGGGCCTTAAGGAGGATTTAAAAAAAAACCGGGGAGATAAGACCTTAAAGGTGAAAACCCTTTTATGGGGGGAGAAAAGGGGGCTTGTAAAACCTAAGGGGGAATTTTAGGGGGGATACCTTCAAAGCCCAAGGAAAGGGGCTTAAGAGAGATTAAAAAGCACGAGGGGGGGGGGGGGGGTAATAAGACCTCTAAGCCCCACTCTTATTGGGGGAAAAGGGGGCTTATAGAGCTTTAAACACGAGGGGATAGGGGGGGGTTCCAAAGCCCAAGGGAAAGGGGGCTTAAGGGGGTTAAAACATGGGGGGGAGGGGGTAATAAACCCAAAGGAAAGGGGGCTAAGAAGGCCCCGCTTTGGAAGCTTCTAAGCTTCCAGAAGCTTACGTGGGGGGGGAAAGAAGATTTCGAGGCCGTCTATTGGTGGCGACGCCCAGGTGGCTGGTGGCTCTGCAGCTCCTCCTCAGCTCAGGCGACCCTCCTCTCTCCCTCGAGCGGCACAAGTGCAGGCTTCTCCCTTCGTCTTTTGCAAGGCGATAGCACGGATAATGGCAGCACCTCATTCCTTCCCCTTGCTTGTATTTCCCCATGGTTTAAATAGGGGAGGGGAGGGGGATCCTCCCTCTCCTACGTGTCGACTGGTATGGCACTAAGGGGGAGCAAGCTCCAGCAAGGAGCTTGCTGGACATTCTATTCCCCTCTCCCCCTCTAGCACGACCGTCAGATGGGGGGGGAGATAATAAAAAAAATTTTCCAATAACCTTAGTAAATTTTCAAAAATGCAATATTATCATCCCCACTACTTAAAAAAAAGGGTTCATGCGTGTACTGTTCGGTATTTGACATCTCCATGAGGAACTGAGTTACATCCTCTTTCTTGCAATTCCTTGCAACCTTAGCTTCATGCCATTTGATTACATAATCTGTAACGTTTCCACTAGTATCATCTAGGACACATCTTAGCAGTCCATCGGAAAGGATGTCTAGAAAGCTCCGCCTGGCACTCCCATGGAATGTTATGGGATTTGCGATCTAGGTCTTCTCGCGTCTGCCACGTAGCGGAAGTATCCTGGCCGTTCCCACTTAGGATCGATCGGAATTAGGGTTTTTCGGATTGGTCATTACCTAACAGCAACAAGCGTCGGACCCAAGCAAACTACTTTACGCAGAAACGCCATGTCCGAAGCGGATTCACACTGCACTTGGTTCAAGGAGAATCGAAAACGAGAGGGATGCAAAGCTCAACCTCTCTGCCATAAGGCATAGTCCCATTCCATTCCCCTAAAACAGTGTAAATCGGTTAAGACATAACTCTAGGTCATCACTTTCGTTATTCGTTTCCTTTGACGATCATCCAGCTATTCTTCGAGATTTTTAAGAAAAGTTCCCAGCTAACCGGGACCACCCAACCGTAGGACGGACCCATGGCCCATCCTCCGCACTTTCCTCGGTTTGTTTTAGTTATGTAATTATCTAACACATTAATTTGGACATGTAACAATCAGCTTCTTTAATTCATCCATTAAGCACTGGTTCCTTCACATAATCTTATCACGTGACATAGAAAAACAATATCAAACAAGTTCTTTATTAACATATTATCATATTTATCTTAGAAATACAAGGAGTTCCGCCCGTAGGCTTGTCCATAATTTGCCTAAAGGCTATCCAGTAATCAACAGGGATTACTATTCCAAGCTTCCGCCCGTAGACTAGTATGGAGTCACGTTAGCCTCTTGTGCAGGACCCGGAAGGCGAGGGATTTATGGCCAGAGCCCCCCTGGCACCCAAGCGTCCTCCTGCTCCAAGTAGAGCTCAATGGAGAGACCTCTCGCGGCGGGTTCGGTCCACGTTCCCGACGCGGTCAACAACCCCCTTGGTTAGGGTCAGGCAAGTAGTCGGGGGTAATTGAAGCTGCCTCTCCCTTTAGGCCTTCAACCTCAAGTATAGATATTCATTTATCATGTAATTCATAAATCAAACAGTGCTCTAAAATCTCTAGCAAGCACAAACATTTCCATTAACTGATCTTGTTGTTGGCAAACTGCTAAGGAATGATTCTTTCCTTTTGAATGCATCAGCACTCGTTTCCAGGGAGTCTTGCAACTTGGCAAGATCCCTTATATTCTGGATCAGGGCATACCCTATTAACCCAACTTGGTCAACCCTAAAGTTCATTGGGTACTTTAGTTTCCGGTCTTTAACCTTCCTTATTTAGAAGGATATCAAAGAATACATCCTTTTGCAAGATAACTTGCGTAAGGATCTGCCATCCTTGTTGGGGATATTTAACCTTCCTTCTTGTGAATCAATCACAAGACCATATGACTTCATACTTTCTGCGCAAGTCCTACATCGTAATATACGATGAAACAATCCATTTTAGTTTCTTTAAGCTGACGTTTGTCAGACCTAGGATCTCTTTTTAAGAACCTCAGGGACAAACCCTAGTTCTTTTACATTTACGAATCTATTGACCCTACAATCAGGGAAGGTAGTCAAGTGTTTAAGGTATAAATGTTTCTTGGTCTTTAAATCATTCCCAAGGCATATTTTGCAGCATAGGTATTTCTAAGTTTACATTAATTCGGTTATCTTTTAGAAGGTAATATTGAGATCACCTCAGCACAATTTGTTATCCTTGTGACAATTGATTTTTAAGTCCTAAACTTTAATGCTTTGAGGTTAGGTAAATTCAATTAATCTTCATTTTTCCTTGCAAACGAAACTCATGACAAATAACAATCTTTTCCTTGCTAAGATATGCAGTTAGCAATGATAACCTCCTAGAGTTCAAGCAACGTAAGAACCCTTTCATAAATTTCATCTTCTATGATGATTTGTTGCAAAGAAAAAGAATAGGGGTTAATGGTGCAAGATGCAGTTTTTATACCTTCAAGATTTAACCGAAATATACTAGTATAGTAGATAGATAATCTTGCTCGTAATTCGTCTCAATGCATGATGCTATTTGAAGGAAACCATGTTTTATACATTATCTTTTTTTTTTTGCATGTTTAGTTAAATTAAACTTATTCATCATAAATAACTAGGACAAAATATATCTTATTCCTAGCAATTCATATTTGCATGATTGAATTAAAACCGATATAAACTAAGGAAAAACCTGGTTTTGGGGTGAGATATCCACATGGATACCGGGAGATGAGCCTCCCGCAGCTACTGCTTGGACTTTCTTAGGCGGCATCGCAGTTCGAACGTGAAGGAAGCTTTTACTCTGTCTTTCGTATTTCCATCGTCTCTCTTTCGAGGCAAGGAGCCGTTTAAATGATTGACCCCCCCACGAGAAGGGATAATAAGACCTTTAGGTTATTAGCTTCTTTGGAGAGGGAAAGGTTTATAATAGGGAGAAGAGGGAAAAGGGTGTGTAAGGAAAAGGGAACATGGGGGGTAGAAAGGGCTTAGGGGGGTGTGTTAAAAGGAATATGGGGGTGAAATACGGGCTTACAAGAAGGGACTGATAACTTTAAGTATGGGGAAGGGATTTGTGGGTTATGAGGCCAAGGGGTGTGGGGGGTTTAACAGTCCCTTGGGAAGGGTTAAGGCCTTAAGACCGGGGCGGGGTGAAAGGATTTCTAAGGGGTAGAATGGGGAGGGGGGAAAAGGGTAAGGGAAGGGTATAGGAAGGGGGACTTGAGGGTTTTAAAAACCCGGGGGGGGGGGGGGGGGGTGAAAAGGTTCTAAGAAAAACCAGGGAGGGGGTTTGGTTTAGTGTAAAAAGGGAGGGTCTTAGGAGGGAATTCGGGGGGGGGGGTAGTCCCAAGCCACAGAAATGGAGGCTTCGGAGGCCCAATCCTTGGAAGCTTCTAAGAAGCTTCCAAGGCTTCTGAAAAGTTGTTGACGGCGGTAGTAATTTGGAGATGGCGACGACGGAGGGGGGTAGTCTGTAGGTGGCAGCGGCTCGGCTCTATCCTTCTCTCCACACGACGTCAGGCAGCAGCATTTTAAAGGCAGGGCGACAACGTTATTTCCTTTGTCTTTCCTCCATCTCTCCTCGTACTTGCAGTCCTCGCTCTTTTATATAGGGGAGGGGAGGGAATCCTCCCACCTCGATGTGTCCCTCTGCATGATGGTGGAGCCAAGCAAGCTCTAGTAACGAGGAGCTTGCTGGCTCCTCTATCCCCCCTCTACCCCTCCAGCGCGAAGCGCCGCCGCAACGAGAAGGAGAAACAAATAAATATTTGATATATTACATTCTCTCCCCCTTAGAGGAATGGAGATGTCCTCATCTCAAGATAAACTGGGGATATTGATGGTTGAGAGTGCCTTTATCTACCCAAGTGGCATCTTCTTCGGGATAATCTTTCCACTCGACAAGGCATTCTCTCAAGCTTCTGGATCTTAATTGTCTCTCCCTAACATCTAAGATCCTATCTGGCCTTAGTTTAAGGACTCCTTGACTACGCATTACAATTTGTTGGTGATCAAGTACATGGTTAGGGTTGGGTATATATTTTTTCAATAGGCTGATATGGAATACATTGTGAACTTTTAGGTTCTCAGGGAGTTGCAATCTATAAGCATTGGGTCCTAGGCATTTGAGGATTTTGTACAGCCCGCAATACCTTGGACTTAGCTTCTTGCAATCTCCTAGGGATAGAGAACTCTTTTTAGGGCGTACGCGAATGAAGACCATGTCTCCTTCTTCAAAGACTCTTTCTTGACGCTTCAAATCTGCGTATGCCTTTTGTCTATCCTTGGCTGCTTGTATGTCTTGTCTTATTGACTTTATTTGATCATCCATGTCTTCCAACATCTGTCTTGAAGCTTCAACCCTTAAGGTTGGATTTGAGAAGTTTAGGGGACTTCTGCAATCATGACCATATAATGCTTAACAAGGAGTCATCCGAATGCTCTATTGGTAAGAAGCGTTGTAGGCAAATTCAACCAATGACAAGTATTAAATCCACCTCTTCGGTTCTCGAGAGCAGTATGCCCTAAGCATATCCTCGATAACTTGATTCACTCACTCTGTTTGGCCATCCGTTTGGGGATGGTAGGCGGTGCTAAAACAGAGTTGAGTCCCAATACCTTCAAAGATAGCTCTCCAGAAGTGTGATGTGAAGAGAGAATCACGGTCACTAATGATTCTTCTGGGTAAACCATGTAGCTTGAATATCTCTTTGATAAACAATCTTGCAATGTCGGAGGCTTTATAGTTTGTCTTTACTGGAGTGAGGTGTGCAATTTTAGTAAGCATGTCAACCACAACCATGATGGAGTTGTATCCTCCCTGGACTTGGGGTAAGCCTACAACAAAATCCATACTGATGAATTTCCATTTCATTTGGGGGATGTCAAGCGGTTATAGTTTCCTTGGCATCATGACATGTTTGGCTTTGATACGTTGGCAAGACAAACACTCAGTGACATATTTGAGAACGTCACCCTTGAGCCTCTCCCAATGGTAGCTTTTCCTAACTGCATTAAGAGTCTTAGCATAGCCAGGATGTCCTGCGAAAGGAGAATCATGAGCTTTCCACATTATCTTCTGCTTAAGTGACTGGCTTGCTGGTATACATAGCCTTGTTCTATAGTAGACAAGTCCATTACCAATGGAAAATTCGTGATATTTAGCTTGCAACTTTTGATTCTACTCCTTGGTAGAGATTTCCTTTAGCATTGTTTGGTAGGCCAAATCATGGCATGCTTCCTCTCTAGCTAACTCAAGTATAGGGTTGTTTGGCATAGATACTTTTGTAGCTAGAGATCTAGCCGTTGATGGATTCTACAAGATTCGGGAATTTAGGAATGCCTTGCAACTAAGTGCATCGGCAACTACATTCTCTTTCCCTGGTCGGTACTTGATTTCAAAGTCATATTCCTCCAACACTTCAATCCACGGACGTTGCCTCATGTTGAGATCATTTTGGGTAAAGATCCATTTGAGACTCTTATGGTCGGTTACTAGAGTAAACTTGTTACCCAACAGGTAGTGTCTCCAAAGCTTTAGGGCATGGATGACAGCTAGTAATTCCAGATCATGTGTAGCATAATTCTTTTCATGGTTCTTCAGTTTCCTTGAAGAGTATGCTATTGGATGACCTTCCTACATAAGTACACACCCCAAGGCAAGAATGCTAGCATCAGTTACTACCTCGAACTCCTTATTGAGGTCTGGAAGTTTCAGAATAGGTGCTGATACCAAACTTTGCTTCAATCTGTCGAAGCTATCTTGTTCGGGAGTTGACCATGTAATGGAAGTTTGCTTCTTTAGTAAATCCGTTAGAGGTGCTGCAATCAAAGCATAGTTTTTGATGAAGACCCTATACCATCCTGTCAATCCAAGAAAGCTACGTATTTCTTTGATAGATACCGGTGTTGGCCATTCAAGCACATCTCTGACCTTGGATGGGTCCATTGATATTTCTTCTGATGATACTATGAATCCCAGATATTCGATCTGACGCTTGAAGAATGCACACTTTTTCATTTTTGCATACAGCTTATGTGACCTCATTGTCTCAAGGACAATCTGCAGTTGAGGTTCATGATCTTCTTCCTCTTTACAATAGACTAAAGTGTCATCGAAGAAGACAAGCATGAAATCATCAAGATATGGTCTAAAGATGTACTGCATTAATCTATTGAAGGTAGCAGGTGCATTCGTAAGCCCGAATGACATAACGAGGAACTCAAAGTGCCCATATCTTGTATTGAAGGCCGTCTTTGGGATATCTTCTTCCTTGATCCTTATCTGATAGTAACCTGACCTGAGATCAATCTTGGAGAAGATCTTTGCACCCTGAAGACGATCAAGAAGCTCATCTATTCTAGGAATATGATACTTGTTCTTGATTGTTGATTGATTCAACCCTCTGTAATCAATACATAGTCGAAGTGTCCCATCTTTCTTTTTCTGAAATAGTACTGGAGCTCCCCACGGTGAATTGCTAGGCCGGATGTAGCCCTGATCTAATAGTTGCTTGAGTTGTTCCTTCAGCTCAATTGCTTCTGATATGGACATTCTATAAGGTCTCTTGGCAATTGGCACAGCTCCAGTTACTAACCTAATCTCATGATCCACTTCTCTTTGAGGCGGAAGTTCGGTCAACTCTTCTGGGAATACGTCCGCGTATTCCTTTAACCAAGAAGGTCGTTCATTAGACTCTTGCTTTTGATCTAACTTGTTGAGTTTGATCAAGTAAACGGGTAATCCTTTTCTAACTCCTTTTATGATCTCAGATACTTTGGCCAATTGGATTCTTGGCACTCCAGCCTCACCTTGAGTTGTGACTAATTCCCTTTCAGAGTTTCGAAAGGAAACTTGACCCTTTCCATAGTGAATGTGGGTGTCGTTGGGCTTAAGCCAATCCATTCCGAGTAGACACTCATGGATACCTAAATTCATGACTCTGAATTTAACTGAAGTCTTCTTTCCTTCCAGAAAGAATTCCACCTTAGCAGTTTGCCTATTACAAGTTACCTCACGACCATTGGCCAATTCCACAAGCAGGGTAGGTGCTTCTACTGTGGCTATTCCTAAACTTTTTGCACATGCTAGTGAGATAAAGGAATGTGTACTACCACAATCAATCAAGGTTTTGAAACCTTTACCTTGATAGTCCGATGGTGTCTGAATCACCGAGAATTGGCGATTCGGCCCTTTCTTGTGTAAAGCAGCGTGGATTGTCGCTCTTTCGAATTTTGCTTCCATGGTCGGATCTTCTTCTTCCCCTTCTTCGCACATTTGCCTATTGGCAATGCAGGCGGTCTTCCTCTTCCTCGGGTAGCGGCTCCTTGACCATGGCCTGCTCCTTGGAAAGGCACTTGGCGATGTCCTCCGTTGAGCTTGGGACATTGCCTCTTGAAGTGACCAGGTTCATTGCAATGGAAACAACGGAGGTTTCAGCCATTACTTTAAGTAGGAACAAAGTTGTTGACGTTATTCGTCCTAGCTTTCTTTCTTTGTCCTTGATTATGACCTTGAACTCTCTTCATTTGAGGTCTGAATGCTCCTCTGTTCGGGTCATTATAAGACCAAGTTTTGTTACCCCTTGGTCTAGCTTACACCTCTTGAATTATAGGCGCCGCTCGAATGATTGCATCCTGAAGATTTGATGGATGCATAGATTTGAGACGGGTATTTATTGGTGGATTTAAACCTGCACAAAATTTGGACACCTGCTGTATCATGTCCATCTGTGGCGCATACTTTAAAAGTGAAACGAATTTGGAGTAGTATGCGTCAAGAGTGAGTCCTAGTTGTTTTAGCTCGTAGAACTCATTCATTTTCTGCGTGCGATATGCAGGTGGTAAGTATCTTCCTTGCACGGCTTTCTTCAGCTTCTCCCATGTAACGGATCCCTCTGCGATCACTTGATCCCTGCACCATTGCTTCCACCAAAGTCTGGCTTCGTCGGTGAGCTTTAACTTAGCGAGCATAGCCTGATTGGTGGGTGCAGTACCGGCTGCTTCGAAGTAATCCTCCATGGATTCAATCCAAATTTCAGCATCAGCCTGGATGAATCTGCCTCTCCCATCAAACTCAGGTGGCTTAATCTGCTTGAGAAGGAACTTCTTCTCCTGGATCACAGCAGTACTTGATGGAGGCGAATTAGGAACTTCTACCTGGGGTTGTGCCTGAATAAAGGTTTTCTTAACGTTATTATATGATAATTGATGTTAGCTTATATTACATATTTAATTCAGCTATCTTGTAAACAATGTAGCTACTTAACTTTTTATCAACTCTTATGTAGAGCTAGACATTGATAAAAATAAGTCTTTATTTGTATTTACATGGGCATAGCCCTTTCAAATACAACGTTTCATGTGATGATAAGCCAATTGTTACATTTAGTTTGGGGAGAATAACGTTGTATTGCATTTATCTACAGGAACTGTGTAATAGTAGGGTTTTGGGTCATGGATCTTTAGGAATCGATAAGTCATTGCAAGTTCAAGATATCCTTTCTATTGAAATCCATACTTCTCAACACTTTAATCCTGTTGGCGGGGATTACACGAGTTACTTCCTCATATACATATGAGTTCATTTCAACCCTCCGACCTCGAATATGTAAAGTCAAATTTACGTGAACTTCCACAAAAACGAATAGCTTCACGACTTTCAGGTCTTCCAACCACTTGATCCTTTTTAGGTTGGTTTGTAGATAAGCAAACCGGTGGGCGGCTATGTAATAGATTCCTGAAGCACCCATCCATCTTCGTTCCATGTACAAAGGTGATGGATTATAGATCTGCTCCAGGATGTTAATCATCCCAATTCTTCGTCTATAAAGCGGAGAATGCATTGCAGTCATAAACATGACCCAAAATACCAAAAACTTATTCCATGCTTCGTACTTCTGCAAGACAACATTGAAGCTAAAGAAATGTTTGGACAACAACAATTTTTTTACTTCATTTTATTGAGATCTCATAAAAACAATTCCGTTGTTTGTCGGCTCTGATACCAACTATAACATGTCCACAAGTATCATCCAGGACACGTCTTAGCAGTCCATCGGAAAGGATGTCTAGAAAGCTCCGCTCGGCACTCCCATGGAATGTTACGTGATTTGCGATCTAGGTCTTCCCGCGTCTGCCACGTAGCGGAAGTATCCTGGCCGTTCCCACTTAGGATCGACTGGAATTAGGGTTTTTCGGATTGGTCATTACCTAACACTAGCGTCGGACCCAAGCGAACTACTTTACGCAGAAACGCTAGGTCCGAAGCGGATTCACCCTGCACTTGGTTCAAGGAGAATGGAAAACAAGAGGGTTGCAAAGCTCAACCTCTTTGCCATAAGGCATAGTCCCATTCCTTTCCCCTAAAACAGCGTAAATCGGTTAAGACATAACTCTAGGTCATCGCTTTCGTTATTTGTTTCCTTTGACGATCATCCCGCTATTTTTCAAGATTTTTGAGAAAAGTTTCCGGCTAACCGGACCACCCAACCGTAGGATGAACCCATGGCCCATCCTCCACACTTTCTTCCATCAAACTATTCAATGGTTTTGGCTTGCCTTTAAAAAAGCCAGGAATTCCAAACCCCATGCCCTTTTTGAACTTGAAGGGTGGGATAGAACCTAGATGTGGACGTGATGTTTTTCCATTCATAGATTGAGTCTCGAGCCATAAAACACTCGAGTCTTCACTGGCACTTTTATCGAAGTCTAGAGTAGGAGTAATGCTGATCTTTGTTTTAAGGCTCAAGTAAGTGTACCATAGCTTAAGGGCTCTTTCATCTATCCAGTATATTTTGCTACAGACACCTCGTGAGGGTCCAGCATGTCTAGTTATTTGAACACCTCGTGAGGGTCCAGCATGTCTAGTTTGATCTTTTATCTTTTACTACTAGTGCACATTATTCAATGCACTTTGGTGTGAGGGTAAACATCTTCGAACTCAACATATAGATGAAAAGAGAAATACCCAAGATTGTGGTGTCCTTGCTCACTTCGAGGATGCCAATGGTACCATGGAAGGTTATTGTGGCTTGATCCAAGATATTCTGAAGTTTGACTTCAGACGATTCTTTATATATGTAATGGATGTGAAGTTGTTTAAAGAAGTGGTAACAAATGGTGAGCATTGCACAGTCAGACATCATCCAAGTGGTTTTGTAATCATTGACTCTACAAAATTTCACCATAACAAGAATGACGCATTACTACTACCTCAACAATGCGAGCAGGTATATATGCAAAGCCTAAATTTTTTATATGTGTACATGTGATACATATACACAATATAATAAGTACTTAAGTTTTTTGCTTTTGTTTTTCAAATACTGGTTGTGCATCATCCAATGGTAAACAATAACCGATGGTGGTATGTCATCCCTATATCTAATCGTTCAAAACCAATATATGGTAATATTACCGACATGGAGATAGCAGATGACAATCCAACAATTAATGATGATGTGCATGATGACACCATAATGGATGATATGCATGATATAGTACAAGATGAACCTCGCGAGGATATTCAAGGAAACGCAGAAGAAGACAATAATATGATTATCGATGATATTGATGAAGTTATTGAGCAATATAGCAACACATCTGATAGTGTGATAGACTTATTTGTTTCGTTACCTCTTGGTAACATAGACCTAGAAGTAGATAGTTTAGCAAGGGCTAATCTCATTGAAGATGAGATAGATCATTCACTGTAACATACTTAATTTTCTTATTGATTCAATGTGTTTTCCTAATTCTATGGTTTTTATAATGCGCACACGTGCATACTCAAGAATCAATTTCAGGTGGTTAAATAATTATTAACTTTGGTTTTTTAATTATGTGAATTGCAATTTTAGGTGGTTAAATAATTGTGCGTCTACTGGCGCGTCTATATTAGCGTCTATTTGCGCGGATATCTAGACGCACAATTCGTGTCTATTTACACGCACGTTTATACGCACTTATACACGCTATGATAGATGCGCCCGACTTTGCGCGTCTAACATGCGTGTCTATGCCTCGTTTCTGTTGTAGTGGCTAATACCGACTGCTCTATGGCATTGCCAATAACGATGCTTTTTGCGATGACGGGAAAAATTTTGTTACTTACATTTTCATCGCTTTTAACGTCGGTATAAGGCCTATATCTTGTAGTGCATGGGAACATATTTCAATGTATTTTCTTATGAGATCTTTGCCAAGTCTTCCATGTGATATCTAACATGTGTGGTTTTTTTTGTCTATAAACTCACAAATTGAAGCAAGTTGAATTTGGAAGTAGCAACAATGGATCATTAGGTAAGGAAAGAGATTTGCTAGAATAAAGTTTGCGTGATCTCAACTAATACAATCCTATGACCAATAAATTTATGTTTGTAGGGACACTAGTCCTGTTGGTGTCCACACATAGTGTATGTATGGCTGTATTCACAGTTTGAATAAGGCTATGCTTCAAACACGCTTATATTTGACAACAAAATCTTCAATGGCAAAAGGACTACTCTCAAGGACCAACACACATAAGATTCACTCTCATCATTTAGCTACCTGCAGTCACATCATGCAAAGTAGACTAGCTAGATGTACGTGTAGATTCAATGTCCATGGAGAATTTGTCTTTAGTGTGCTTTTCTTGATTAGCTAAAATGTTTTTGTTGTCTTGATGAAAAGCAGCTAATTGTTGGATTTTTTAAGATACAAATTCGGCTATTTATTCCCCAAAACTTATCTCATTTGAACCTCTTTCTTTTTGTGAACATAGGTAATTGCGTATCACATCCGTCATGGATGTTTAAACGGATGGCTTCTTGACTAATGAAATCATGAGTGCCACTTACAACCCAAACTAAATGATGGTGCACTTCTTGAGCTCCACCTAAATCTCGAATGAAGTGGCTACTTTGCAACTTTGAGCTCTATCAGCCACTCCATTGTGTACACTCTTCGAAAAGTTCTCCAATTTATGGGCAAAACAACTTTATGCATGGTGTGCAAATGAACAAACTAACAAATAAATTAGGGTCCATACGTATGTCTATTACAGCCGTGAACGGCCAGAAGGTATTTTGTGGAATATGAGAAGCTTGCACGATCTAGGGGAAGCTAGACACCTGGAGACGTGTGCAACCATGCAAGGATCAGATGTGGCGCCGGAGGTCCGAGTCGAAGCCGCGCGACCTTCCATTCCCGTCTGACCGTCTCGCATCATATATAACAATACACGGAGTGCTCCTGGCTCATAGTTTCATACGGCGGCTGTCTCAGAAACTGTCCGGTGCAGTACGCAGGGTCAATATCTAGAATCGTATTATAACTCTTGCTACCAACATCTCCCTGGCTCTTGGTACTAAGATGGTGGGTGGGTCGACGATGGGTCACGATGGACCGCATTTACAAACGCAGCACCTGACTCGCATGGCAGCTCTGGCGTTGCTGCTTTCATTAATGACAGCGCCATTGCTGCAGTCCACTGCTGCAGCAGCGCGTGACTTCAATGAGGACGAAAATAAGCATTGCCATAGCAGAAAGGGGTGCGGCCACCGTGGCCAGCCTGCATACTACGAGGGGTCAGATATCGACCACAGGATGCAATTCCAGGTGGAGGAGGCCGAGGAGCAATTGTTGGAAACGGACGGGGGTTCCATCCGTCGGTGGAAGGACGTGTCAGGCATGCTGACCCGTATGGGTCTCATGGATGCCAGGCTGGTGACGCTCAAACCGCAGGGCCTGTTGATGCCGCAGTACGCGAACTCCCATCGCATCCTGATCATCCTCAGAGGTAATAATATATGTCACGATTACAACGTCAAGTGATCCGCAGTTACATATTGATACTTGAAGTCCGCGCCGCGTCAATCCAATCCTCTCATAATAGAAATATAGAATAGAATGTAGAGGAATAGCCCGCATGAATGTAGCTTTGAAAGAAGGAGATTGATTTATTCATGAGCGTTGGTCGACATGGACATTAATTGGCTCCTTAAAATCGCAGGCTGCGCGAGGATGGGCATGATGCTCCCTGTGGGGATGAATGCCAACATTCGACGCGTCAACAAGGGCGAGCTAATTGCTGTGCCGCTTGGGTTGCCCTTCTGGATGCTTAACGATGGGAAGGAGCCATGCTGTTTCCTTACAATCGCCAACATTCGCGGGCCGATGATGCACGGCCGGCATGCCTACGAGGTATCTCTGTCTGGATATATGTGTGTCGCTTCCTCCCAACCTCATACATACACACGTATGTCGGGGGGATTTAATTCTGTTGTGTAAAGCATTGATGTAGCAAAATTGAGCTCATCTAAGAAAAAGCTGCTGTTGTACAAAGGCTTTCCATCTCACGGGCTCCTCCCATGAGGAGATGGGAGGCATCATGCGCGGCTTCTCCACGGACCTGCTCCGCTGCGCCTTTCAGATGGACGAGGAGAGTGTGCGCAGGCTGGTGAAGAGCCAGAAAGGCGTGGCCATCATCCGGGTCAAGGATGGCCTAGAGCTCCCAAGGGCAACCGTGGAGGAGGGTGACGCGGAGGCGATGGTGGATTTCAGTTACCACCTGGATCGAGCGAACCGTGACTTCCTCGTCGACGGAGCTGGCGAGCTGACCACGGCCAACGCCCAAAAGTTGCCGGTGCTCAAGCTCATGGACATGGCGGCAGCATGCTTGAAGCTGGACCCGGTAAGTGCGGTTGATGAGGCGTCTATTTATTACAAGAAATAAATTTGATTTTTATTTTGCCTTAGTATTCATGTATAGCATGCCCTCACGTTGTCATTCCTACCCATGATGATATGTACTAGAACGCCATGCTTACCCCCGGATGGTCCCCCACCGCGGATCAAGTGATCTACTGTGTCCGAGGGAGTGCCCGAGTGCAGGTGGTGCTCCCCAACGGCAAGCAGGCGTGCGACGAGGAGATGAGAGAAGGCGGCCTGATGATGGTACCCAAGAACTACCCCGTCACGATGCAAGCTGGCCAGGACGGCTTTGATGCAGCTGCGGTTTTCAACTGCCACACGTACGACTCACTATTACTTCCGTAAATTCTTTTAGCGTCTTCATTTTGGATTGATTCTAGTACCTTGTACATATATGTTCGCTCACCAGGAGTCCTTTCTTCACTTTCGTCTTCATGTAAAGAGTGCTTACATTTGTCGTTTATATGATCTCTATTCTGGCATCGGAGTGCAGCCCCTTGTTCATGCACTTAGCCGGGAAGAACAGCATCTTCCGTGCAATGCCCCAGGAGGTGCGCATGGCAGCCATGCAAGTGGGCCACAAGCTCGACCAGAAGCTCCAGGAGGCGCATCATCGCCATGCAGTCCTCTTGCCACCATCCCGCGACGACAGCCAGTACCACCACCGTCATCATGAGCACCGCTACGATGAGGAAGACGAGGAGGAGGAAGAAGATGTGCTCTCTTTGATCTCCTCTTCCAAATGAAGGGCGTCTCAGATTCTTTTGCGTAACTTACGCAAGAGCAGATCCGAGAGAGAGAAAGACAGACACAGAGAGAGAGAGAGAGTAGGTGTAATGCCTATATATTATAAAGTCCAGCTCTTTTCCAACATCAAGAATCTTCAATCCATGTAACAGGACTCACGCCAAGTTTTGCAGCAAATCCAACCTCTCCTTGTATCCATCCAAACGATCGTTTGGGAATAGTGAGAATAAAACACGAGAGCTTTTAACTTTGTTGCTATGAAACTAATTTGATTGGTTCTTGATCACTTGGACAAATTCCATCTAAAATGATCGCAGAATTTTCTAATTATTGTTCCCATATAGTTATTTTTTCTAATTGCACTATGTTGCACGCCTTTTAGGATATTTAGTCCATCCATATTGAGCATTGCATTGAGTGTTCTCATAGACTTGATCATTTCTGGTCCATACTTAAACCATTTCATATTAATCTTTGTGGTGTGATTATGTATGTGCCTACTTATATAATTGCACTATGTTGTAGACCTTTATAAGATTTTGGTCTAGTTTTTCACTTATCTAACAATATTTTGAATAAAAGGCAAAATGGATACATCTCTATTTAAACTTAAATCTATTTATAAATCAATTTATCCTACAATATAGTGAACATAAAGCAAACATGGCATGACTCAATTAAACAAGTACACTTTCTATATTTCTTTACAAATAAACCACTCACAATCTATTTTACATGGATTATGTTTTTAGCATGTTAATGCAATTAATGATGATCTATATTTCTTGGTCCTCTAATTAGTATGCTAATTGTATCTCATTAAAAAATTTTGAACCTAAATTATTTGATGCATTTCAAACACTTGAAGAAAAAAAAACTTTGACATTGATAGAATATTGTAGAAAGTGTATATTATATTGTCTATTATTTTGTAGCAATAAATACATTTACAATCATGAGGTGTATAATAGATAGAATAACCACAAGTTGCATACAATATAAAGCTAATAAATTACATCATCTTGACTAAATATAAAGCTAATAAATTACATCATCATCTTGACTAAAACAGATTAACTATGGATGGCTCTACATAGTAAAGCAAGAATCATATTATAGGAAACTTACACAATTCTCTAAATAGGTAGACCAACCACCACGTCTACGTTCTCCCTTACTTTCTCTTGTCACACCCTCAATACCTCTCTTAAGATAAAAAAGGCATCATGTCCCTTCTTAATCCCCTTGATCCTTCTCTAGTCCTCTCTATCCAACCACCTAGGCATATCTTATCACCTCCTCCTTGATCCCCTTATCCTCCGCTAGTGCTCTCTATCCAACCACATGGGCTTCCTTATGCCCTCTCTTAATGCCCTAAGTGCTAGTCCTCTCTATTCAACCACATGGGCTTCTTTATGCCCTCTCTTAATGCCCTATGTGCATGGCACTACAACAGAAAGGCCTCATAGACGTACATTTAGACGCGATTTTTGAATAGAAAGAAACTTATGGGCGCGTCTATCCGCCCGTCTAGTTGCGCGTCTATTATTTCGCATCTATAATCGTATGTATCAATGAATTTACACGTACAAATACACGCGCAATAGACGCACATATACACGCGCATATAGACACGCTGGTAGACGCGCTTTTACAAGCACTGATAGATGCAAATGGAAAACAAAAAATGTCATTTAAAAATAATAATAATAATTTGAATTATGAAGCGCGTGTATAAGCGCCTGTAGTCTGCATTATAGACGCGCGAATAAACGCGAATTATCTGCAATTTAGACGCGCTGATAGACGCGTAAAACAGAACTGGAAAGAAATAACCAGAGACCATGTGGTTGCAAAGGCTCTCTAGTTTTTTTTTTCCCCCTCCCATACATCAGATTGTGTATTTGGGAAAAAGACAATGTATCTTACGGGCACAAGAATTGAAAGTAAAAGTTCATGTATTCATTATATATCAAAGCATTTACAAGGGAAGTTTTGAGTGCTTGTGATCTAAAGCGTGGCCGCAAGCAGTAGGCTCAAAGAGATATCATACATATACAAGAAAAGAAGGCCTCATGAGGAGGTATGGTGCTCCTCTACGAATCTGAAGAGGAAACATCCTCGCTAGTACCACCATGGCTACTAGCGTCGCTATCCCCCTCCTCGTTATGCTCCACATCCGGGTTCGCCTACACACACAAAAGATCAGGGTTACTTACATAGACAAGGTGGAGAAAAAGTTATAATTAGTTATACTTTTAATAGGAAAGTAAGAAAAACATACCTCCTTTGGCTGTCGAATCCTCATGGCTCGGTTGTATTGGTCCTCAGTGATGAGACTCTCCTCATAAAAGTGAAGCCATGTCATTGCGCGGTTATGGCCTTGATGGTAACCTACCTCTCTAGGGGTAGGTGTCTTACCAACGATAGTAGTCTGCAAAACATTTAGAGATATACAAACAATTAGACATCACAATATATTAGACTAAAATATATAAAGAATTGAAAGAAATATAAATTTAAAAAAAAACTAGAAATCAATATATACTTACAAACTCTGCCTCCCACGACTCTGCCGCCAGATCCGTAATGCGACGATCCCATTGTTTCCATTTGGATCCGTCGCGCCTCTGCGTGCTGGCCACTCTTCACTTTCTCAGCTGCTTTCTTCTTGGCTTTCTTCCACTCTACGCGGTGGCACATAGGTGGTTGGCTGTAGGCTCCACGCCCTTCCTCCAGCCTCCGCAGTGAGTCCCTGGCCTATGTCATGAGGTGGGATCTTTTGTTGTGAAGCATATCCCTCACTTTTGTACGTCCCCAATCATCCGAGAATTGCTGACCCTCAGGATTTGGATACCTCCTATGGACTGCCCTCAACACCTCCTACCACAAGCCGCTTTTTTGATTTTTGAAGGCAATGAAACAATCTTTATATGTCGCATGCACGATGCTCCTCATGTACGGCATTACATCCCTTCCCTCATCATCATGAAAGATGCCATCACCATCTGTAACTCTATAGTACTAGCGTACAACCTCCTCTACATGATCTACTGGTGAGGGTGATCGCTCACCACCTCCTAGGCAGCCCCCACACAACACTCGTCCTCCCCCTCGACTCTCCCTCCTCCCTCTCTGTGGACTTCCCTCTGCCTCGCTGGACGCACGAGCTTCTATAGATGCACGTGCTTCTGCAGATGCTTGTGCTTCAGCCGATGCACATAGAGCACGTGGAGTACCTGCAAATGGAGTACCTGCATATGGAGTACCTGTATGTGGAGTACCTGCATGTGGAGTCTGGGAAGTAGTGCCAGGCAAAGACGCCAGAGGCGTCCCAGACATGACACTGAACACCTCATCCGCTATGGGAGAGCGGCCAAGGTGTCTGGTCATCTCTTCCATGAAGTCTTCCCTACCAGGAAAACCTCCAAAAAATGCATTGACCCCCCTACCAAAGGAGGCCAATGTATCATTCATGCAATCCACATCTAGGTCATTGCTAGATGAACCAGGATACGACATCTGCAAAAAAAACACAGGAAAAAGATAAATTTATTTGTATACAAAAAATCATATATTACCTACATTTTCAAAGAGCTTTCTTTAGACATTGAGCATAACACTTACGTGCTAATGTTTCTCTTACAGAAGAAAACTGATAAACACAAACATGGGATTGGTCACATTCATCGTTGCAAAAATATATTGTTTAATATTAGAACTGGGAGACCTGGTGCATGTATCCCCGCGTCTACATTGCAGGTTAGACGCGCTCTCAAATGCGCTCCAGAGTGAACCTTCTGCCCAACGCGTCTATCTGTGCATCTAACATGCAGCACAGATGTGCTGCCAGACACACCTCCCAGGTCAATGCGCATGTATAATCGCGTGTAGACTGCAGGTAAACCTTATGTGCAGCGTGTCTCATCGCATGTACACTGTAGAGCACGCACGCCAGCACACGCGCTCGAAGACGTGCTCGAAGACGTGCCCTCAGATACTTTGAGAGGAAACATTTTTTCACATCTATGTCTGCATCTACATGAGATATAGACGCGCTAGCAGACGCGCTCGGTCGGCCGATTTTAGGCCGACGACCGCCATTGACGATTTACAAAATGCAATACATAATGGAATCACAAATCCTAAATGCACAGACAGAGTAGAGAGAGGAAGAGAGAAACAAAGAGAGAGAGAGAGAGAGAGAGAGACTCACCTTAGGTGTTTGGTGTGGTGGGTGGTGGCGCTTCTCCTTCTCCTTCTTCCTCTCCTTAGTAAGTTACCCTCCCTTGATGCTTGTTTGCTTGCTTGCTGCTTCTTCTTGTTCTCATCTTTCTTGTTCTCTCTTTCTTCCTCTCCTTCGCTTTCCTTTTTTCCTTCTTGTGTGTTTGAAATGAAAGAAGAGGTGAGTCATGAGGAGGTGAGGCATTAAGAGACTAGGTGAGGCATGAAGAGATTGCATGTCGGCTAAACTCAAGCTTCAAAATCGCAAAAAACGAAGGAAAGGAAAGGCGCAGTTTGAAAAGAAATAATTTAAGTATGGTTTGAATTTTGACGTGTGCGTCTATTTTTGCGTATATATGTGCGTCTATTGTTCAGGTAGACGTGAGTATAGACGCGAATATAGACATGTAGTTAAACGCGGATATAAACACGCATTTGAGATTTATCATAATTTTTTGTTTTTAAGATAAGTTTTGATAGTGAGTTCTTATCATAAGTTTTAATGTATTTACGATGATTTTTATATATTTAAAATTAAGATCTTATGTAAACATATGAATGACAAATATTTTGATGTTGTCATGAATTAGGTTTAATCATGTCAACGTCGTTATCACCTAGTGCGGTGCAAGATGGTGAGTCAATGAGCACATCCTCAAGTGAGGATGAAACATTGCGTCTTCATAATCGAGATGCATGGCTATGATGAAAAATTAAATGCATGTGTGATCGTTGTGAGGGTGTATTTTTCGAGCACGTCGAATTGCAATGTCAAACCTCAGCTTGTATGGAGAATGGGATCGAGAAAAATCACCGGTATTCATAGTTTTTTTTTACCACTAAGATTGCATGTCTATGTTATGGGAATTATATATCAACGTACATGAAAATCTGTTTTGTGGTTGAGTAGGATGCGGTGCCACATCCTCAGATGCTCCCTCCCGCGTGTCGAGAGGCTGCAAAACGTCGACGCGAGGAGGCAGAGTCTTCAAGAAGAGTAGAGACTGACGACCATGATAGTAGCCCTCATGAAATGCCCCATCAGGTCGTAGAGGATGAGATTTTCGACAACATGGTACACCATCTATTTTCGCAACTGGTTCAGGGAGAAGGTCACTCTATGAAGCCAGATGATCCACTATATGTAGCATCATCTACTCCGTTGTATGAAGGTTGTACGTACTCAGTTCTTCGTGCATCCCTCGAGATACTTAACTTGCAAACAATTTATGGATGGAGTAATGTCAGTTTGGATGCGTTATTGAAGTAGGTATCAATTCAATTTGGCTTATATATGAATCATAATATTAATTGTTAATTCTATTTTGAAATCAGACATAAATATATGTTGATGGTTTTTTAACTCACTTTTAAAAATATATGTAGGTTATTATCACAAATGCTTCCAAAAGGAAACAAATTGCCAACTAAGAGAGAGCAAGCAAGACATTACTTGACATCTCTGGGAGGCCTCGATTATATCAAGATCCATGCATGTGTCAATGATTGTGTCTTATTTCGTGGGATTCATGAGTTCGCACGAGAGTGTCCTGTTTGTGGCGAATCAAGATACGAAGTGGAGATGAAGTCAATGGATGTGCCTCGTAAGGTTTTGCAATATTTTTCGATTGTTCCACGTATAAAACTTATGTTCAAGTGTAAGTCTATTGGAAAGCTCATGTCATGGCATGCTAGTCATCGTTCAAGTGATGGAAAATGGACGATCCCTGCAGACACACTGGCATGGCAACATATAGATAATTTGTGGCCCGTTTTCAAAGAAGAGCCAAGAAATTTGAGATTTGGTTTAGGTATGGATAGAATCAATCTATTTGGTATCAAAAGCACATCATACAGTGTATGGCCAGTGGTATTGGTGAACTATAATATTCCTCCATCCATGGCAATTAAAAAGGGACATGTGATGTTGTCCCTTCTGATTCCTGGAAAGCACAAGGTAAAAAACATGGACATTTACTTAGAGCCTTTGATTGAAGAGTTAGAAATGTTATGGGAAGGTATTGAGGTGCAAGATACAATTGCATCTGCATCCTCTAGAGATTTCACATTGAAGGCCATGTTGTTGTGGACCATGCACGACTTTGCAGGATACGGAGAGTGTTCAGGTACATGTATATAACTCTATATTTGAAATTCAAGACTTGAATCAATTACATTTAATTTATTAATTCACTTTTTTTTTCAGGTTTAACCATGTCAAGATATCATGCATGTCCTATTTGCGGTCCCTCTCTAGTTTTCTCATGCGTATTCCTACTCTTCTTGAGATATATTAATTTCCTCCTCTTTTTCCATTCTCTCAATTTCCTCATATAACCAATCTATATCAATATGATGTGGGAGCGCATTTAGATGATCTGGAAATGAGACATTACGTCCATATCTGGTGCGAAATGCTTGTCTTTCACTTTTTCTTCTTGCCCTTGCTTCATTATATAGTGTCACCCATTTGCTCATTAGATCACTATTGAGCACACAAAAACTATTTAACTTACGAAGTTCTTCTTTTGTTAGCACTTTACTCATTCCTTTTCCTTGAGGTATTATAGAGGTCATCCTCAAGTCTTCATCATCTTTCCATAGTCGTGGTTGAGAGGGGTCCACTTCAACAAGATATTCAAGGATATAAACAAGGGATGATTGCACTAACCAACCCTCAGGCCATGCTTTTTGCCTCACAAAATCTTTTAAGGTTTTCATGAAGCGTTCAAGAAAAAACATCCACCTTGCATGAACTTCCCCACAAAGTGTGATCTCATCAATCAAATGTACGAGTAAATGTAATTGAGTAGTCAAAATGGATCGAGGAAAAATTTCCTCCACCAAACAAACCACCTCAACAGATAATACTTCGAGCATCTTGCAATGGGATATGCTAGTAGGAAGTACAAACTGAATGTAAACAATATTCATAGATCAAATGATTAATTGAGAAAAAATTCTTCATACCCCAAAGTTTACACATAGTTACTCCACTAATTACTATATTCATGGTTAGAGATATCCTTACTTGAATCATTTTTTGCCAATCGTGGGACTTCAAACCAGATAATTGCTCCACACCTCTTTTCTTTTTCTTTATGAAGACTCCCTTGAGACATCTCATACATCCTGTGGGTGTTCAAAAGCTACATATTTGTTCATTCACTATTTTTTCCTCGTTCTTTGACAACATCCAAGGTGCATGGGGTAGCTCAATCTTTCCTCTGGGTCCAATGCGTGGCCAGACTCGTCTCATGCAACCAATGTTACGTAAATCCTCCCTTACATTGACTGAATAATGAGCCCCTATTAAGTGATTCCATAATGTAGATACAACATTTTTGAATATGTGCATGGGGTCCAACAGGTGATTGATCTTGAGTTCAGTCCAGTATGGAAGATGAAAAAATATAGAGAACCTAACAAACAAACAATATATTATGTAAACAATTCATCATGCTAAATACTTTAAAGTCAATCGAGAGAAATGCACTTGTTACCGACTTGAGCCGAGTGGAGGGTGGTTGTCGGCATTAATCCATCTCTCCTTCCAATCTCGAATGGTTAGAGATTGTGGAGTTATTCCATTAGTAGGGAGGACATATTTGGGATGGTCAATAGGAAGGAATCAATGATGATTGTCTTAGATAACCTTCTTTAAACGTGTCGGCCTAGAGGAAACTAGAGAGGGACCGCAAATAGGACATGCATGATATCCTAATGTTGTTAAACCTGAACAAACAAGTGAATTAATAAAATGCAATTGATTTAAGTCTTGAATTTCAAATATAGAGCTATATACATGTACCTGAACACTCTCCGTATCCTGGAAAGTCATGCATAGTCCACAACAACATGGCCTTCAATGTGAAATCTCTAGAGGATGCAGATGCACTTGTATCTTGCACCTCAATAACTTCCCATAACATTTCTAACTCTTCAATCAAAGGCTCTAAGTAAATGTCCGTGTTTTTTACCTTGTGCTATACAGGAATCAGAAGGGACAACATTACATGTCCCTTTTTAATTGCCATGGATGGAGGAATATTATAGTTCACCAATACCACTGGCCATACACTGTATGATGTGCTTTTGATACCAAATAGATTGATTCTATCCATACCTAAACCAAATCTCAAATTTCTTGGCTCTTCTTTGAAAACGGGCCACAAATTATCTATATGTTGCCATGCCAGTGTGTCTGCAGGGATCGTCCATTTTCCATCACTTGAACGATGACTAGCATGCCATGACATGAGCTTTCCAATAGACTTACACTTGAACGATGACTAGCATGCCATGACATGAGCTTTCCAATAGAATTATTTGAAAACGGGCCACAAATTATCTATATGTTGCCATGCCGGTGTGTCTGCAGGGATCGTCCATTTTCCATCACTTGAACGATGACTAGCATGCCATGACATGAGCTTTCCAATAGACTTATACTTGAACATAAGTTTTATACGTGGAACAATCGGAAAATGTCGCAAAACCTTACAAGGCACATCCATTGACTTCATCTCCACTTCGTATCTTGATTCGCCACAAACAAGACACTCTCGTGCGAACTCATGAATCCCACGAAATAAGACACAATGATTGACACGTGCATGGATCTTGACATAATCGAGGCCTCCCAGAGATGTCAAGTAATGTCTTGCTTGGTAATTTGTTTCCTTTTGGAAGCATTTGTGATAATAACCTACATATATTTTTAAAAGTGATTTAAAAAATCACGAATATATATTTCTGTCTGATTTCAAAATAGAAAAATTAATATTATGATTCATAAGCCAAACTGAATTGATACCTACTTCAATAACGCATCCAAACTGACATTATTCCATCCATAAATTGTTTGCAAGTTAAATATATCGAGGGACGCACAAAGAACGGAGTACGTACAACCTTCATACAATGGAGTAGATGACGCTACGTATAGTGGATCATCTGGCTTCATAGAGTGACCTTCTCCCTGAACCAGTTGCGAAAATAGATGGTGTACCATGTTGCCCAAAATCTCATCCTCTACGACTTGATGGGGCATTTCATGAGGGCTACTATCATGGTCGTGAATCTCCACTCTTCTTGAAGACTCTGCCTCCTCGCATCAACGTTTTGCAGTCTCTCGACGCCTGGGAGGGAGCATCTGAGGATGTGGCACCACATCCTGCTCAACCACAAAAGGGAGTTTCATGTACGTTGATATATATTGAGTAACATAGACTAGCAATCTTAGTATTTAAAAAAAACAATGAATACCGGTGATTTTTCTCAGTCCCATTCTCCATACAAGCTGAGGTGTAACATTGCAATTCGACTGCTTGAAAAATACACCCTCGGCAACGATCACACATGCATTTAATTTTTCATCGTAGCCATGCATCTCGATTATGAAGACGTAATGTTTCATCCTTGAGGATATGCTCGTTGACTCATCAGCATGCACCGCACTAGGTGATGACGACGACATGATTAAACCTAATTCATGACAACATCAAAACATTTTTCATTCATATGTTTACATAAAATTTTCAAGCTGGCGTATTAATTATTCTAAGATTTCAATTTTAAATACACAAAACTCATCATAAATACATTAAAACTTATGATAAGAATTCACTATCAAAACTTATCTTAAAAACAAAAAAATTTGATAAAACCTAAATGCGCGTCTATATCTGCATTTATGTACGCGTTTAAATTAGCATCTATTTGCGCATCTACGATCGCGTCTATACGCGCGTTTACGTAAACTTAGACGCGCATATACACGCCAAAATAGACGCACACGTCAAAATTCAAAACATACTTAAATCATTTCTTTTCAAAGTGCGCCTTTCCTTTCCTGCGTTTTTTACGGTTCTGTAGCTCGAGTTTAGCCGACATGCAGTCTCTTCATGCCTCACCTCCTCATGACTCACCTCTTCTTCCATTTCAAACATACAAGAAGGGAAGAAGAAAAGCCAAGGAGAGGAAGAAAGAGAGAACAAGAGAGAGGAGAACAAGAGGAAGAAGAAGCAGCAAGCAAGCATCAAGGGAGAGTAACTTACCAAGGAGAGGAAGAAGGAGAAGGAAGAAGCGCCACCACCTGCCACACCAAACACCCAAGGTGAGTCCTCTCTCTCTCTCTCTCTCTCTCTCTCTCTCTCTCTCTCTCTTTCTCTCTCTGTCTGTGTATTTCTGATTCCATTATGTATTGCATTTTTGTAAATCATGAATGGCGGTCATCGGACTGAAATCAGCCGACTAAGCGCGTCTGCCAGGGCGTCTACATTTTAGTGTAGACGCAGGGATAGACGCGAAGAAATGTTTTCTCTCATTGCGTCTGAGACCACATCTCAAAGCGCGTGTATTCTGCGTCGAAGACATGAGAATACACGTGCTCTACATAGAGGCTTTGACTTCACTGTCACGTCTCTAGGTGCGTATACTCTGCAGTCTACACGCGATGACACATGCGCGCGCCAGAAGCATTGACCTAGAAACCGCGTCTGACAGCGCGTCTATACTGTATCTCAGATGTGGATATAGACGTGCTGTGGATAGAGGGTTGGCTTTAGGGACGCGTCTGAGAGCGCGTCTATCCTACAATTTAGACACGGTTATACACGTGCCAATGCCAGCTCTGATAAAAAATAATTTTCATTGCCTAAACAATATATTTTTGCAATGATGAATGTGACCAATCCCATGTTTTTGTTTATCAGTTTTCTTGTTTATGAGAAGCATTCGCACTTAAGTTTTATGCTCAATGTCTAAAGAAAGCTAGATTATTAGCACTTTCAAGTGCCATGAGCATCCATGTATTTTTTCTATGTGTGAGCATCAAAAGCCTTCTTTTACATAATGATTCTCGGCTCACTGAATGATTTTTCATAATTAATGTTGGAGTGGATCAAGGATTATGGCTCTTTGAAAATGTTTAGGTGTGGATGAAGATAATATATGATTTTTTGTATGCAAACAAATTTGTCTTTTTCCTATGTTTTTTTTGCAGATGTCGCATCCTGGTTCATCTAGTTATGACCCAGATTTGGATCGCATGAATGATACATTGGCCTTGTTTGGCAGGGGGTCAATGCATTTTTTGGAGGTTTTCCTAGTAGGGAAGACTTCCTAGTAGGGATGCAAAGCTCAACCTCTCTACCATAAGGCATAGTCCCATTCCTTTCCCCTAAAACAACGTAAATCCGTTAAGACATAACTCTAGGTCATCGCTTTCGTTATTCATTTCCTTTGACGGGCATCCCGCTGTTCTTCAAGATTTTTGAGAAAAGTTCTCGGCTAACCGGAACCACCCAACCGTAGGACGAACCCATGGCCCATCCTCCGCACTTTCCTCGGTTTGTTTTAGTTATGTAATTATCTAACACATTAATTTGGACATGTAACAATCAGCTTCTTTAATTAATCCATTAAGCACTGGTTCCTTCATGTAATCTTATCACGTGACATAGAAAAACAATATCAAACAAGTTCTTTATTAACATATTATCATATTTATCTTAGAAATACAAGGAGTTCCGCCCGTAGGCTTGTCCATAATCTACCTAAAGGCTATCCAGTAATCCATAGGGATTACTATTCCAAGCTTCCGCCCGTAGACTAGTATGCCGGCCTCGAGATCTAATCCTGAGTCACGTTAGCCTCTTGTGTAGGACCCGGAAAGCAAGGGATTTACGGCTAGAGCCCCCCTGGCACCCAAGTGTCCTCCTGCTCCAAGTAGAGCTCAACGGAGAGACCTCTCCCGGCGGGTTCGGTCCACGTTCTCGGTGCGGTCAACAACCCGTTTGGTTAGGGTCAGCCATGCAGTGGGGGGTAACTGAAGCTACCTCTCCCTTCAGGCCTTCAACCTAAAGTATAGATATTCATTTATCTTGTAATTCATAAATTAAACAGTGCTCTAAAAACTCTAGCAAGCACAAACATTTCCATTAATCGATCTTGTTGTTGGCAAACTGCTAAGGAATGATTCTTTCCTTTCGAATGCATCAGCACTCGTTTCCAGGGAGTCTTGCAACTTGGCAAGATCCCTTATATTCTGGATTAGGGCGTACCCTATTAACCCAACTTGGTCAACCCTAAAGTTCATTGGGTACTTTAGTTTTCGGTCTTTAACCTTCCTTATTTAGAAGGATATCAAAGAATGTATCCTTTTGCAAGATAACTTGCGTAAGGATCTGCCATCCTTATTGGGGATATTTAACCTTCCTTCTTATGAATCAATCACAAGACCATATGACTTCGTACTTGCTGTGCAAGTCCTGCATCGTAATATATGATGAAACAATCCATTTTAGTTTCTTTAACCTGACGTTTGTGAGACCTAGGATCTCTTTTTAAGAACCTCAAGGACAAACCCTAGTTCTTTTACATTTATGAATTTATTGACTCTACAATCAAGGAAGGTAGTCAAGTGTTTAAGGTATAAATGTTTCTTGGTCTTTAAATCATTCCCAAGGCATATTTCGCAGCGTAGGTATTTCTAAGTTTACATTAATTCGGTTATCTTTTAGAAGGTAATATTGAGATCACCTCAGCACGATTTGTTATCCTTGTGACAATTGATTTTTTAAGTCTTAAACTTTAATGCTTTGAAGTTAGGTAAATTCAATTAATCTTTGTTTTTCCTTGCAAACGAAACTCATGCCAAATAACAATCTTTTCCTTGCTAAGATATGCAAATAGCAATGATAACCTCCTAGAGTTCAAGCAACGTAAGAACCCTTTCATAAATTTCATCTTCTATGATGATTTGTTGCAAAAAAAAGAATAGGGGTTAATGGTGCAAGATGCAGTTTTTATACCTTCAAGATTTAACCGAAATATACTACTATAGTAGGTAGATAATCTTGCTCGTAATTCGTCTCAATGCATGATGCTATTTGAAGGAAACTATGTTTTATACATTATCATTTTTTTTTTCATGTTCAGTTAAATTAAACTTCTTCATCGTAAATAACTAGGACAAAATATATCTTATCCCTAGCAATTCATCTTTGCATGATTGAATTAAAACCGATATAAACTAAGAAGGAAAAGTCTGGTTTTGGGGTGAGATATCCACATGGATACCGGGAGATGACTCTCCCGTAGCTACTCCTTGGACTTTCTTAGGCGGCATCGCAATTCGAACGTGAAGGCAGCTTTTACTCTTTCTTTTGGATTTCCACCGTCTCTCTTTTGAAGCAAGGAGCCGTTTAAATGATTGACCACGAGAAGGGATAATAAGACCTTTAGGTTATTAGCTTCTTTGGAGAGGGAAAGGTTTATAATAGGGAGGAGAGGGAAAAGGGTGTGTAAGGAAAAGGGAACATGGGGGTTAGAAAGGGCTTAGGGGGGGGGTGTTAAAAGGAATATGGGGGTGAAATACGGGCTCACAAGAAGGGACTTATAACTTTAAGTACGGGAAAGGGATTTGTGGGTTATGAGGCCAAGGGGTGTGGGGGGTTTAACGGTCCCTTAGGAAGGGTTAAGGTCTTAAGACCGGGGCGGGGTGAAAGGATTTCTAAGAGGTAGAACAGGGAGGGGGGAAAAGGGTAAGGGAAGGGTATAGGAAGGGGGACTTGAGGGTTTTAAAAACCCGGGGGGGTGTGAAAAGGTTCTAAGAAAAATCGGGGAGGGGGTTTGGTTTAGTGTGAAAAGGGAGGGTCTTAGGAGGGAATTCGGGGGGAGGGGGGTAGTCCCAAGCCACAGAAAAGGGGGCTTAGGAGGCCTTGGAAGCTTCTAAGAAACTTCCAAGGCTTCTGAAAAGCTATTGACGGCGGCAGTAATTTGGAGATGGCAACGACGGAGGGGGGGTAGTCTACAGGCGGTAGCGGCTCGACTCTATCCTTCTCTCCACACGACGTCAGGCGGCAGCATTTTAAAGGCAGGGCGGCATCGTTATTTCCTTCGTCCTTCCTCTATCTCTCCTCGTACCTACGTCCCTTGCTCTTTTATATAGGGGAGGGGAGGGAATCCTCCCCCCTCGACGTGTCCCTCTGCATGATGGTGGAGCCAAGCAAGCTCCAGTGAGGAGCTTGCTGGCTCCTCTATCCCCCCTCTACCCCTCCAGCATGAAGCGTCGCCGCAACGAGAAGGAGAAACAAATAAATATTTGATATATTACATAATCAACTGCAGTAAGGATGTGACTTTCTTGTTTTTGTACCACGCAAAGGTCCAATAAAATCCAAACCCCACTTCTCAAACTGTGCATAAGCAACAATGGATTTAGTAGGTTCTAGAATTACTACCCTTTTTGCATATGACTGGCAAGCATGACAAGTTTTACACAAATGAGCATTATCAGCACTTAGACTAGGCCAAGTAAGTCCTGCTACTAGAATTTTTCTTTTAGTAAGATCAAAACCAAAATGACCACCACATGCTTCCCATGCTTCCTCAGGACAAGAAGATAACCAAACAGGAATCTCAAATTTTAAATTTTTGCAACTACCTCATGAGGCCTTCAAAATATCTTTATTGGCTTCCCAATCATTTTGAACTTGTCTAACCATCAACATAGCATCTACTTTTGTAAATATCTTCCTATATCCCAGCTTAATACACTATTTTAAGAGAGTATGTAATCTCGCATATTCAGCTTCATTGTTACTTTGTATCTCTTTACTTTCTTGAATTATAGAAAATACTTCTCAAAAATGAGAAAACCCAATCCTCCCTTTTTCAGCACTCTCCTGTAATTGCCATAAAAAAACAAGGTAGCATATTTATCCTTCCTCTCCTCATAAATTTGCATTTGCAAAACTGATTTTAGTTTTATAACAGTTTCACTTTCAAAAGGTTCTTTACAAGTCAAAATATTAGCTAAGCTAGCTCTTATAGTATCCTCCTTTAAACATGTAAATTCAAAATCTTGCAAAGCCAACAATCACTTCATAACTCTTTTGGCATTTTTAGCAGATCGCAAAACCAGTAAGTACTAGTAAGTATTACAAATGGTTTTTGAATCAAGTATGATTTCCATCTTTTAATTGTATATACTAGCCCCCATACCAATAATTCTTCTTCCATCCAAGGTTTTTTAGTTGCTCCAATGGAGTTACTTATATAAAATACAAGCCTCATATAAGACACCCCCTTTCCCTTTTACATTAAAATGGCTCCCACTGCATTTTTCCCAACACTGATGCTAATGAACAAAGGTTCATCCTAGTAATGCTTAACTTTTCTTTATTATGCAATAATGCATCCTCTTCAATTTGCATCCAAACTAAAGGATCCCTTTGAGTTGCTTTCTATAAAGGATATAAATACTTGGCCAGCATATAGAATGATCTTGATAGATACCTCAACTTTTGAATAAAGCTCATCAGTTCTTTTACAGTTTTTGGAGAATCCATAAGAAGTAAAGCCTCAACTTTACTAGGCTAAGGTGAAATACCATTAGCAAACACTTCATGACCTAAGAGTATCACTCTAGTTCTTGCTATTTTATATTTATCAGGGTTTAGCTGATTACCATCCACATCAAGTCTACATAAATATTCATTAAGTTTTTGAGAGTATAATGCCCTCGCGTTGTACATATAAAATTCATCCACAAACACTTGTAAATATTTCCCAATGAAAGGGGCAAATATCCATCTAATCCATCTTGAAAAGTTGGTGTATACATTCATCAGACCAAAGGGCATTACTCTATAGAAGAAGCATCCCCCATGGGGTAATGAACATTGTTTTCTTTTATTCTTCTTCTACTATTCTAATCTAGAAATATCCAAAGTATCCATCACACACAGTGTAAAATTCATGACTAGCCACTTGATCCAAGATCTCATCCTGAAATGGAAGACGATAGTACTCCCTCTTAGTCGCTACATTAAGAGGCTTGAAATCAACACATGCTCTCCACTTTCCATTCTTATTTGGCCTCATTACAACACGAGACACCCACTCTACATCATCAACATGATAGATAAATCTCGCATCAAGCAGCTTCTAAATTTCAACTTTAAGTACATTTTCCTTTATTGTACCAAGTCTCCTAGGTTTTTGAGCCATTGGTCCATACCCTTATTTCAATTTGATATGATGCAAAATGCTATAAATACCCCTCAATTGGTGATATTATGTTGCAAAGAGTTTCGGGTATTTCTAAAAAATGCTAAATATTTATCTCTTTCATCACTGAAGTAATTTCCCAACATATTCATAAGCTTGGGTAGTCCAACATTCATTTCACGTTGTTGATAGCATGTTTTCTACATGAGGTTTGTACTTTCTGCAAGAATATTTTCAACTTTTTCCTCTCTTTTTGAACCTTGGATTGACAACCTGAAGAGGTCAACAACCCTAGAATGTAGGCTAGCTTCCCATTCTCTATCTTCCTCATCAAGGCTAGAATTTTTTGAATCACTACTTTCATCACCCATGTAGTATCACTTTCATATCCATTTTGAATAATAAACCTTGTTTTCATGTCAAAGATCACCCTCTTATGAGCTGGCTTCTTTAGATAGCGTTCTTATTGACCTCTATACTAATCTTGTATGAAAATCATACCAATCCTCCATGGTAGTCCCAAAATGAGACTCCCAAACATTTCACTTTTTGAGTTGTTTGTCATTTGAACCTTAAAGAGTGACTTCCTTGTCATTTTAAGATGAATTTGGAACATTGCTTCTTAAGTGATTACAAAAACGTGCTCAACACCATCAACATAAACTTGATCAATATTCCTTCCATGTATCCATGCATCCATGACAAGTATAATGTCTGTCACATCACTCCAACATGCCCAATTCGTGTTTTTCCTTTCATGATGCTAACCAACCCATGCCATTGCCTTCTTAAAGATGAGTTCATTTGCAGCAATTGACCATATCTAACCTCAGCCTTCTTACCTTTTAAATCTTCAAGAGAGTTGTAAGGAACTTGATTGACTCTCCAAGTAAAGTCCCCCATTTGAATCTTCCTTCGTTATCTAGCTTTCTTACTAGTTTCTCGATTGTCTGCAATCTGTTTTTCCTTTTTAATCCTTACTACCCTCTAAGTTTTAGTTTTAGTATCTCTCTCCCTAGCCCTCCTGTTAGCTAAAACATCTGCATTTTTCCCATCACCAGACATGTTGGCTTCGATAAGATTCATACCCAATCACTACAAGGAAATGGGTGTATAGCAAGGATCGTTTATGATGCAAATTAGCAACATTGTTATTGGTGTTGCATTTGCAACACAGATAAGGACACCAATAGTGATGCAACTTTGAGAAAAAAAAGTACTGTGCGACATTTCGTTGCAAAGAGTTTGAAAGAGAGTGAAGGAGAGAGTGGCTTTGGGAGGGAGAGGAAGAGAATGAGAGAAACAGAGAGAAGGAGAGCTTCTCGAAGCCGCCGCCACCGCCGTTCATGAAGAAGAGGGAGAAGTGCACGAAGAAGAAAGAGGGGACATTGCGAAGAGGAGACAAGGAATCCATCCTCGGGCCTTTGCAGTAAGTACATTTCCTCCTCTTGGTTTGTTCTTGTTATTTCTTCTTTTGTTTTGTTTTTTTTCCTGATAATGAGTTGCATTGAGAGAGAAAGAGAGGAATTGAGAGAGGGAGAAGAAGAAAGCAAAAGGAAGAGAGAACAAGAGAGAGAGAGAATAAACATGGAAGATAACAAAGAAAGAGAGAAAGAGAGAGAGATAAAGAGAGAAAGGGAGGGAGAGAGGAGAATGAGTGAGAAAACAATGAGGGGGTGGAGAGAAACAAAGAGAGGGGCAACAAAGAAGTAGAAAGAGAGAAAGAAAGAGAAGGGCAAGAGAACATAAAATGAAGGTTTTAGAGAGAGGTAGATAAATTGTGTTAGACTAGTTAGAAAACTAAAGCTACTCCTTGAGGGAAGCGGGTGTTTAAATTGGTCATGGATTTCTCATACATCAAAGTGGTCTTGATTAGCCAAGAGGATTCCATTAAAAATATGAAATGCTAGATTAGGTCAAGTTAGGAAGGATAGAATGTCAACTATCCTAGTTTAAACCCCCTCATTTCTCACTCTCTTTAAACCAATCCAATGTTCTACGTAAGTTAGGTTATTATCACAGATGCTTCCAAAAGGAAAAAAATTGCCAACTAAGAGAGAGCAAGCAAGACATTACTTGACATCTCTGGGAGGCCTCGATTATGTCAAGATCCATGCATGTGTCAATGATTGTGTCTTATTTCATGGGATTCATGAGTTCGCACGAGAGTGTCATGTTTGTGGCGAATCAAGATACGAAGTGGAGATGAAGTCAACATATGTGCCTCGTAAGGTTTTACGACATTTTTCGATTGTTCCACGTATAAAACTTATGTTCAAGTGTAAGTCTATTGGAAAGCTCATGTCATAGCATGCTAGTCATCGTTCAAGTGATGGAAAATGGAGGATCTTTGCAGACACACCCGCATGGAAACATATATATTTTGTGGCCCGTTCTCAAAGAAGAGCCAAGAATTTTGAGATTTGGTTTAGGTATGGATGGAATCAATCCATTTGGCATCAAAAGTACATCATACAGTGTATGGTCAGTGGTATTGGTGAACTATAATATTCCTCCATCCATGGCAATTAAAAAGGGACATGTGATGTTGTCCCTTCTGATTCTTGGAAAGCACAAGGTAAAAAACATGGACATTTACTTAGAGCCTTTGATTGAAGAGTTAGAAATGTTATGGGAAGGTATTGAGGTGCAAGATACAAGTGCATCTGCATCGTCTAGAGATTTCACATTGAAGGCCATGTTGTTGTGGACCATGCACGACTTTCCAGGATACGGAGAGTGTTTAGGTACATGTATATAACTCTATATTTGAAATTTAAGACCTGAATCAATTGCATTTAATTTATTAATTCACTTGTTTTTTCAGGTTTAACCATGTCAGGATATCATGCATGTCTTATTTGCGATCCCTCTCTAGTCTCCTCATGCGTATTCCCACTCTTCTTGAGATATATTAATTTCCTCCTCTTTTTTCATTCTCTCCATTTTCTCATATAACCAATCTATATCAATATGACGTGGGAGCGCATTTAGATGATTTGGAAATGAGACATTACATCCATATCTGGTGCGAAATACTTGTCTTTCGCTTTTTCTTCTTGCCCTTGCTTCATTATATAGTGTCACCCATTTGCTCATTAGATCACTATTGAGCACACAAAAACTATTTAACTTACGAAGTTCTTCTTTTGTTAGCACTTTACTCATTCCTTTTCCTTGAGGTATTATAGAGGTCATCCTCAAGTCTTCATCATCTTTCCATAGTCGTGGTTGAGAGGGGTCCACTTCAGTAAGATATTCAGAGATATAAACAAGGGATGATTGCACTAACCAACCCTCAGCCATGCTTCCCTCAGGCCATGCTTTTTGCCTCACAAAATCTTTCAAGGTTTTCATGAAGCGCTCAAGAAAAAACATCCACCTTGCATGAACTTCCCCACAAAGTGTGATCTCATCAATCAAATCTACGAGTAAATGTAATTGAGTAGTCAAAATGGATCGAGGAAAAATTTCCTCCACCAAACAAACCACCTCAACAGATAATACTCAAGCATCTTGCAATGTGTTTGGATCAATTTCCTTCGAGCTCACGTATCTGTCAGGATGTATTTGAGAATTGTTTATTTTTGTGTAGAAATTCAAAGATGTATAATGAAAAAATACAATGTATACACACCTCACAAGCTCTCCCATCTTGTAAATGATATCACGTACATCTTTGGATACACAATGGGATATGCTAGTAGGAAGTACAAATTGAATGTAAACAATATTCATAGATCAAATGATTAATTGAGAAAAAATTCATCATACCCCAAACTTTACACATAGTTACTCCACTAATTACTATATTCATGGTTAGAGATACCCTTACTTGAATCATTTTGTGCCAATCGTGGGACTTCAAACCAGATAGTTACTCCACACCTCTTTTCTTTTTCTTTATGAAGGCTCCCTTGAGACATCTCATACATCCTGTGGGTGTTCAAAAGCTACATATTTGTTCCTTCACTATTTTTTTCTCATTCTTTGACAACATCCAAGGTGCATGGGGTAGCTAAATCTTTCCTCTGGGTCCAATGCGTGGCGAGACTCATCTCATGCGACCAATGTTACATAAAGCCTCCCTTACATTGACTGAATCACGAGCCCCTATCAAGTGATCCCATAATGTAGATACAACATTTTTGAATATGTGCATAGGGATACAAAATTTCTTGGCTATTCTTTGAAAACGGGCCATAAATTATCTATATGTTGCCATGCCGGTGTGTCTGCAGGGATCGTCCATTTTCCATCACTTGAACGATGACTAGCATCCCATGACATGAGCTTTCCAATAGACTTACACTTGAACATAAGTTTTATACGTGGAACAATCGGAAAATGTCTCAAAACCTTACGAGACACATCCATTGACTTCATCTCCACTTCGTATCTTGATTCACCACAAACAGGACACTCTCATGTGAACTCATGAATCCCACGAAATAAGACACAATCATTGACATGTGCATGGATCTTGACATAATCGAGGCCTCCCAGAGATGTCAAGTAATGTCTTGCTTGGCAATTTGTTTCCTTTTGGAAGCATTTGTGATAATAACCTACATATATTTTTAAAAGTGAGTTAAAAAATCACCAACATATATTTCTGTCTGATTTCAAAATAGAACAATTAATATTATGATTCATAAGCCAAACTGAATTGATACCTACTTCAATAACACATCCAAACTAACATTACTCCATCCATAAATTGTTTGTAAGTTAAATATCTCGAGGGAGCAGGAAGAACGGAGTACGTACAACCTTCATACAACGGAGTAGATGACGCTACGTATAGTGGATCATCTGGCTTCGTAGAGTGACCTTCTCCCTGAACCGGTTGCAAAAATAGATGGTGTACCATGTTACCCAAAATCTCATCCTCTACGACTTGATGGGGCATTTCATGAGGGCTACTATCATGGTCGTGAGTCTCCACTCTTCTTGAAGACTTTGCCTCCTCGCGTCAACGTTTTGCAGCCTCTCGACGCCTGGGAGGGAGCATCTGAGGATGTGGCACCACATCCTGCTCAACCACAAAAGGGAGTTTCATGTACGTTGATATATATTGAGTAACATAGACTAGCAATCTTAGTATTAAAAAAAAACAATGAATACCGGTGATTTTTCTCGGTCCCATTCTCCGTACAAGCTGAGGTGTAACATTGCAATTCGACGTGCTTGAAAAATACACCCGCGACAACGATCACACATGCATTTAATTTTTCGTCGTAGCCATGCATCTTGATTATGAAGACGTAATGTTTCATCCTCACTTGAGGATATGCTCATTGACTCATCAGCATGCACCACACTAGGTGATGATGACGACATGATTAAACCTAATTCATGACAACATCAAAACATTTTTCATTCATATGTTTACATAAAATTTTCAAGCTGGCGTATTAATTATTCTAAGATCTCAATTTTAAATACACAAAACTCATCATAAATACATTAAAACTTATGATAAGAATTCACTATCAAAACTTATCTTAAAAACAAAAAAATTTGATAAAACCTAAATGCGCGTCTATATCTGCATTTATGTACGCGTCTAAATTAGCGTCTATTTGCGCGTCTACGATCACGTTTATACGCGCATTTACGTTAACTTAGACACGCATATACACGCCAAAATAGACGCACACGTCAAAATTCAAAACATACTTAAATCATTTCTTTTCAAACTGCACCTTTCCTTTCCTGCGTTTTTTGTGGTTCTGAAGCTCGAGTTTAGCCGACATGCAGTCTCTTCATGCCTCACCTAGTCTCTTCATGCCTCACCTCCTTATGACTCACCTCTTCTTCCATTTCAAACACACAAGAAGGGAAGAAGGAAAGCCAAGGAGAGGAAGAAAGAGAGAACAAGAGAGAGGAGAACAAGAGGAAGAAGAAGAAGCAAGCAAGCAAGCAAGCATCAAGGGAGAGTAACTTACCAAGGAGAGGAAGAAGGAGAAGGAAGAAGCGCCACCACCTGCCACACCAAACACCCAAGGTGAGTCCTCTCTCTCTCTTTCTCTCTCTCTCTCTCTCTCTCTCTCTCTCTCTCTCTCTCTCTCTCTGTGTGTCTGTGTATTAGGATTTCTGATTCCATTATGTATTGCATTTTGTAAATCATGAATGGCAGTCATCGGACTGAAATCAGCCGACTGAGCGCGTCTGCCAGCGCATCTACATTCTAGTGTAGACGCAGGGATAGACGCGAAGAAATGTTTTCTCTCATTGCGTCTGAGACCACATCTCAAAGCGCGTGTATTCTGCGTCGAAGACGCGAGAATACACGTGCTCTACATAGAGGCTTTGACTTCAGAGTCACGTCTCTAGGTGCGTATACTCTGCAGTCTACACGCAATGATACATGCGCGCGCCAGAAGCATTGACCTAGAAACTGCGTCTGACAGCACGTCTATACTGTATCTCAGATGTGGATATAGATGCGCTGTGGATAGAGGATTGGTTTTAGGGACGCGTCTGAGAGCGAGTCTATCTTGCAATTAAGGCACGGTTATACACGTGCCAATGCCAGCTCTGATAAAAAATAATTTTCATTGCCTAAACAATATATTTTTGCAATGTTGAATGTGACCAATCCCATGTTTGTATTTATCAGTTTTCTTGTTTATGAGAAGCATTCGCACTTAAGTTTTATGCTCAATGTCTAAAGAAAGCTAGATTATTAGCACTTTCAAGTGCCATGAGCATCCATGTATTTTTTCTATGTGTGAGCATCAAAAGCCTTCTCTTACATAATGATTCTCGGCTCATTGAATGATTTTTCATAATTAATGTTGGAGTGGATCAAGGATTATGGCTCTTTGAAAATGTTTAGGTGTGGATAAAGGTAATATATGATTTTTTGTATGCAAACAAATTTGTCATTTTCCTATGTTTTTTTTGCAGATGTCGCATCTTGGTTCATCTAGTTATGACCCGGATTTGGATCGCATGAATGATACATTGGCCTTGTTTGGCAGGGGGTCAATGCATTTTTTGGAGGTTTTCCTAGTAGGGAAGACTTCATGGGAGAGATGATCATACACCTTGGCAGCTCTCCCACAGCAGACGAGGTGTTCAACATCATGTTTAGAACGCCTCTAACGTCTTTGCCAGGCACTACTTTTCAAACTCCAATTGCAAGTACTCCATGTGCAGGTACTCCACGTGTAGGTACTCCATGTGCAGGTACTCCACGTGCAGCACCTGTACATGCATCAGCTGAGGCACAAGCGTTAGCTGACACACGTGCATCTGCAGAAGCACGTGCATCCAGTGAGGCAAAGGATAGTCGACAAAGAGGGAGGAGGGAGAGTCGAGGGGGAGGACGAGGCTTGTGTGGGGGTTTTCTAGGAGCTGGCGAGCGATCACCCTCACCAGTAGATCACATAGAGGAGCATGTACGCCAGTACTATAGAGTTACAGATACTGGTGGCATCTTCCATGATGATGAAGGAAGGGATGTAATGGCATACATGAGGAGCATCATGCATGCAACGTATAAATATTGTTTCATCTACTTCAAAAATCAAAAAAAGCGGCTTGTGGCAGGAGAGTGTTGAGGGCAATCCATAGGAGGTACCCAAATCCTGAGGGTCAGCGATTCTCGGATGATTGGGGATGCACAAAAGTGAGGGATTTGCTTCACAACAAAAGATCTCACCTCATGACACATGCCAGGGACTCACTGCGGAGGCAGGAGGAGGGGCATGGAGCCTATAGCCAACCACCTATGTGCCACCGCATAGAGTGGAAGAAAGCCAAGAAGAAAGCAGCAGAGAAAGTGAACACTTGCCAGCACGCAAAGGCGCGACGGATCCAAATGGAAACCATGGGATCGCCGCATTATGGATCGGGTGGCAAAGAGTCGTGGGAGGCAGAGTTTGTAAGTATATTTTGATTTCTAGTTTTTTAAAATTTATATTTCTTTCAATTCTTTATATAATTTGTTCTATTACATTGTGTCTCATAATTGTTTGTATATATCATGATTGTTTTGCTGACTACTATCGTTGGTAGGATACCTACTCCTAGAGAGGTAGGTTACCATCGAGGCCATAACCGCGTAGCCACATGGCTTCACTTCTATGAGGAGGGTCTCATCACGGAGGACCAATACAACCGGGCTATGAGGATTCAACAACCAGAGAATGTATGTTTTTCTTACTTTTCTATTAAAAGTATAGCTAATTATAACTTTTTGTCCACTATGTTTATGTAAGCAACCTTGATCTTTTGTGTGTGTAGGCGAACCCAGATGTGGAGCATAGCGAGGAGGGGGATAGCGACGCTAGTAGCCATGGTGGTGCTAGCGAATATATTTCTTCTTCAGATTCATAGAGGAGCACAATACCTCCTCTATGGCCTTGTTTTCTTGTATATGTATTATCCATCTTTGAGCCTACTGCTTGCGACCACGCTTTAGGTCGCAAGCACTTAAAATCCCCATGTAAATGCTTTTGATCTATAATAAATACATGGACTTTTATTTTCAATTCTCGTGCTTTTAGATCCATTGTCTTTTTCCCAAATGCACAATTTGATGTATGGGAGGCTCTCTGGTTTTTTTTTTTCAATTTTGTTTTGCGCATCTATCTGCGCGTCTAAATTGCAGAAAATGCGCGTTTATAAGCATGTCTAAAATGCAGAGTACACGCACTCATACACGTGCTAGATGATTCAAATTTAAAAACAACATTAAATATCTTTTTTTAAAGGAGATTTTTTGTTTTTCGTTCGCATCTATGAGTGCTTGTAAAAGTGCCTCTACGGGCGTGTCTATATGCCCGTCTAATTTGCCAGATAGAAGCGTTGGTAGATGCACATAATAAATTAAATAAATAACAATTTGGTTTTTTTATGCGCTTGTATTCACGCGTGTATTTGTGCGTCTGTTGCGCGTCTATTTTTGCGTGTAAATTCCTTTATACATGCGATTATAGACGCAAGGTTGTAGACACACAAATAGATGGGCAGATAGATGCGCCCATAAGATTTTCTCTATATTCAAAAATCGCGTCTAAAAGTGCATCTAATAGGCCTTTTGTTGTAGTGTTTTGAATAAAAGGCAAAATGGATAGATCTCTATTTAAAATTAAATCCATTTATAAATCAATTTATCTTGCCATATAGTGAATATAAAGCAAACATGGCATGTCTCAAATTAAATAAGCACACTTACTTTCTATATTTCTCTACAAATAAACCACTCAAAATCCATTTTATGTGGATTATGTTTTTAGCATGTTAATGCGATTAATGATTGATCTATATTTCTTGGTCCTCTAATTAGTATGCTAATTGTATCTCATTAAATTTTTTTGAAACTAAATTATTTGATGCGTTTCAAATACTTGAAAATTTTTTGACATATTGATGCATTTCAAACACTGAACGAAAAAAAACTTTTTTGAAACTAAATTATTTGATGCACACTAAACCAAAAAAAACTTTTTTGAAACTAAATTATTTGATGCATTTCAAACGCTTGAAGAAAAAAAACTTTTTTGAAACTAAATTATTTGATGCACATTGAACCAAAAAAAACTTTTTTGAAACTAAATTATTTGATGCATTTCAAACGCTTGAAGAAAAAAAGACTTTGACATATTGATAGAATATTGTAGAAAGTGTATATATTGTCTATTACTTAGTAGCAATAAATACATTTACAATCATGAGGTGGATAATAGATAGAATAACCACAAGTTGCATACAATATAAAGCTAATAAATTACATCATCATCTTGATGAATGATGACTAAAAAAGAATAATTATGGATGGCTCTACATAGTAAAGCAGGAATCATATTAGTATATTTGAGCAACACAAAAAAAGAGTATTTTATAATAAAACTAGGAAACTTACACAATTCTCTAAATAGGTAGACCAACCACCATGCCTTATTTTCTCCCTTACTTTCTCTTGTCACACCCTCAATACCTCTCTTAAGATAGAAAGGCAGCATGTCCCTTCTTAATCCCCTTGATCCTTCTCTAGTCCTCTCTATCCAACCACCTAGGCATATCTCTTAAGAGAGAGAGGTATCACCTCCTCCTTGATCCCCTTGATCCTCCGCTAGTCCTCTCTATCCAACCACAACATGGGCTTCCTTATGCCCTCTCTTCTGCCCTATGTACATGGGGCCATTCTGAAAACATGTATCTATACATTTTCTTGATCTTCTATCCAATGGAGAATCAATGGAAAAAAGACTCTTCAAGGAACATTGCATGTAGTGAGTTTATCACATATTTATTGGAATCTTATGATAAGATCTAAAATGATGCTTGTCTCTAAAACAAAATAATCGACAAATTTTTTTCAAATTTTTTAAAATAAACCAAGGTAAAATTACTACCAAGAAATAACAAATGATACTAACAATACATAGAATCCATGGCTAAAATAAGAAGATAGCAAAACATAGATCAAGGCACTAGATGAGGCAAAGACTTATGCGTGAGAACTCACTGTCATTGTACCGTTAGGAGCTTGTGAAGTGTGTAGTTTCATCATTGAATCATTAGGGGATTGTGAAGTGTAGTGTAGTTTTGAGTATTATGACACCATGTAGTGTTAGAGAGGGCTCTACGTATTGGACAATCTTTTGAGGACTAGTTCTTTATATCTAGTGTTGAAGGTGGCTAAATATTGGTCCACATTTGTAACACCAAAGTTTAAGAAGTAGCTAGATATTGGACCACATTGTGACTAAGAATTTGAAAGAGATACACAAGTCATTGACACTTATTGATGTTTTGGATACTTGTTGATATTCAAAGAAATCTTACATTCTTATTGATGTTTTGAAAACGATGGTGGTAATGTTCCACCATGATTAATTACATATAGAGCTAACATAACTATTGCAATCAATAAGATTTGTGGTGTAGATTAGATCGCATACTTTTTAAAAGTATTACTTCTCCCAATAATCATCAGGAAGGTTATGTGGTGTTTATTTGCTCTCATGAAGAACCAACTTTGCTGAGATGTGACAATCAGAGTTGCGTTGCCATTGCCAAAAATCCAATGTGTCATGCACGCACCAAACATATAGAGATCCAGTATCACTGGTGCACAGATCGGATGTTGTATGCTCGCGTAGTGAACGTCGAAAGGTCCCCAAGAACAAAAGAACTCTACTTTTTGCACAAAACTCAAGGTAGAAAGCATGCACGACATGAACAAGAGACCAATTGGGTGCAATCTCCCCCCATGCCTTGTGTGAGCGCTCCACAAAGCATGTATTTTATGTATTAATCATATTCAAGCTCAAATAATAGCCCAAATTACAAAATAGCACGCTTTTGGCTTTTGAGTTTGCTTTAGCACAAAATAGAAATAAAGCTAATGGGGGGGCGCCCAAAGAGTCAGGCATACCCAATATAATGTCCAAATACAAATATCATAATCGTGCGCCCATACGCATACAAAATAATAAATAAATATCCAACGCCTTAATAAATAGGCACGACAAAATATAGGCGCCATGCCTAAGGTATGCGCCCATAAAAATATAAGTAATAACTCAAATACACGCTATCCTCCAATGCTTTCCTTCGCCACTGTTGCTATTTCTACACATCAACTGAAGCATTCACAATCATTAGTAAAATAATACAATTAAACTGACAAAAGTGAATATCTAGCAATCTTTAGCTACATAAATAAATCAACTGGTTAGAAATCAATCCTAACATTAATTTATCACGAGTTCGCACTCTAAACTCATAAACGTTTATTAATTTAATATGTATTTTCAGGAATCACCCGCTATGGAATCACCCATGTACACACTAAATTAATGAAACGCCCGAAAAGGATAGGCGTCCCCATCAACTTCTCGCACAAAGAATCCACTTTGTGTATGAGCCCCAGTCAACAAAGTTTACGGAATCCACTGTAAAACCTCACGGAATCCACCGTGGCACAGAATCCACCATGGCACAGAATCCACCGTGAAATATTCCTCTTGGTATCAATCACTATGCCCCCCTAGCGGGGGTCCGGAGGCAGCGCCCCCGGCCCGATGGTAAAGGGAATAGTCCTTGGAATATTCCTTGGCCGACTAGCAGAGGCTTATATGGTAGGTCGGTCAAGCTGACCTAAGGGCCTTCGCAGGCTATAAAAGCTAAATCCCTTCACAGCCATCGATCATTCATCTTTCACCCAATCAGAGTTGTTGTTCCAGCTAGCCTTAAGCTCTTCACCTATCTTCTATTTAGATTGCCATCTAAGCTTCACACAGTGGAAGTGCACGGGCGGATAGAGCCATCTTTGTATCAGTTGTTTGGAGCTAAAGAATTTACTGATTCTCCTCTTATCTGTTGTATACTCTCTATCTCTTTCTCAGATTCTGTTCGCTGTGCCGTGTAATATTTTACAGTTGCTACCCCTGATAAGTCATCTCACTACCTAGAGTGATCAGAACTAGGACTTACACCTATGGTAGTCCTTAGATGTTTTGGCAATGAGGCTGCACTTGAAAAGTCCTTCGTGTGCTTTGAATGTGCCACCTCCTCTCTCTACTATGTATTCTAGAGAGCTAACTTCTCTCTCAATGCAGACGCTAGTGCTAACTCCTTAAGATCTTTCAACATCTTTGGTGCATTTCCAAGCAATGTGTGAGAAAGATGTAAATTTTTCTCAAGATCCCAAGTGCATCAATGACTAAGTGTGAAAGCCCTTGTTGCTTCAACATAGTACGCATGATTGCACATACCCGATTACAAAAATTGACAAAGGCAACATCATTACTATTAGAGAGTGATATTTTCTCTTCCATGCTAGATGAAATGGCCTCTGTCAAGCAAATGCAGAGTGCTTCTGCAATATTGAGGGCCATCTTTACAAACTCTATACAAAAAACGAGAGCAACCATGTAAGCATGATAGCCCATGCTTAACCTACAAAGTATAAGTTAATTTATGTCACTTGAACATACACTTGGAACATATCTTTTATTAAAAAACATAATTGCATATCATCTAGATGTTTGAAATGTAACACAAATTATATCAGATGTTACTCACCATGAAAGTATAAAATTGCAAGAATTTGCACCATTTTAAAATAACTACGTCGAATATACAACGTAAATAGCTAGGATATGGGAAGCTTAAACATCCACTCTAAGGTTTAATCTAAAAGCACCAATAACCATCAATTATTGGGAAGTTGTTCTATACTTGTTTTCTTAAAAAGCACACACATATGAAAGGATTTGGAGATGGGAAACGTAAATATCAAATCTAACATTTATCTAAGGTCACTAGCAAGAACTAATTATTGAAATATTGTTTTAAAATGGAGAAACTTGCTATCTCAGATATGGGCTCTCTACACTATTATTTGGGGATTCTGTTCACCTGAAATCAACATGATATCATCATGTCATTGTCAGAGTATGTGGATAAGCTGTTACATTGGTTTAATATGCAAGATTGCAAACCTATGTGCACTCTTATGGGGCCAGAGCTTAAAGTTGTCTATGCATGATGGTGATGAGATGTTTGATGTTGCAATTTACAGCTAGGCTATTGGCTGTCTTTTTTATCTTTGCAACACACGCCCTGACATTCAGTATGCAGTATCTGAGATGAGTAGGTATATGCATAGCCCATCGACTATACATTACCAAGTCGTTAAGCGGATGTGTGATGCAGATACTAGGCCATCTACTAGTGGACACAATTTCTTTTTGGACCATTTATGCAGTTCATGGCTAAGCGGGAAACAACCTGGCTACCTTCTCTTATGAGGTTGAGTATAGGGCAGCCTTCATGGCAACAATGAAATGTATATGGTTGTGCAAATTGTTGGCTAATCTACATTTATCATTGGAGGGTCCTACATCCATTCTTTCTGATAGTTAGAGTGCTATTGCAATGGCACAAAATCTTGTGTTTCATGCTCGCATGAAACATATTGAGGTGCATTATCATTATGTTAGAGAGAGATGCTATGTAGGAGAGATCAACTTGATGTATGTTCCTACACAGGAAAATGATGCTTTTCGCAAGTCCTTAAATTTTCTCCCCTTTGGTGATTGATCATTTCTATACTTTACCACATTGGCACTGTAGGGGGATGTTAGAATTTACCAATTCTATGGGTAGTGCCCAATGTTTTAGTCTTAGTTCTTGGGTAGCAAGGATTAAAAAGGAAAAACAGATTGCAGACAATCCACAAATAAGCAAGAAAGCTAGAAAACGAAGGAAGATTCAACTGGGGGACTTTACTTGGGGAGTCAATCAAGTTCCTTACAACTCTCTTAAAGATTTAAAAGGTAAGAAGGCCAAGGTTACATATGGTCAACTATTGCAAATTAACTCATCTTTAAGAAGGCAATGGCATGGGTTGATTAGCATCATGAAAGGAAAAACACAAACTGGGCATGTTGGAGTGATGTGAAAGACATTATACCTATCATGAATGCATGGATACACGGAAGGAAAATTGATCAAGTTTATGTTGATGGTGGTGCGCAAGTTTGTGTAATCACTGAAGAAGCAATGTTGCAAATTCATCTTAAAATGACAGGGAAGTCACTCTTTTAAGTTAGAATGACAAACAACTCAAAAGGTGAAATGTTTGGGAGTCATAGAGAACTTAGAAATCAATATTGGAGGCCAAAGATCATGTTTGGATTTCCATGTTATGCCTGCAAAACTTGGGGAATATCCTCTGATTTTTGGGACTATTGTGGAGGATTGGTATGATTTCCATACAAGATTGGTATGGAGGTCAATTAAAACTCTATTTGAAGAAGCCAGCTCATAAGAGGGTGATCTTTGACATGAAAACAAGGTCTATTATTCAAAATGGATATGAAAGTGATACTACGCGGGTGACGAAAGTAGTGATTCAAAAAATTCTAGCCTTGATGAGAAGGATAGAGAATGGGAAGCTAGCCTAAATTCTAGGGATGTTTACCTCTTCAGGTTTTCAATCCAAGGTTCAAAAAGAGAGGAAAAAGTTGAAAATATTCCTGCAGGAAGTACAAACCTCATGTAGGAAACATGTGATCAACAAGTGAAATGAATGTTGGACTACCCAAGCTTATGAATATGTTGGGAAATGACTTCAGTGATGAAAGATATAAATATTTAGCCATTTTTTAGAAATACCCGAAACTCTTTGCTACATAATATCACGAATTGAGGGGTACTTATAGGATTGTGCACCATATCAAATTGAAAGAAGGGTATGGACCAATGGCTCAAAAACTTAGGAGACTTAGTACAATTCAAGAAAATGTACTTAAAGTTGAAATTCAGAAGTTGCTTGATGCGAAACTTATCCATCCTGTTGATGATGTAGAGTGGGTGTCTCATGTTGTAATGAGGCCAAATAAGAATGGAAAGTGGAGAGTATGTGTTGATTTCAAGTCGCTTAATGTAGCGACTAAGAGGGACTACTATCCTCTTCCATTTCAGGATGAGATCTTGGATCAAGTGGCTGGTCATGAATTTTACACTATGTGCGATGGACACTTTGGATATTTCTAGATCAGAAAAGCAAAAGAAGATCAAAAGAAAACAACGTTCAGTAGCCCATGGGAGATCCTTCTTCTATAGAGTAATGCCCTTTGGTCTGATGAATGTATAAACTAGCTCTTCAAGATGGGTTAGATGGATATTTGCCCCTTTCATTGGGAAATCTTTACATGTGTTTATGGATGACTTTTGTATGTACAACTCGAGGGCATTATACTCTCAAAAACTTAATGAATATTTATGCAGACTTGATGATGATGGTGATTAGCTAAACCTTGATAAATATAAAATAGCAAGAACTAGAGTGATACTCTTAGGTCATGAAGTGTTTGTTAATGGTATTTCACCTTAGCCTAGTAAAGTTGAGGCTTTACTTCTTATGGATTCTCCAAAAATTATAAAAGAACTGATGAGCTTTATTCAAAAGTTGAGGTATCTATCAAGACCATTCCATATACTGGCCAAGTATTTATATCCTTTATAGAAAGCAAATCAAAGGGATCCTTTAGTTTGGATGCAAGTTGAAGAGGATACATTTTTGCATATTAAAGAAAAATTTAGCATTTTTCGAGTTCTTATGCCTCCAAACTGGGATGAACCTTTCTTCAGTAGCATCAGTGTTGGGAAAAATGCAGTGGGAGCCATTTTAATGTAGAAGGCAAAGGGGGTGTCTTATATGAGGCTTGTGTTTTATATAAGTAGCTCAATTGGAGCAATTAAAAAACCTTGGATGGAAGAAGATTTATTGGTATAGGGGCTGGTATATATAGTTAAAAGATGGAAATCATACTTGATTCAAAAACCATTTGTAGTACTTACTAGTACTTACTGGTTTTGTGATCTTCTAAAAATGCCCAAAGAGTTATTAAGTGACTGTTGGCTCTGCAAGATGTTGAGTTTACATGTTTAAAGGAGGATACTACAAGAGCTAGCTTAGCTGATATTTTGACTTGTAAATAACCTTTTGAAAGTGCAACTATTATAAAATGAAAACTAATTTCGCAATTGCCAATTCATGAGGAGAGGAAGGATAAATATGCTACCTTGTTTTTTAATGGCAGTTACAGGAGAGTGCTAAAAAAGGGAGGATTGGGTTTTCTCATTTTTGAGAAGTATTTTGATAGATGTGATGAATGTCCAAAATGGCAAGCATTAGATATCATACATATATCATGTGTTGATAGAGCAAAAAAGTTATGGGGGTTTTCTATGAAAATTAATGATTGCACATGCAAAATAGAAATAGTAACAAAGGGAATAGTTATAGAAGGGAAGAGGTTGAGATATATGAATGTAATAGATACGTTCATCAAACTTTCAACATAGAGGTGGAATAAGTAATAGAACACAAAAAAGTGTTTCTTAAGGGAGAAACTTATAAAGTGGGAGATAAAGTAGTTGTAAGATGTGATGAATATATCCTTGTTCATATAAATGTTGGCCATTGGAAAGCATGCATATTGTCACATTTCTCATTGAAATATCATGGTGAAGTGAGGCTTTTTTTTGTGCACATTACTATAGACAATGTATTATGATTGAAAGGGGCCATGGAAATTTGGTTGTGGATACCACCACATGCATGACTCTCTTGTAAAATAGTTTTGTGCCATTTTCATGGGATATCCACTTCAACATGGAAATTCTATTATTGCATATGAGACTAAGGTCACACTTAACAAAGATAGGTTGTATTGTTGCATTCCTCCTTGGCTAGAGGATAATGAAATCATTTATATGAAGGGTGATTTATCAACACTGTGTGGACCAAATGACTTAAAATATGCCATCATAAGGTCAACTAATTATGAAATGAAGCAAGTTAAAGTAGGATGGTTGACTAAGGTCCACTATCACATAGTGTTCATCTTCAATGTCTTCATCGTTTTCTCTCTCAATCTCTCATATGCAGTTACATTGTTTTGATAGAATTGGCTATCTCTAGATCTCTCTCTCTCTCTTTCTCTCAATAGTACATCATCTCCTCACTACAATACTCTCTTAATGACTCTCAATAATCCTTATTAGGTCGTGGATGAACCTCCCAAGAGGTATGTCTGATGTGAAGAGGCACCAGAGCCACTACAGTGTCTCTTCATAGCTCACTACTGTCATTGTCACTTCAGTCTTCCCTTTAGTCTCAACAGCTGCTTCTTCTATTTGTTTTAGCTCTTTTGAACTTAGATTCATCCTTTCCAAAAGTTAGAAAACTTTCCTAAAGTCACATATACATTCTACAGAACACTTACAGAAGATCTACAGAACAGTATAATACAGTACCAGAGTAGATACATAACAATTTTACAGAGCAGAGACAGAGGCTCTACAGAAGATTTATAGAGGGTTACAGAAGGCCATCCGAACCTCATAACTCATACTAAAACCAATCACAACAAATCACAACAAAACAGAAGCTATACAGAAGGTATGCAGAACCAATCAGAACCTATCAGAACATCACAGAGCTTCATATCTCCACTAAGAATCATCATGATCTTTCAAAAAATAATTAACATCATCTAAAAAACTCTCAAACACTTTCATTATCAACCATACATCACTCTAAATCCATCAAAAATCAATCATTTAGTTCTCAAAAACAATAAAAATCAGTCAAAAATCTAATCTTTTTCCACTCTTAACATATGTAACGTTCTAATGTGAACTACTTCTAATAGGAAATTGGGATAATTTTTTTAATTAAATAAAGATAGAAGCTGGAGGAAGAGGGGAATAGAATGTAGAGCAAGCTCCTTGCTGGAGCTTGCTCACACTTGGAGCATGTAGCTCGATGCATGGGGGAGGGAGAATCTTATCCCCTCCCCTATATATATTTGAGGGGGCGCACGCTGAATGAGGCCGCCAGAGATTGAGTAGAAGACGTTGAGTGCTGTCTTATTGCAGTGAGGGAGAGAGTGAGTCTCTTTGCACAACTCGTAAGGGAGAGAGCTACGGAGCTGCCCCATCATTGCCTGTGCTAAGGGGGTCGCCGCCAGTCCGCCCTGGGGGAGCCGTGAGCTGCCACGCTAGCAGCCACCACCATTCAGCCTCCGTCCTCCTGCCAGCGCCTGATCACCGCTGTTTGAACCTACGCCAGTCACCACGAATCGACGTCTCCACACCCCCCCACCCCCATGTGGTGAAAACTTCTGGAAGCTTAGAAGCTTCCAAGGGAGCCTTCCTTAAGCCCCCTTTCCTTTGTGGCATCTTGAAAACCCCCCCCTTAAAATTCCTCTTTAAGGCTTCTTAGGGCTTTTTCCCCCCTCAAAAATCTTGACCTTAAGGGTCCTTTGCCTCCCCGCGATTATAAATCTCCCTAAGGGCTTCCTTAGGGCCTCCTTCCTATAACCTTTTGGACTATCCCTTTTTTCTTCCTCCCCCGCGATTATAAATCTCCCTAAGGGCTTCCTTAGGGCCTCCTTCCGATAACCTTTTGGACTATCCCTTTTTTCATCCTCCCACTAGAAACTTCCCTTTAGGCCTCTATAAGTTTTTTTCCCCCCAAATTCTCCTTGGAGGGGCCTTTAAGAGGTATTAGGCCCTTTTCCCTCCCAAAAACTTTTCCCTTAAAAGGCCTTATTTCCCCCCCCCCCACCTCAAATCCCCCCTAAGGGCCCCCTTAGCCCTTTTCTTTCCCCATGCAAAATACCCTTGGAACTTTTTTTTTTCCCCCACTCGTAAAATAAAAGAGAGTGTTGAGGGTCTTTTGACACCTCCCTTTCCCACTCAAAAGCCCTCATAAGGGATTCCACACCTTTTTATTCCCCGTTTGTGTGAGTCTTTACAAGGCCATAAAGTCCCTCCCATGGCTTTAATGGGTCTTATCCACAAAAGATTTTGAAACACCCCCTTTTTCAAAATCCCTACTTCAAGGAGGGAGCCTTCTAAAACTACTTTCGACGGACGGTGCAAGTTATTGCAAAAAGGGATCCACGGTGGAATTCCAAAGAGGAGTTGTAAAGCTACTTCCATGACGAAAAGACTACAATTGCGATGCTTCCTAAGAAAGTCCAAGGTGCAGCCGTGGGAGGGTCGTCTCCTGGGATCCACGTGGACATCTCACCCCAAGCCCAGGTTTTCCTTCCTAGTTTTTATTTGGTATTGTTGTAATTCAATCATGCAAGGTTAATTGCTGGAAATAGGATATATTTTTGTCCTAAATGCTCACAACGGAGAAACTTAGTCATTAATACTTTCAATTAAACAAACAAAAATAAAGGAAGCATAAATGCATTTCTAGCAAATAGCTTTATGCATTGAAATGAATTAAAAATTAGATTAATGTCCATTAAAATAGTATACTTTATTTAAGCCTGGAAATATAAACTGCATATCGCACTATTGACCCATATCCTCTTCGCAACGAATCATCATGGAAAGTGCAAGGCATGAAATGATTCTTACGATGTATAACTCTAGGAAATTATCATTTGTCAACTGCATAAATTATCAAGTAAAATGTTGCTTGTTTAGCATGAATTTTGTTCGCAAAGTTATACGAAGATTAGTTGGAATTAACCTAACCTATACCTGACCTTAATCGATAAGTTAAGGTTGAAAAATCAATTTACGCATAGACAACGAGTCATGCGTTTATGAAATATTAGCGTAACTATCTCGAAGAGATAAACAAATTGGCACAAACCTAAACTCCTAAACCTCGGAGTACTCCTTTAGAATGAGTTGAATTCCAAGAAAATTGACTAGGAATTAATACGTAACCTAATCATTACGTATTGCTAAAACTGAAACTCCTATACCCTAAATACTTGCCCACTTTCACCGAAATGTAGGGACAGTGAAATGTAATTGGAAAGTGAACTAGGGTTTGTCCCTAAGAATCTTACGAGATGGAACTTGGAACTCTAGGACTTACGATGTCAGCCTAAGGTAATCATGAATAGATTGTTTCGTGACTCCGTTCAATGCGTAGAATAATTCTCATAGTTCGATGTGACACTTGCACAGCAAGTGTGAAGTAATATGATCTTGTGATTGGATCACAAGGAAATGGACAAATTCTCGCAACGAGGTTGGCAAGTCCTTACGCAAGTTATCTTGCAAGAGGATGAATAATCATCCTAATTTAGCATCTTTCTTGAGTAAAGAAGATTGATTGGAAACTAAAGACCTGCCGATAAACTGAAATAACCGATGAACTTAAGGTTTGACCAAGTTGGGTTAATAGGGTATGCCCTAACCCAGGATATAGGGGATCTTGCTAAGTTGCAAGTCATCTCAGATCGAGTGTTGGACGCATTCGAAAAGAATGATTCATTCCTTAGCAGTTTGCCAACAAAAACGATCAATGGAAATGTTTGTGCTTGTTACACATTTTAGAGCACTGTTTGGCTTTGTTTGATCAATGAATTAAAAGATAAATGGGTATCTATACTTCGGGTTGAAGGCCTGAAGGGAGAGGCAGCTTCAGTTACCTCCGACTGCCTGCCTGAACCTAACCAAGGGGGTTGTTAACCGCGTTGAGAAAGTGGACCGAACCCGTCGTGAGAGATCTCTCCATTGAGCACTAGTTGGAGCAAGAGGACGCTTGGGTGCTAGAGGGGGCTCTGGCTGTAAATCCCTCGCCTTCCAGGCCCTGCACAAGAGGCTAACGTGACTCAGGATTGGATCTCGAGGCCCCATACTAGTCTACGGGCAGAAACTTAGAATAGTGATCCTTGTGGATTGCTAGATAGCCTTCGGGCAAATCGTATATAAGCCTACGGGCTGGACTCTTTGCATTTCAAATATAAATATGATAACCTCTTAACAAGGAACTTTTTTGATATTGTTTTTCTATATCAAGTGATAAGATTACATGAAAGAACCAGTGCCTAATGGGTTAATTAAAGAAGCTGATTGTTATATGTCCAACTAATGTGTTAGGTAATTAAATAATTAAAACAACCTGAGGAAAGTGCGGAGGATGGGCCATAGGTCCGTCCTATGGATGGGTGGTCCCGGTTGGCCGGAAACTTTTCTCAAATCACGATGGACAGCAGGAAGATCGTCAAAGAACAGGAACAACAAAAGCGTTGACCTAGAGTTATAATTGATCCTGATTTATGCTGTTTCAGGGGAACGGAATGGGACTATGCCTTATGGCAGAGAGGTTAAGCTTTGCATCCCTCTCATTTCCCATTCTCCTTGAACCAAGTGCAGCATGAATCCATTTGGACCTGGCGTTTCTGTGTAAAGTAGTTCACTTGGGTCCAACGCTAGTTGCCATTAGGAAATGACCAATAAGGAAAACCCTAATTCAGGTTGAATGGCTGGAATACTTCCACTACATGGCAGATGCGGAAAGCCCTAGACCAAAAACCCCGTAACATTCCATGGGAGTACCGGGCGGAGCTTTCTAGACATCCTTTGCAATGGACTGCTAAGACGTGTCCTGAAGATACAAGTGGACACGTTACAATTGGTATCAGAGTCGACCAACAACGGAATTGTTTTTATGAAATCTTAATAAGTTGAAGTAAAGCAAATGTTGCTGTTCCAAACATTTCCTTATTTCCAATGCTGTCTTGCAGAATTACGAAGCGTGGAACAAGTTCTTAGTATTTCGAATCATGTTTATGACTACAATGCATTCTCCGCATTATCGACAAAGGGTTGAGATAATGAACATCCTAGAGCAAATCTATAATACATCACCTTTGTACATGGAACAAAGATAGACGGGTGCTTCAGGAATCTACTATATAGCCGCCCACTAGTTCTCTTACCTACAAACCAACCTAAAAAGGATCAAGTGGTTGGAAGACTTGAAAGTCGTGAAGCTGCTCATTTTTGTGGAAGCTCACGTAAACTCAACTTTACATATTCAAGGTCAAAGGGTTGAGATGAACTCATATGTATATGAGGAAGTAACCCGTGTGATCCCCGCCGACAGGATTAAAGTGTTAGGGCGCCATGAAAAGAATGGATTCCAAAGGAAAGGATACCTTGAACTTCCAATGACTTACCGATTCCTGAAGATCCATGACCCGAAACCATACTATTATACAACTCCTATAGATAAATGTAATACAATGTTGTTCTCCCCAAACTAAATGTAACAGTGGGCTTATCATCGCAAGAAATGTTGTATTCCGAAAGGGCTATGTCCATATAAATACAAATAAGACTTCTTTTTATCAATGTCTGATTGTGCATTAGAATTGATAAAAATTTAAGTGGTTAGATTGCTTGGGTGATAGCGGAATTAAATTTGTAATATAAATCAATAACGATTATCGTGTAATAACATTAAGAAACCTTTATCCAGGCACAACCCCAGGTAGAGGTTCCTAGTTCGCCTCCTACATCAAGTACTGCTGTAATCCAGGAGAAGAAGTTTCTTCTCAATCAGATTAAGTCGCCCGAGTTTGACGGGAGAGGCAGTCTGTCCAAGCTGATGCTGAAATTTGGATTGAATCCATGGAGGATTACTTCAAAACAACCAGTACTGCACCCACCAATCAGGCTATGCTTGGCAAGTTGAAGCTCACCAGCGAAGCCAGGCATTGGTGGAAGCAATGGTGCAGGGATCAAGGGATCGCAAAGGGATCCGTTACCCGAGAGAAGATGAAGAAAGCCGTGCAGGGAAGATACCTACCACCTAAATATCGCATGCAGAAAATGAATGAGTTCTATGAGCTAAAACAGCTAGGACTCACTCTTGACGCATACTATTCCAACTTTGTCTCACTTCTTAAGTATGCGCCGCAGATGGACATGACACAATAGGTATCCAAATTTTGTGCTGGTTTAAATCCACCATTAAATACCCGTCTTGAATCTATGCGTCCATCAGATCTTCAGGATGCACTCATTCGAGCGGTGCCTATATTTCAGGAGGTGCAGTCTAGACCAAGGGGTAACAAAGCTTGGTCTTATAATGACCCGAACAGAGGAGCATTCAGACCTCAGATGAAGAGAGTTTAAGGTCATAATCAGGGACAAAGAAAAAAATCCAGGAATAATAACGTCAACAACTTTGTTCCTACTCAAAGCAATGGCTGAAACCTTCGTTATTTCCATTGCAACGAGCCTGGTCACTTCAAGAGGCAATGTCCTAAACTTGGAGGAGGACATCGCCAAGCACCTTTCCAGGGAACGAGGGCCGTGGTCAAGGAGCCACTATCCGAGGCAGAGGAAGAACTACTTGCATTGCCAATAGGCAAATGTAAGAAGAAGATCCGACCATGGAAGTAGAATTTGAAAGGGTGACAGTCCATGCCGCTCTACACAAGAAAGGGCCGAATCGCCAGTTCTCGGTGATTCAGACACCGTCGGACTATCAAGGTAAAAGTTTTAAGACCTTGATTGATTGTGGCAGTACACATTCCTTTATCTCACCAGCATGTGCAAAAAGATTAGGAATAGCCACAGTAGAAGCACCTACCTTGCTTGTGGAATTGGCAAATGGTCGTGAGGTTACTTGTACCAGGCAAACTGCTAAGGTGGAATTCTTCCTAGGAGGAAAGAAGACTTCAATCAAATTCAGAGTCATGAATTTTGGTATCCATGAGTGTCTACTCGGAATGGATTGGCTTAAGCCTAATGATGCCCACATTCATTGTGGAAAGGGTCAAGTTTCCTTTTGAAACTCTGAAAGGGAATTAGTCACAACTCAAGGTGAGGCTGGAGTGCCAAGAATCCAATTGGCCAAAGTATCTCAGATCATAAAAGGATTCAGAAAAGGATTACCTGTCTACTTGATCAAACTCAACAAGTTAGATCAGAAGCAAGAGTCTAGTGAAGGACCTTCTTGGCTAAAGAAATATGCGGACGTATTCCCTGAAGAGTTGACAGAGCTCCCGTCTCAAAGAGAAGTGGATCATGAGATTAAGTTAGTACCAGGAGCTGTGCCAATTGCAAAGAGACCTTATAGAATGTCCATACTAGAAGCAATTGAGGTGAAGGAACAACTCAAGCAACTGCTAGATCAGGGCTACATCCGGCCTAGCAGTTCACCATGGGGAGCTCTAGTACTGTTCCAGAAAAAGAAAGATGGAACACTTCGACTATGTATTGATTACCGAGGATTGATCAACTGTCAAAAACAAGTACCCTATTCCTAGAATAGATGAGCTTCTTGATTGTCTTCAAGGTGCAAATATCTTCTCCAAGATTGATCTCAGGTTAGGTTACTATCAGATAAGGATCAAGGAAGACGATATCCCAAAGACGGCCTTCAATACAAGATATAGGCACTTTGAGTTCCTAGTTATGTCATTTGGACTTACGAATGCACCTTCTACCCTCAACAGGTTAATGCATGATATCTTTAGGCCATATCTTGATGATTTCATGCTTGTCTTCTTTGACAACACTTTAGTCTATTCCAAACAGGAAGAAGATCATGAACCCCAACTTCGGATTGTCCTTGGGACAATGAGGTCACATAAGCTGTATGCTAAGATGAAGAAGTGTGCATTCTTCAAACATCAGATTGAATATTTGGGATTCATAGTATCATCGGATGGAATCTCAGTGGACCCAGCTAAGGTCAAAGATGTGCTAGAATGGCCCATACCAATATCTATCAAAGAAATACATAGCTTTCTTGGATTGACAGGATGGTATAGGGTCTTCATCAAAAACTATGCTTTGATTGCAGCACCTCTGACGAACTTACTAAAGAAGCAAACTTCCATTGAATGGTCAACTCTCGAACACAATGGCTTTGATAGATTGAAGCAAAGTTTGGTATCAGCACCCATTCTAAAACTTCTAGACCTTAATAAGGAGTTTGAGGTAGTAGCTGATGCTAGCATACTTTCCTTGGGATGTGTACTCATGCAGGAAGGTCATCCTGTAGCATACTCTTCAAGGAAATTGAAGAGTCATGAGAAGAATTATGCTCTGTATGATCTGGAATTGCTACCTGTCATCCATGCTCTAAAGCTTTGGAGACACTACCTATTGGGTAACAAGATTACTCTAGTAATTGACCATAAGAGTCTCAAATGGATCTTTACCCAGAACGAGCTCAATATGAGGCAACGTCGGTGGATTGAAGTACTGGAGGAATATGACTTTAAAATCAAGTACCGACCAGGGAAAGAGAATGTAGTTGCTGATGCACTTAGTCGCAAGGCATTCCTTAATTCTCTAATCTTGCAAAATCCATCAATAGCTAGATCTCTAGCTACAAAAGTATCTATGCCAAACAACCCAATACTTGAGTTAGCTAGAGAGGATGCATGCCATGATCTGGCCTACCAAACAATGCTAAGGGAGATCTCTATCAAGGATCAGAATCAAAAGTTGCAGGCTAAGTATCATGAATTTTCTATCAGTAATGGACTTGCCTACTATAAAACAAGGCTATGTATACCAGCAAGCCAGTCACTTAAGCAGAAGATATTGTGGGAAGCTCATGATTCCCCTTTCACAGGACATCCTGGCTATGCCAAGACTCTCAATGCAGTTAGGAAGAGCTACCATTGGGAGAGGCTTAAAGGTGACATTCTCAAATATATCACCGAGTATTTGTCTTGTCAACGTATCAAACCCGAACATGTCAAGATGCCAGGGAAGCTGCAACCGCTTGACATTCCCCAAATAAAATGGGAATTCATCAGTATGGATTTTATTGTAGGCGTACCCCAAGTCCAGGGAGGATACAACTCCATCAAGGTTGTGGTTGACATGCTTACTAAGGCTACACACCTTATTCCAGTAAACTATAAAGCCTCAGACATTGCACGATTGTTTATCAAGGAGATATTCAAGATACATGGGTTACCTAGAAGAATCATTGGTGATCGTGATTCTCTGTTCACATCACACTTTTGGAGAGCTTACTCAACTCTGTTTTAGCACCGCTTACCATCCCCAAACGGATGGTCAAACAGAGCGGGTAAATCAAGTCATTGAGGATATGCTAAGGGCATACTGCTGTCGGGAGCCGAAGAGGTGGATTCAATAGTTGCCTTTGGTTGAATTTGCCTACAATGCTTCTTACCAACAAAGCATTCAGATGACCCCTTTCCAAGCATTGTATGGTCATGACTGTCGATGTCCCCTAAACTTCTCAGATCCAACCTTAAGGGTTGAAGCTTCAAGGTAGATGTTGGAAGAGATGGATGACCAAATAAAGTCAATAAGACAAGACATCCAAGCTGCCAAGGATAAACAGAAGGCATACACAGATTTGAAGCGTCAAGATAGAATCTTCAATGAAGGAGACAGGGTCTTCATTCACGTATGCCCTAAGAAGAGTTCCCTATCCTTAGGAGATTGCAAGAAGCTAAGTCCAAGGTATTGTGGACCATATAAAATCCTCAAATACCTAGGACCTAATGCTTATAAAATGCAACTCCCTGAGAACCTAAAAGTTCATAATGTATTCCATATCAGCCTATTGAAAAAGTATGTACCTAATCCTAACCATGTACTTGATGACCACCAAGTTGTAATGCCTAGTCAAGGAGTCGTTGAACTAAGGCCTGACAGGATCTTAGATGTTAGGGAGAGACAATTGAGATCCAGAACCTTGAGAGAATGCCTCGTCTAGTGAAAAGATTATCCCGAAGAGGATGCCACTTGTGTAGATGAAGGCACTCTCAACCATCAATATCCCCAGTTTATCTCGAGACGAGGACATCTCGATTCCTCCAAGGGGGAGAGAAATGTAACGTTCTAATGTGAACTACTTCTAATAGGAAATTGGGATAATTTTTCTAATTAAATAAAGATAAATTTGTTTCCACTCTCCTCCAGTCGGAGTCGAGCTGGAGAAAGAGGGGAATAGAATGTAGAGCAAGCTCCTTCCTAGATCTTGCTCATACTCGGAGCATGCAGCTCGACGCGTGGGGGAGGGAGAATCTTATCTCCTCCCCTATATATATTTGAGGGGGCGCAGGCTGAATGAGGCCACCCGAGATTGAGTAGAAGACATTGAGCGCCGTCCTATTGCAGTGAGAGAGAGAGCGAGTCTCTCTGCACAACTTGTAAGAGAGAGAGCTGCCGAGCTGCCCCATCATTGCCTGTCCTAAGGGGGTCGCTGCCAGTCTGCCCTAGGGGAGCCGTGAGCTACCACGCCAGCAGCCGTCGTCGTTCAGCCTCTGTCCTCCTGCCAGCGCCTGATCACTGCCCCCTGAACCTGCGCCAGTCACCACGAATCGATGTCTCCACCCCCCCATGTGGTGAAAGATTCTGGAAGCTTAGAAGCTTCCAAGGGGGCCTTCCTTAAGCACCCTTCCTTTGGGCTTTGGAACCACCCCCCCACCCCCCCCTCGTGTTTTAAATTTCCTTTAGCCCCCCTTTCTTTGTGGCATCTTGAACCCCCCCCCTTAAAATTCCTCTTTAAGGCTTCCTTAGGGCTTTCTTCCTCGTCAAAAAGCTTGACCTTAAGGGTCCTTTGCCTCCTCACGATTATAAATCTCCCTAAAGGCTTCCTTAGGGCCTCCTTCCTATAACCTTTTGGACTACCCCTTTTTTCTTCCTCCCACTGGAAACTTCCCTTTAGTCCTCTATAAGTTTTTTTCTCCCCAAATTCTCCTTGGAGGGGCCTTTAAGAGGTCTTAGGCCCTTTTCCCTCCCAAAAGTTTTTCCCTTAAAAGCCCTTATTTTTCCCCCCGTACCTCAAATCCCCCCTAAGGGCCCCCTTAGACCTTTTCTGTCCCCATGCAAAATACCCTTGGAACTTTTTTTTTTCCCCCACTCGTAAAAGAAAAGAGAGTGTTGAGGGTCTTTTGACACCTCCCTTTCCCACTCAAAAGCCCTCGTAAGGGATTCCACACCTTTTTATTCCCTGTTTGTGCGAGTCCTTACAAGGCCATTAAGCCCCTCCCATGGCTTTAATGGGTCTTATCCGCAAAAGATTTTGAAACACCCCATTTTTCAAAATCCCTACTTCAAGGAGGGAGCCTTCTAAAACTACTTTCGACGGACGGTGTAAGTTATTGCAAAAAGGGAGCCATGGTGGAATTCCAAAGAGGAGTTGTAAAGCTACTTCCACGACGGAAAGACTACAATTGCGATGCCTCCTAAGAAAGTCCAAGGTGCAGCCGCGGGAGGGTCGTCTCCTGGCATCCACGTGGACATCTCACACTAAGCCCAGGTTTTCCTTCCTAGTTTTTATTTGGTATTGTTGTAATTCAATCATGCAAGGTTAATTGTTGGAAATAGGATATATTTTTGTCCTAAATGCTCATAATGGAGGAACTTCGTCATTAATACTTTCAATTAAACAAGCAAAAATAAAGGAAGCATAAATGCATTTCTAGTAAATAGCTTTATGCATTGAAATGAATTTAAAATTAGATTAATTTCCATTAAAATAGTATACTTCATTTAAGCCTGGAAATATAAACTGCATATCGCACTATTGATACGTTGAATGCCTGAAGGGAGAGGCAGCTTTAGTTACCCCCAACTATCTGCCTGACCCTAACCAAGGGGGTTGTTAACCGCGCCGGGCAAGTGGATCGAACTCGCCGCGAGAGGTCTCTCCATTGAGCGCTACTTGGAGCAGGAGGACGCTTGGGTGCCAAAGGGGGCTCTGACTGTAAATCCCTCACCTTCTGCACCCTACACAAGAGGCTAACGTGACTCCGGATTGGATCTCGAGGCCCGCATACTAGTCTAGGGCGGAAACTTGGATTAGTGATCGCTATGGATTGCTGGATAGTCTTTGGGCAGATTGTGGATAAGCCTATGGGCTACACTCTTTGTATTTTAAAGATAAATGTGATAACTTGTTAACAAGGAACTTGTCTCATATTGTTTTTCTATGTCAAGTGATAAGATTACATGAAAGAACCAGTGCCTAACGGGTTAATTAAAGAAGATAATTGTTACATGTCCAACTAATGTGTTAGGTAATTAAATAATTAAAACAACTCGAGGAAAGTGCAGAGGATGGGCCATAGGTCCATCCTACGGATGGGTGGTCCCCGTTGGCCAAGAACTTTTCTCAAATCACAATGGACAGCAGGAAGATCGTCAAAGAACACAAACAACAAAAGCGTTGACCTAAAGTTATGATTGATCCCGATTTATGCTGTTTTAGGGGAACGGAATGGGACTACGCCTTATGGCAGAGAGGTTGACCTTTGCATCCCTCTCGTTTCCCATTCTCCTTGAACCAAGTGCAGCGTGAATCCACTTCGGACCTGGTGTTTCTGCATAAAGTAGTTCGCTTGGGTCTGACGCTAGTTGCCGTTAGGAAATGACCAATAAGGAAAACCCTAATTCAAGTCGATCCTAAGTGGGAACGGCCGGAATACTTCTGCTACGTGGCAGACGTGGAAAGCCCTAGACCGCAAACCCCGTAACATTCCATGGGAGTACCGGGCGGAGCTTTCTAGACATCCTTTCCGATGGACTTCTAAGATGTGTCCTGAAGATAGAAGTAGACACGTTACAACATATCCTTGCACTTAGAAAGGACGCATCCTCGAGACCTAAGGAAAAGAAGAATATAAGTTCACTAAAGAGCTCAATTTAAGGTTATGTAGTAACTTCAACAATCTCTCCAAACCACAACCCCAACTTATCACCTGTATCTCTAGAAAAAACTACTAAAAGAAAACTTCGTTATTCATTAACACATCTGATAATCATTTAAAAGTCATAACAAATTTGTAAAGGATATAAGAGGTTCTTCTTCAGCCTTCCACCATAGGCATTCCATCCACCATCAATAGTTTGAAAAGAGCTCTCAAACAAATTATTCTCAATCAGCACGAACTCATTACATAAGATTATTATAACACACACACAAACACTAACACAACCATTTGAATGACACCTCCAAAAAGAGATATATATCACTAAGAATAATCCAAAATACATTGCAAAGGCATCAATGAAGGTGATCCCTTTTGAAGGCTTGGTGGTTTCGAAAACGATCCATGGACAAGGACTCATCCACAAATATCTTTGGAGGATTTTGAAAAAACTGCAAGCAACACATCCTTTCTAGCAAAACAAGGTATCTGCTAGGTAGACATAGGACATGAAAATAGAGGACATCTAACTGTTGGGAATCAATGTTCACATTGACATTCATACAAAGCTTTGGAATGGCCTTTTGATCATTATGGGAATGCATGTGCATGTATGCTAGATACCAAGCAAAATCAGTTGTCAATCTCACTGAAGCATCTAGAGACTGTGAATATTGGTGAGCAAAATGAAGGTAATTCTGGTATGCTTGACTAGCAATTGTCCAATCCCCTGGAATTAATGGCCAGTTAATTTGTGGTCCTTTGAGAGAATCAGTTAAGCTCCATCCTCTTCTCCTTGGAATTTGCTGATCAAATCCATCATACTCACTAACCAATCGAGGGGGTTGAGAAATAGAAGTGGTAGGAGATGGAAGTGGAATAAGTAAAAGAGGATGAAGAGATGGTTAGGCAAAATCATAAAAGGAGGAATAGGCTAAAGAAGGAGTGGCCAAAAATTTAAGTGAATCAGTGAGGAAAGGTGTCAATTGATAAGCCGGAAAAGTGGAAGGTATATGGATAGATGGATAAGGGCATGGTGGAGAAGGGGAAAAGACTCAATCTTCGATGAAAGAAAAATAGGTAAATATAAGAATTTGAGGAAAACCTTGAGGTTGGAAAAGGAGAGGCAGTCAAGAGATTTTTGATATTTTTTATGAGAAAAGGAGTGATGGAATTTCTGAAAGTCTTGGGAGTATTGAAGAGAGTAGTAATAGCTTTGAGAATGAGTGTATTTGTCTTGATGGACTTGAGTATTTAAAAGATGAAGAGAGAATAGAGGATGCATTTTTGAGTTTGTTAGAAGACCATGAGGGGGAGAGCTTAGAAATGGTAAGTTTTCAAGATGAAGTTAAGGGTTCGAATTTGTTTCCTGATGAGTTTTTTGAGTTTGTTAATCAAGAGAGTATTGAGATTTTGGGTTTTGACTCTTGTTGTGATTCTGGTATTGGTATTGTTGACTCTGATGAGTCTTGTGAGTTGGTTGTTGATGGTTTGAGTAGCCCTGGAGAGGGTTTTGTTTGTGGTGTTGCTGATGTGGTTTTGTGTAGACCTAACCTCATGCTTCTTGATAGTTGTGTAGATAATTGTTTGATTGTTTTAGGCAACAATATCGAAGAGAAAACTTCATTTGATAGTTTTTTAGTTTCCTTGAGTTCTCCTAAAGTTTTTGATGAGGTTTGTGATGATTTTGATTTGGGATTTGATGACCCTGGGTGTGACATTGAAAAGGATGTAAGAGAAAATTTGAATAAGGCTTTGGAAAGAATTGAAAAGTTGAGGGAAGAGAGATCTAACACTAAGGGTAAAAAGTGTGAAGAAAGTTGCGAGGTTGAAGAAAATTGGACAATTGGGAGTTTGGATGAGGATAATGACCTTAATGTGTTTCCTAAAGTACTTATTTCTGAAAAGTCTTTTGAGAATGTTTGTGATAAAGAAATAGAAATAGTTGACTTTATGAAGTCTCGTTGTTTGGATGGATGTTTTGAAGAGATTTATTTTTTTGAGATTTTTGCAATGTTTGTGGATGAGTTTGATTTTGGCAACATAGAAAGAGTTCAAACCTTGTTTCAAAACCCTAGCTTTATCATGTTTTTCTTTTGGGAGGATGGGAAGGGTATGTGGATTGTCATTGTGGGTGATGAGATGTTTTGCTTTGACAATGTGAGTTGTTTTGAGAAATTTGGATTTGAAAATTTTGAGGATTCCAAAGAGAAATTTGTTGCTGATTTTTGTGTTCCTGTTCAAAAGTGGTTTGAGAATGGTGTGTCATGGATTTTTTTGATTTATGAATTTGAAGAACTCAAAGATAGATCGTTGGATTTGATTTTTGATTGGCTCATAAATGTTGCATCATTTTATGAGAAACTGCTGCACATAAATGTTTGCAGACTAGGGGGAGGGCTAAATATGTCAAGCATTTTTGTGAAAACTGAAAACCTCTAGTCAAAATTGTAGTTAGGTTTGATTTTTGCTAGCTTAGTTATTTGCGTGACAATTTGTTTTGTTATTTTGTAGTTGGATTTCTTGTGTTTGTCTAGCTTAGGATTTTTTTCTATCATTTTGTTTGATTTTTTGAGTGTGAAACTTGATAGCCTTGGTCAAGCTTGGTATTTTTTTGGACAGGATAAAGTTTGTGTTTGTCAATCACCGAATATTGTGGAACAAGGTATGTTTTCTTGTCGAGACTCTTGCACATCACGGGGATTATGGTTCACGAGCACTTCAAGTTGCACTTGTTGATGCACTGCACTCGGGTCCTTTTCCATAATCCCCAATAGAGAAAATTTAAATCACAAGAAGAAGGCATATATGGGTCACATGTACAAGTAGAAGGTCCTTCTGAATCTCTTAGTATGGTACTTTCTTTGGTTGGTTGAAGAAAAGAGCTCAGTGACTTTTGTTGTGGATCTATATGAAAGAGCTTCTTTGGTTGCCCTCTAGCATTTGTCAAAACTAAATGGTTGGTAGATGTTTTTTTGGATGCAACCATGCTCTATGAGAATCATATGCAAGTTTAATCTTGAAGGGCACAAATGCAACCATTTGTGATCATACTTGCATACAACTCTTACTCTCCCTTTATCTTTGTAGTCATTCAATGTTGCCTCAATAAGCTCAAAATCAAATCCTGTATGATTTCAAGTCAAGTCTCTCAAAAATTAATATCCAAAATGATTAGAAATTTTCCGTAAAATACATATACAAAAGTGATTTTAAAACAAACCCAAACCTTATTAAAGCTCAACTCTTTCATAAACTACTAATTGTTGTATATGAAAATAATATTTCACTAGAGGTTTGAATGGTTAAAAAGATGTCACTTGCCTTCGTGAGTGCTATTAAAAATATCCATCTCCTCTACTACAGCTAAAATCACAACCATATTATCTTCATTTCTTTCTTCCACATCTTTTGAGCTCGCTCCCACCTTCAACCCTCAGGTTTGTCAAATATCTTGTTTGATGCGCTTGACCATCCCATACATGGGTTCGCATGAAATTAGAAAGACACGTGTAAGTAGATTGCTTTCCAATGACTCCTAATCCATAAGGAGCTTCACATTCATGGCACCATACTCAAGCCAAGGGTGCACCATTAAGGTCTTCTGTGGCAAGCTCAAAACTATCATCTCTTGGTGGGTTTTTCTCCCTCAACTACCATACTCGAGCGAAGACCATTAAGATTTTTTTGTGGTAAGCTCAAACATATCATCTCTTGGTAGGTTTGTCTCCCTCAACTTCTTGCAAGTTGTCTCATATTGGTTGAGCCAACTTTTAAGAGTAGACTTTGAAGTCAATATGCTATTGAGCATGCTTTAAACATGATTTAGGTTGTCACGTGACTTGTGCAAAATATGATCACCTTCATTACTTGCATTGAAGTTAGTGTCCTTGAGAGTATCCTTCAAGCCTTCACACGTGTTTTGTAGGCCCGTCCTCATCCCCAACCTTATCTACCATGCTTGACTCTCTCTTTATACCAATAAACTTGACATTTTCTACATGCCAAAATACTTCTTGTATTGGGTTTAGGGTGCAACCTTTATCGTCATCATCTTCATCTTCAAATATGAATTTAAAGGGATCATATATAAGCTCATCATCTTGTGTAATCTCTTGTTATATTGCACTATACGTGGAATCAGACATAACTCAGACATAACCCAAAAGTTTCTTCTTGCTAGATCCATAATCAAAGACCTTCATGCGAGTTCTTGAAGCCATGAATGATCAACCTTATAACCAAATACAAAGCAAAAAATAATTTAGTAACTTCTCATATGTAAAAAATATACAATAATTTTAAAAAACAAAATTAGAAGTGTTTCCATCACATAACACAAGGATCAATTTCTACTCATGATTGAAAAATACACCCCACATTTTTAGCTTGCGACTATAGAAGGAATGCATCTAGTAAAGACTTAAATATTTATCTAATAAAGCCTATCCATAGAAGATAAAGTACATCGCATTAGAAATGATAACAAGATATAACATTCACTAATACATTGTGCACACTTGATCATGTTGACTAAGCTTACAGAAGTAGGATATTTCTCACATGAGAGAATGTCTACTTGCACTAGTGGAGGTTACAAGTTATTGCATCACTTCAAAAGCAATAGTTTGTTGGGGAAAGTTTAGAAGGTTTGGTATCATCTATAATTACTAGGCACATTTGGTTATTAGTTTTTTAAATAATTCATTTATAAATTATTATTTTTTCTAATCATTAGTAATTTAAAATGCAATATGAATATGGCGTGAAAATCATAGCTTTTTAAACCATTAAAGTAGTTTTCTTTCTTGTATACTTGTGTGTTTACGACAACAATATATCTCCTTGGCAACTAAAAAAAATGGCATGTATACAACACTCCACTTGCACAATCATATTTAGCAAAGAAAATAAGAGAGATTTAAACTTTATATATACATTAGATGGTTTGTTAATGTTTCATGTATGCTAGCTAGAGACTATTTATAGACATAAATCTACACCATGATATTAAATACGAAACAATGTGGTTATTAAAATTCAAAACATGAGAAAGTCAACTATGCAAATTGTTGAAAAGACACATAAAGACACACAACCTTAAGATAATTTCTCTTGAAGAGGTACATCCACATAACCAACTTAATCTTAAAGCACAAATTTCAAGCTCTATTCTATAGAGCCTAGAGTTTTACAAAAAAATACAACCTTTCTAGGCATCTTTGGTTTCATAAGTCATAGAGACTCAAAAAATTGTTAGGTTTTTTTACAAAATACAAGGAGAGATTACAAGAGGTGGGTTGTTCAAAAAGGGTGAGCTAGAATAGGGCCAAGCTCTATAAGAAATCTTTGTGCCTTTGCAGGATTAGTGTTGCACTGTGCCCACAAAAATTTATCGAGATCTGCAAAGGACATTTACATGGCCATATTATCTAACAACATGCAATCCCTTGCCTTGAACTCTATTAGGTGCATGAGGAATTCATCTGGGGTATCTCTCGACTCCTTACACAACCACAGACGTTGGCTTAAGCGCAAAAACTCAATGAGACAAAGGATAAGGGAGCCAACTACCTATACATGTGACTCATTGCTCTAAGCAAACTCGCACAATGGATTGTAGATCTTAGGAGAAATCCATGACCTTCTTTTCTTTCCAACACTCCTTTCTGTTGTTGCTCATCTATGATGTGCATGGACTCATTTGGTCCCCTAGATGGGCAGCTGAGAGCTCATCTTTTCATACTAGAAATAAGCATGAGACCCTAGTCCATGATGCCCACCCTGGGGGTGTTATCTTTGGTAAAATCAAGCAACATGTTCTTGGCATGTAAGTCCAAATGGATGATGCAGTACTATGCACGGCCTTGATCCCATCCACCAATCCATGAATAATGTTTGGCATATTATTGATGACACTCATGATCCTAGCCCTCTCTTCTACACTAGGCACCATGTTAGGATCAAATCTAAACCCCATTGATGGCTTATGGAGGTGCTCGATGGTTTTCCTATATTTGCATTCTTGAAAAGGGCCCCACATCAATATATCATCTATTGTACCACCATTGAAAAAGGGAAAGAACATAACCGAAGGGGGACTCATAAGTAAAGGCAATGCATTGTACAATGGATGCATTGACCTTTTACAACCCACACTCCACTTGGAATTACTGCAACTTAACATTGTTGAAGCCCTTGTATATTTTGGCGCAATATGTTAAAACTAAAGGAAAATAAGTAATATTATCTATAGTATCTTGGACACATTGTCCAAAGGAACCTTCGCCAATGACTCTACCTATCTTGATGGCATCAAAGGGAATGTCAATCATTGATGCATATTGGTGATTCCTCAATGTGTGCAACATAGTTTTTGCCCCTAATGGATCATCTCTTTGCCTTGTGGGACTAGAACTAGGACTTGCATTTATAGTGTTGTTTATACACTTTGGTAGAGAGGTTGCCCCAAACAAAAGTCATTTGCTTGCTTTGAGTGTGCCACCTCCTTTCTCTTCTTCATGTTCCAGAAAGCTAACCTCTCCTTTCATGCAAACACACTGGCGCTAACTCCTTAAGATCTTCAACCATCTTGGGTGCATTTCCAAGCAGTGTACAATAAAGATGCAAGTTCTTCTTGGGATCCCAAAGTGCATTCGCAACTAGCTGTGAAAGCCCTCGCTGGTACATGGTTCGCACGCATGCACATGCTAAATTGTAGAAGTTGACAAAGAGAATTTCATTACTATTGATGAGTGATATCTACTCTTGTGTGTTGGATGATATAGCCTCTATCAAGAAAATACGTAGTGCTTTGGCAACGTTCAAGGCCATCTTCACAAATTGTAAACTTTCCACAATAAAGAAAAACAAGTGTATAAGCATAATGGCCAAGGCTTATCCTACCAATTGTAAGTTAAGCTACATAACTTTAATATAAATGTATGACATATAATCTTTGATTAAGAATACAAATGTATGATATCAATCTTAATTTATATTAGTGTTGCATATTAACATCAATTGCATGATACCATCTAAATATTGAAAAGGTAACACAAATTACATCAAGTCATAACTTATAAAAAGCATACACATGCAAGAACATGATAGATTTTTAAAAAACTACACATAAGCTAGGATATTTTTTGGTCGAATAGGCGACCTAAATGCCCATCCCATCGAACAATAGAAATAATTTGTGTATCGCGACATTGTGCAACCAAATACACGATCAAATTCCCATCACTTATTTCATGTGTTGCCCATCATGACACTATTTGGTCGAATTCACAACCAAGTGCCCATCCACACCTAGGGGGGGAGGGAGGGTATCACAACCAAAGTGACACCTCTATGTTGAAGTTCACAACACCAGTGCCAAGTTAATTGTGACATAGTTATCAAAAGACACTCACTTGCCAAGTTCACAAGTAAGTGCCTATTTGATAAGCACCTTTTCACCCTACACACATCACATAAAACATACATATCATGACATGTATATGTCTAATAAACAACACATGCCAATTCACGTGTCCCACAAGTGACTACACAACAAACATACACACACACACATGCACACAAACTCAAACATAAAAGTGAGGCATGACAACGTAGAACCATCTCATGACATGCATAGCGCATGCCATTCAACAATCTCCCCCAGCCATGCACATGCACTTGAAAAATACATGCATGCACAGAGTGAGTGGAAAAAGAGAATAGCCAAATCTATTACAATGCCAAACCTCTTAACAACTAGCCTATCTGCATAAAAAATCTTCTTTAGTCACCCTCAAGCATTTGTCAAGACTACTTGGTTCATTGATGTTATTTTGGACATAGCCATAATGTGAGACTTTGAATTAATATGCTCTATAAAAGTAGTGTGCAAGTTTGATCGCAGAGGACACAAATGCAACCATTTATGATCATACTTGCACACAATTCTTACTCTCCTTCTATCTTTGTAGTCATTCAAGGTTGTCTAATAAGTTCTAAATCAGATCCTACATGATTTCACATCAAAAATCTCACAAATTAACCTTCAAAATTATTACAAACTAATTATAGGATACATATACTAAAGTGATTTCAAAATAAACCCAAATCTAGCCAAAGTTCAACTCTTTCATAACCTATTTAAAAACAACCATCCTACTTAAGGTTTCAATGGATAGAAAGAAGTCACTTACCTTGATGAGTGCTATTGAAAATAATTGTCTCCTCTACTAGAGCTGAAATTGTAGCCATATTATCTTCATTGCTTTCTTCAACATCTTTTGAGTTAGATATCACTCCCATCTTGAATCCTCAATTTGTCAAATATTGTTTTTGATTTGCTTGTCTATCTAACACATGGTTCTCATGAAATTAAAAAGGCACAAGTAAATTGATTGCTTGCTAATGACTTTTGAGCCATAGGGAGATTCACATTCATGACACCATAGTCGAGGATACACCATCAAGATCTTTCCTAATAAGCTCAAAGCTATCATCTCTTGGTGGCTTTTGCTCCCTAAACTTCTTACGAATCTTCTCACATTGACCTAACCAAATTTCAAGCATAGACCTTGAAATCAATGTACTCTTGAGCATATTTCTAACACGCTTTGGATTTTCACCTAGCTTGTACAAATTAGGATCGCATTCATCATTTTCTTTGAAGTTTGCAATTTCTATAGTATCCTTCAAGCCTTCACAAATGCATTTTCTAGGCCCACCCTTATCCCCGACCTTGTCTACCATGCTTGAATCCCTCTTTATACCAATAAACTTGACATTTTCTACATGCCAATGTTCTTCTTATACTAAGTTTAGCATGTAAGATTCACCGTCTTCATCTTCATCTTCAATTATGAATTTAAAAGAATCACAAAAAATACCATATTGTATAATCTCTTGTGTTATTGTACTATATGTGGAATTACTCATAACTCAAACATAACCTAAAAGATTTTTCTCGTTAGACCCACAATCAAAAACCTTCATATGCATCCTTGAAGCCATGAATGATCGACCTTGTATCTAAATGCAAAATTAAGCTAACTAAGTAACTTCTCATATACAAAAAATGCTAATTATTAGGATGATAAGTTATTATGTCACTTCAAAAGAAATAGTTTATCAAGGAAACATTATGAGGTTTAGAATAATCCATAATTGCTAGATGCACTTCATTATTAGATTTGATAGATTCATGAGTTTTATCAAAACTATTCCATCAATACGATAGCTTTTTATGCCAACAGACATTGCTAGACCCACCATAAAAAGTTTTTTCAGTTTGACATAAAGCTAACTATTGCCAATCCTAAGTGTCACTCATGTAATGATTTCAATCTTACCCATGGATTCTGTAGAGAAAGTAAGACAAGTCCAAACAATAATGGTTACCAATAATAGTTCACTTGTGTGTGTGTGTGTGTGTGTGTGTGTGTGTGTGTGTGAATCTAATGGATTCTTATCTAATAGATACAAGATTGTGAATAAGACATGTAAAGATATAAAATCTTGATATAATGGATTTTAAAAGTAATAAACACATAACTAGATTAATCTTATAACAAAAAGTGCAAGGTGTATTCCATGGCATATAGAGTTTTACAAAAAAATATGACTGGTTTAGGGTCATCTTTGCATCCTTCAAGTCATAAAGAGTCCAAAGTTTAATAAGCTATTTTACAAAATATAGAGAGCTAACTACAAGAGGTGGACTATTTAAAATGGATGGGCTAAGACACAACCAAGGTCTATGAGTGGTCTTTGTGCCTTTGTAGGATCAATGCCACCCTCGACCCTCAACAAGTTATCCAAATCCACAAAGGACTTTTGCATAGCCCTATCATCTACAAACATGCGATTCCATGCCTTGAACTCTATCAAGTGCATGATCCTTCTATTTGGTGTATTTGTTAGCTCCCAACATAACCACAAGCATTTTCCAAAGCACCAAAACTCATCAAGGCAGACGATGAGCCAACCTATTGCATACACAGCTGACACCTTGTCGTAGGTAGACTCACATAGTGGATCATAGATCTCGTGAGAAATCCATGGCCTTCTTTTTCTTTCTAGCATACCTTTCTATGGACCCTCATCTAGGATATGCATGGGATGGCCCTCAACATTACTAGTTGAGAACAGGACTTGTCATTCCAAAAATAAGCATTAGACCCAATTTATGATACCCACCCTTGGGGTGCCATCTCTGATGAAGTCTAATACCATGTTGTTGGCACACAAGTTTGAATGAATGACATTGACACTATGTGTGGCCTGTATGCCATCCACTAGTGCATGAATAATTTTTGTCATATTGTTGACTATGCCAACGATCCTATCCCTCTCCTCTTCATTGGGTGTGGTATCAAGACTAGGTCAAAACCTAAATGATGGCTTGCGTATGTGCTTGATAATTCTTCTATATTTACATTGTTGAAAACACCCCACATTAATATATCATTCAATGTACCACCATTGAATAAGAGAAAGATCATAACCCAAGAGGGCTCAAAATTTAGGGCAATATATCGCACAATCGATGCATTGACATTTTGCATTTCAAGCTCCACTTGAAAATAGTGTAACTTAGTATTGTTGGAGCCCTTGTACATTTTGGTGAAATATTTTAAATTTGAAGGAAAATAACAAATATTATCTATGGTGGCTTCAACACATTGTCCAAAGGAATCTTGACTAATGACTCTACCTGGCTTAATGGCATCAAAGGGAATGCCAATTGTTGGGGCACATTGGTGATTCCTCAGTGTACGCAACATAGTTGCTCTTAGATATGATCAATGCCCCACCCTCATTAGGTGCCACCAATGATCCACGGTGCTCAAAGTTGTAAGGCCTCCATTATGAGGAGAAGCCAAATGTGAGCCCGGATATTGGTTGAGTCGTGACATGTATATCAGATGAGGTCTATGTGATCGGATGGCAAAAAGGTGACCATTGTGGGTCTAATCTTTGGGTTAGACGGAGTGGTTAAGCTAGTAGGAACTCGAGGCGCATTGCATCGAGTTGCGGGTAAGGGAGTTAAAAGGAGCCCCTATTTTGGGGTCCAGGGGTAGCGCCCCCGGCCCGATGGTAAAGGAAATATTCCCTGGCCGACTAGTGGAGGCTTATATGGTAGGTCGGTCAGGCTGACCTAACGGTCTTCGTAGGCTATAAAAGCTAAACCCCTTCACAGCCATCGATAATTCATCTTTCACCCAGTCAGAGTTGTTGTTCCAGCTAGCCTTAAGCTCTTCACCTATCTTCTGTCTAGATTTCCATCTAAGCTTTACACAACAGTGGAAGCGCATGGGTGGACAAAGCCATCTTTGTATCAGTTGTTTGGAGCTAAACAATTTACTGATTCTCCTCTTATCTGTTGTATACTCTCTATCTCTTTCTCAGATTCTATTCGCTGCGCCGTGTAATATTTTATATGGTATTAGAGCCCAGGGGGCTCTAGAGATCGGAGAGTGTGCAAGAGGAAAAGGCTTCAAGAGTAAAGAGAAACTATGTCGACTTTCGAAAGCACTTCTAGTGCATCAGGAAGCAGTGCAGGAGGTGGTGCTGTTGTATCGGCTATTCAAACACTGAGGATTCATCCACCAACCTTCAGCGAGGGCAAGTTAGATGGTACAAACTACACCTTCTGGAAGTTCAAAATTACAACTATCCTTGATTCTTATGAGCTTCTGGAGACTGTGCTGGGGACTGACGCAGAACCACAGTCTATATCCCGGACCCATCAAATTCTAGTGTGATGATTCCTCCGAATGCAGATCTTCTACGAGCTTGGAAATGAAGGAATGCAGATGCATTGTGTGCCTTAGTTACAAGCTGTTCTAATAGTGTTCTGACTTTGATTCAGCAACATACAACCAAAGCGTCAGAGGCTTGGAATGTATCAAGGAGTCAGTACGAAACACGAAACCAAACAAGGATTCAAAACTTGGAGAGTCAACTAGCAGCGCAGAAGTCTGCTGAAGGAGAGACGATTGAAGCATTCATCACTCGGATTAAGAATCTGTGCGACCAGATGACTGGCACTGGGATAAAAAGAAACTAGCGAAGAGCTAGCTCGGAGGTGTCTTCGGATTTGTCCACAAAAGTTAGATGGACTAGTAACTGCCCTTAATACTCAGGTGAGACCTCAAGCTTTGACTTTTGAGGAGTTTTGTGCATTATTGATGGAGGAGGAGTTGAGGTTGAAATCCTGAGAAGGAAGCAACAATGGAGATGCTGCATTCTCTGCCAATGCAAAAGGCAAAGGTGGTTCCTCTACCAAAAATGATGGTGACAAAAAGAAGAAGGGCTGCAAGAAGAAGTTTCAAGGAGAGTGCTTCTAGTGCAAGAAGAAAGGACATGCAATTGCAGATTGTCGTGTCAAGAAGACAGATGAAAATAATGGTACCCTTAAAAGTAAAGGGAAAGAGACAGCCAATATAGCTAAAGCAGAGTTGGAATTATTCATGGCGACCATTGAGGAAGTGTGCTCCTTTGGTGCAAGAAGAATCTACCATTGACTCATGGATGTTGGATAGTGAGGCCTCCCATCACACGACCAACAAGAAAGGTCTATACAGTTCTATGTAGCCTCTACAAGAATCCATCACTGTGATGGTTGGAAATGATGCTAAATGCCGTGCTACATGCTCAGGTACTATTTCTTTTGTTGCTGCAAATGGTGAAATAAAAAAGCTTTCAAATGTGTTGTATGTTCCCGAAATCAGGAGAAATCTGTTATCAGTTTGCTGCCATAACTGATCTTGGTCATGAAGTGAGGTTCAAAAAGACAGGTGCAGAAATTCTTGATAGTGCTGGCACAATTGGTCGCAAAGGAGAAAGAAGGAACAACCTGTATGAGCTAAGTGCTCTTACAGCCACTATTGGAGTGGGCACAAGTAAGCTTTGGCATGAAAGGTTTGGATCGGATTTGTAGTGTTGAAGGAGATGCAAAAGCAAGGTATGGTTGCTCACCTACCTAGGATAACTGAATTGAAGGAACCATGTGAAGCTTGTATGATGGGTAAGTACACAACAGAGAAAGGCATTTCCACAAGAAAGCAAGAATAGAGCACAGGCTCCTCTAGAGTTGGTACATGCTGACTTGTGTGGTAAGATGCCTACCCAGGCCTTGGGGGGATCTTCTTATTTTATGTTGATTGTCGACGACTATAGTAGGAAGATGTGGGTGTACTTCCTTCGTGATAAGGCTCAAGCTTTTGGTAAGTTTAAAGAATGGCTAAAACTTGTTGAGAATGAAACAGGAAAAAGTGTGAAGAAATTTAGAATAGATGGTGGTGGTGAGTTCAACTCAAAGGAGTTTGAAGACTTTTGCAAGAGCAAAGGGATCAAGCGTCAATTGACAATGCCTCACACACCTCAGTAGAACGATATTGTGGAATGCAGGAATCGCACCATTGTGGAGATGGCAAGATGCATGCTAAAGGGCAAGGGATTGCCTAACCATTTTTGGGCTGAAGCTGTTAATAGTGCAGTCTACATTCTAAATCGGAGCTACACAAAGTCTCTCAAGGAAAAAACACCTCATGAGGCTTACATTGGTAAGAAACCATCTGTCTCACATTTTAGAATTTTTGGATGTGAATGTTATGCACATGTTTCAGATGAGAAGAGAAACAAGTTAAAACCAAAAAGCAGAAAATGTATCTTCTTGGGTTATAGTGATAAGCAGAAGGCTTACAAATTATATGACCAAGAGGCAAAGAAGATCATGCGAGCTGTGATGTGGTGTTCAAGGAGGAGCCGCATACAGTAGAGGAGGAGAAGGCAAGTTCTTCCACTTTATCATCAAGCGAAGAAGTAGTCCACTATGAACCTGTCTCGAGAGCTATCCCTATTCTTAAGGAGGAGGAAGCATCATCTTCAGATGATGAGAAAAAAGTTCACCAACCTGACATCACCCCACCAGAAAAGCCATTGTCATGCTGAGCGAAGCAGCTCTATGACCACAATAATCCTATGCCAGCATCGGTTGAGGAGAAGGCAGATGGACCAAGGAGGTCTCAGAAAATAGAGGAGCAAAGGAGGGCTTTTGCTCACACAGTCAATATGGCCTTGATGGTTGAGATAATGAGAGAAGTAAAGGAGCCAACTGACTTAGAAGATGCACTTGCAGATCCATCATGGAAGGCTGCTATGTAAGCAAAGTATGACAGCATAATGAAGATATCTGTTGAGGATACATCAACACTAGCAGACATTGGGAGGTATAGGAGGTTGGTTGGCAGTCTGATCTACTTGCGTAACACCAGACCAGATATCAGTTTTGCTGTTAGTGTTTTGAGCCGGTTCTCAAACAAACCTCATGAGAGTCATTGGAAGGTGGGATGCGGGTGCTCAGATGCTTGAAGAAAACTCTTAACTATGGTATCACATACGGTTTCGAAACTTTTCTTGTGGGGAACTATGATTCAGATTGAGACAGCGATTCCAGGAAGTCAGTTTCTGGTTATTGTTTTTCTTTGGGTTCAGGAAATTTCTCTTGGATTAGTAAGAAGTAGCCAACAGTGGCATTGTCTTCTACCGAAGCAGAGTACAAGGCAGCTTGTTTTGCTGCATGTGAAGCAGTATGGTTGAGAAGGATTCTATGGCATATGGGAGTGCAAGATGAAGAACTAACTTTGCTGAGATGTGACAATCAGAGTTGCGTTGCCATTGCCAAAAATCCAGTGTTTCATGCACGCACCAAACATATAGAGATCCAGTATCACTGGTGCACAGATCGGATGCTGTATGCTCGCGTAGTAAACGTCGGAAGGTCCCCAAGAACAAAAGAACTCTACTTTTTGCACAAAACTCAAGGTAGAAAGCATGCACGACATGAACAAGAGACCAATTGGGTGCAATCTCCCCCCATGCCTTGTGTGAGTGCTCCACAAAGCATGTATTTTATGTATTAATCATCTTCAAGCTCAAATAATAACCCAAATTACAAAATAGCACGCTTTTGGCTTTTGAGTTTGCTTTAGCAAAAAATAGAAATAAAGCTAATGGGCGGGCGCCCAAAGAGTCAGGCATACCCAATACAATGTCCAAATACAAATATCATAATCGTGTGTCCATATGCATATAAAATAATAAATAAATATCCAACGCCTTAATAAATAGGCGCGAAAAAATATAGGTGCCATGCCTAAGGTATGCGTCCATAAAAATATAAGTAATAACTCGAATACACGATATCCTCCAATGCTTTCCTCCACCACTGCTACTATCTCTATACATGAACTGAAGCATTCACAATCATTAGTAAAATAATACAATTAAACTGAAAAAAGTGAATACCTAGCAGTCTTCAGCTACATAAATAAATCAACTGGTTAGAAATCAATCCTAACCTTAATTTATCACGAGTGTGCACTCTAAACTCATAAACGTTTATTAATTTAATATGTATTTTGTGGAATCACCCGCTATGGAATCACCCATGTACACACTAAATTAATGAAATGCCCGAAAAGGATAGGCATCCCCATCAATTTCTCGCACAAAGAATCCACTTTGTGTATGAGCCCCGGTCAACAAAGTTTACGGAATCCACCGTAAAACCTTACGGAATCCACTGTGACACGGAATCCACCGTGAAATATGCCTCCTGGCATCATACCCCCGGGGTGGGATAGCAATTGTCCTCAATTGCTATTAGCTCAATGTGGAGCTAACAGAGTGGGGAAAGCATTTAAGTCTCTAGCGTGCATCCATTGGGCTTCTTTAACATGATGGTTTTTAAACTTGACCAAATATCTAGAATATCTACGACCAGTTCTAGTGGTCATAAAATCAATATCTATGATAGCTTCAGGTTCAAGTATTTCAGTCTCTTCATCTAGCAAAGGTGGGTTTTCATAAACAGGGTGTATAGGTAATTGGCCTCTAAAGGGTCGTAATAAACTAATGTGAAATGTGTTGTGAATTTTTCAATGAGGTGGTAGTTCTAACTTGAATGCATTGTCAGTGATTTTGTGAATGATCTTAAATGGTCCATAGAATCTAGGTGCTAATTTCACAACTGGATGTTTATCTACACTTTGTAATCTATGTTTCTCTATTCTCAACCAAACATAGTCATCAACTTTGAAATTCATGGCTTGTCTTTTCTTATTGGCTTGTTTTGTATATGATTGCTGGGCTTTGGCAATCATGTCTTTAACCTCATCAAAAATAGTACCGTGCATGTTAGCAATATCATCAGCACTCTAAATTCTATTTGATAAAGATGCAACACGTGTAGACAATCTATAACCATAAATCACTTCAAACGGTGCTTTCTTTGTTGCCGTGTGTGGTGTATTGTTATGTGAAAACTGTAGTAAATGCAAATGTGTGTCCCATGTCTGTGGTTTAGAAATAGTGTAAGTACGTAAAAGATCTAAAATAGTACAGTTAGTGGCTTCTGTTTGTCCATTAGTTTCAGGATGAAATGCAGATGAGAAATCAATCTTTGTTCCTAGGTTAGCAAACAAAGTAATCTAAAAGTTATTACAAAATCTAGAATCACGGTCAGAAATAATAACTTTTGGTAATCCATGATTAGTGAAAACAGTTTTAAAAAACAATTGTGTTGCCTGTGATGTTGTTAAAGTTTTCTTACATGGAATGAAATATGCTTGTTTACTAAACCTGTCTACAATAGTCCAAATCATATCATGGTTAGCTTTAGTATTAGGTAAACAAGTAATAAAATCCATAGAAATTTGTTCCCATGGTCTTGATGGAATAGATAAAGGCATAAGTAAACCATACTGTTTACCATGATGTCTCTTAACTCTTTGACAAATCAAACATTCAGAATTAAAGTTAGATACATCAGTATCCATATGTGGCCAATAAAAACAGGTGTGCCAAATGGAGAACTACTAGGTCTAATTAATCATCTATTTAATAATTCCTCAACTTGATTTTGAATTTCTTTCTATTCTATTTGGTTATGTCTATATGGTGCTTTACAAGGTGGTTGTGTACCAGGAATTAAATCTATTTTGTGGTCTTCGGGACGTGAAGGAGGTAGTCCAGGTGGTAGATATTCAACAAAACAATCTTTAAATTGTGCAAGGAACTCTTTATACCTAGGGTGCATATGTTTTTCTTTAGCTTGAAGTTCATTCATCCAAATTAGATAAGATTTACTACTTTATCGTAATACACGTTTAGCTTGAGTATGAGTAAGCAGTGGAAAAACATTAGATGCGTGCATACCATACAATGTAATGTTTTTTCCTTGAAAATGAATGTTAATTGAATGCGTGGAATAATCTATGTCAGGATTATGCTAATGACGCCAAGGCATACCTAGGATAATATCACTGGACTGTAATGGTACAACTAGAAAATTCCTTCTTTCAGTGTATTTACCAATTTGAATTTCTAAATCATGTACCTCTTGTGTCCCATTATACCTTGTGCCTAAGAATGCTGCTTTAATGCGTTAATGCGTAGGAACAATTTGTAATTTCAATTATTTCACTAACTTTGTAGAAATAAAATCATGTGTACTACCATCGTCATGCAAAATAATCTTTTCTTTTCCATGCACTAAACATTTCATTTTCAACAAAGAATGTGGGGTTGGCATACCTGGTAAAGTATCCAAAGGAGTAGTAATGTCGTCCTCATCTTCCGTAAAGTCAGGCATTTCCTCATGTTCTTCATCTTCCATTGCTCCAAGATAGTTGATATGGACAGGTGGCTTCTTCGATTGGCAATTGGCTGCTAGATGTCGAGGTTGATGGCATTTGTAACACACTATAGGTTTGGCTTTAGATACATTGTTTGCAATGGCAGGAAATCTAGGAATATTAGGATTTGGCTGTAAAGATGGATTAGGGTTTTGATTGGTATTTGATGGCAAAGCAAGTGGTTTTGTCCAAGACTTACAGAAAGATGATGAAGGAAATCGACATTGATTAAATCTTCTAAAATTTGAATTGAATTGCTTAGTACCATAGTTACCATTTGCTTGAAATTGTTGTGGACGCTTGTCTCTTCCTCGAAGCTTGTCTTCAGTGTCATGAGCTAAAGAAATTGCATCTTCAAGAGTTGCAGGCTTGAACATTTTGACTTCAGCGTAGTAATGCCTAAGTAATCCAGACATATACTTGCGCTTGTGATTCGCTTCGGGTATGTCTTCAAGTATGCGTAGTTGTAGTAAGGCATTCCAAAAGTGTTCGGTGTACTGAGAAATAGGTTCACGATCTCTTTGCTGAAGAAGATCTCATTGCTTTATGGCTTTTTCATGGAATTGTGGAGGAAGGAAATTATGCATAAACTTCTCCTTGAAACTCTCCCAAGTAGTGGGACAATCTATGCTCTTACGAACCATGGTCCACCAAAGAGATGCTCTATCCACTAAATGGTTAGTGACACATTTGATTTTATCTTTTTCAACATATGTCTCTTCATGAAAGTAATCATCAAACTGACTGAAGAATGTAAGAACATTTTTTCCATCTTGAGTGCCATTAAAAGTACGGAATTTGAAATTTCTTTTACTTATCTTTGTTTCTTTGCAGATGGATTGAGCTTCGAGAGTCACATCAATGGTTCGTCAGATAAGATCTTCGGGTTGTGGTCCATCTTTGTCGGTAGTCGATCTTTGTAAATTGGCCAATTGAACTTGCAAGGCTTGTCGGGCTCTTCGTTCTTCGTCCAACTGCATCATAATTAAATCCAACTTTTGTTCCATCGTAGGTTCAGGAAGATCGCCTTTAGCCATTAGATCATCCATATTTTGTTCCGTCATCCTGCAAAAATTCAAAAGACCTCACACTCTCAAAATTCAATTAGCGTAGCTCAAAGTCCGGTGTATAAGGCTTATAGATTTTTGTTTGGCTTTCATGGTCTTTGACTTTTGCGATTGCGGGGTTTGAAATCTTCATAAAATCTGTGTATGACCCTCTGTGTGTGCTAAAAGTGGTTTAGCAAGTCTACGTATGCGAACAGAGTCTTCCAGGGAACAACTTTGCAATTCAGTGCTTCTGCGCAGGAACAGTCCTTTTGCAGTTCAGTGCTTCTGCGCAGGAACAGTCCTCATGGGAGTTTTTGGCATAAGTCAGTTTTGACTTCTGGTGACTTGACTGATTTGCGGAGTTGTAGGACTTATGAAACTTGATAAAATTTGAAGCTTTTGTGATTGAAGACTTGAGTGACTTAGCTTATAGCTAAGTCTGAAATAAAACGTCCAATTTTAGGAGGAGGGCTGTTTTCAGCCTGCGGAAATTTCGAGATGCTGCCGCCGCCGATTTTGAGAATTATGGAGCTAAGCTTTTAAAAAACCTTAGCTTTGAAGCTTTTAAGCTTAATACAAGATATGAAACTTATCTCTGATCTTCTGAGAAGACGACTTGATAGAAGGAGATGTTGACGTGGTCCTCCGCCTCCTCAAGCCAGTCCTTTGCGATTAGAGGCTATGGACAGAGGTTCTTAACTACCAGGAATCCACCCGTATCGACCGTTCACGACGAGACTCACTGTAGAGCTCAATCGTTCCAGGAACGCCGTCTTCGCATAGGATGGGTAGCGATTGGAAGCTCTCGATCTCAGCTTCGCTCTGATACCATTGGTGTACAGATCGGATGTTGTATGCTCGCGTAGTGAACGTCGGAAGGTCCCCAAGAACAAAAGAATTCTACTTTTTGCACAAAACGCAAGGTAGAAAGCAAGCACGACATGAACAAGAGACCAATTGGGTGCAATCTCCCCCCATGCCTTGTGTGAGCGCTCCACAAAGCATGTATTTTATGTATTAATCATCTTCAAGCTCAAATAATAGCCGAAATAGAAATAAAGCTAATGTGCGGGCACCCAAAGAGTCAGACATACCCAATATAATGTCCAAATACAAATATCATAATCGTACGCCCATACGCATACAAAATAATAAATAAATATCCAACGCCTTAATAAATAGGCACGACAAAATATAGGCACCATGCCTAAGGTATGCGCCCATAAAAATATAAGTAATAACTCAAATACACGATATCCTCCAATGCTTTCCTTCGCCACTGTTGCTATTTCTACACATCAATTGAAGCATTCACAATCATTAGTAAAATAATACAATTAAACTGACAAAAGTGAATACCTAGCAATCTTTAGCTACATAAATAAATCAACTGGTTAGAAATCAATCCTAACCTTAATTTATCACGAGTGCGCACTCTAAACTCATAAACGTTTATTAATTTAATATGTATTTTGAGGAATCACCCGCTATGGAATCACCCATGTACACACTAAATTAATGAAACGCCCGAAAAGGATAGGCGTCCCCATCTTCTTCTCGCACAAAGAATCCACTTTGTGTATGAGTCCCGATTAATAAAGTTTACGGAATCCACTGTAAAACCTCACGGAATCCACTGTGGCACAGAATCCATCATGGCACAGAATCCACCGTGAAATATTCCTCTTGGCATCAATCACTATGCCCCCCTAGCGGGGGTCCGGGGGCAGTGCCCCCGGCCCGATGGTAAAGAGAATAGTCCTTGGAATATTCCTTGGTCGACTAGTAGAGGCTTATATGGTAGGTCGGTCAGGCTGACCTAAGGGCCTTCGTAGGCTATAAAAGCTAAATCCCTTCACAGCCATCGATCATTCATCTTTCACCCAATCAGAGTTGTTATTCCAGCTAGCCTTAAGCTCTTCACCTATCTTCTATTTAGATCGCCATCGAAGCTTCACACAGTGGAAGTGCACGGGTGGATAGAGCCATCTTTGTATCAGTTGTTTTGAGCTAAAGAATTTACTGATTCTCCTCTTATCTTTTGTATACTCTCTATCTCTTTCTCAGATTCTGTTCGCTGTGCCGTGTAATATTTTACAGTTGGTATCCTTGATAAGTCATCTCACTACCTAGAGTGATCAGAACTAGGACTTACACCTATGGTAGTCCTTAGATGTTTTGGCAATGAGGCTGCAGTTGAAAAGTCCTTCGTGTGCTTTGAATGTGCCACCTCCTCTCTCCACTATGTATTCTAGAGAGCTAACTTCTCTCTCAATGCAGACGCTAGTGCTAACTCCTTAAGATCTTCCAACATCTTTGGTGCATTTCCAAGCAATGTGTGAGAAAGATGTACATTTTTCTCAAGATCCCAAGTGCATCAATGACTAAGTGTGAAAGCCCTTGTTGCTTCAACATAGTATGCTTGATTGCACATACCCGATTACAAAAATTGACAAAGGCAACATCATTACTATTAGAGAGTGATATTTTCTCTTCCATGCTAGATGAAATGGCCTCTGTCAAGCAAATGCAGAGTGCTTTTGCAATATTGAGGGCCATCTTTACAAAATCTATACAAAAACCGAGAGCAACCATGTAAGCATGATAGCCCATGCTTAACCTACAAAGTATAAGTTAATTTATGTCACTTGAACATACACTTGGAACATATCTTTTATTAAAAAACATAATTGCATATCATCTAGATGTTTGAAATGTAACACAAATTATATCAGATGTTACTCACCATGAAAGTATAAAAATGCAAGAATTTGCACCATTTTAAAATAACTACGTCAAATATACAACGTAAATAACTAGGATATGGGAAGCTTAAACATCCACTCTAAGGTTTAATCTAAAAGCACCAATAACCATCAATTATTGGGAAGTTGTTCTATACTTGTTTTCTTAAAAAGCACACACATATGAAAGGATTTGGAGATGGGAAACTTAAATATCAAATCTAACAGTTATCTAAGGTCACTAGCAAGAACTAATTATTGAAATATTGTTTTAAAATGGAGAAACTTGCTATCTCAGATATGGGCTCTCTACACTATTATTTGGGGATTCTGTTTACCTGAAATCAACATGATATCATCATGTCATAGTCAAGTATGTGGATAAGCTGTTACATTGGTTTAATATGCAAGATTGCAAACCTATGTGCACTCTTATGGGGCCAGAGCTTAAAGTTGTCTATGCATGATGGTGAAGAGATGTTTGATGTTGCAATCTACAACTAGGCTATTAGCTGTCTTTTTTATCTTTGCAACACACGCCCAGACATTCAGTATGCAGTATCTGAGATGAGTAGGTATATGCATAGCCCATCGACTATACATTACCAAGCCGTTAAGCGGATGTGTGATGCAGATACTAGGCCATCTACTAGTGGACACAATTTCTTTTTGGACCATTTATGCAGTTCATGGCTAAGTGGGAAACAACCTGGCTACCTTCTCTTATGAGGTTGAGTATAGGGCAGCCTTCATGGCAACAATGAAATGTATATGGTTGTGCAAATTGTTGGCTAATCTACATTTATCATTGGAGGGTCCTACATCCATTCTTTTTGATAGTTAGAGTGCTATTGCAATGGCACAAAATCTTGTGTTTCATGCTCACATGAAACATATTGAGGTGCATTATCATTATGTTAGAGAGAGATGCTATGTAGGAGAGATCAACTTGATGTATGTTCCTACACAGGAAAATGATGCTTTTCGCAAGTCCTTAAATTTTCTCCCCTTTGGTGATTGATCATTTCTATACTTTACCACATTGGCACTATAGGGGGGTGTTAGAATTTACCAATTCTATGGGTAGTGCCCAATGTTTTAGTCTTAGTTCTTGGGTAGCAAGGATTAAAAAGGAAAAACAGATTGCAGACAATCCACAAATAAGCAAGAAAGCTAGACAACGAAGGAAGATTCAAATGGGGGACTTTACTTGGGGAGTCAATCAAGTTCCTTACAACTCTCTTAAAGATTTAAAAGGTAAGAAGGCCAATGTTACATATGGTCAACTATTACAAATGAACTCATCTTTAAGAAGGCAATGGCATGGGTTGGTTAGCATCATGAAAGGAAAAACACGAACTGGGCATGTTGGAGTGATGTGAAAGACATTATACCTATCATGAATGCATGGATACACGGAAGAAAAATTGATCAAGTTTATGTTGATGGTGGTGCGCAAGTTTGTGTAATCACTGAAGAAGCAATGTTGCAAATTCATCTTAAAATGACAGGGAAGTCACTCTTTCAGGTTAAAATGACAAACAACTCAAAAAGTGAAATGTTTGGGAGTCATAGAGAACTTAGAAATCAATATTGGAGGCCAAAGATCATGTTTGGATTTCCATGTTATGCCTGCAAAACTTGGGGAATATCCTCTGATTTTTGGGACTACTGTGGAGGATTGGTATGATTTCCATATAAGATTGGTATGGAGGTCAAATAAAACTCTATTTGAAGAAGCCAGCTCATAAGAGGGTGATCTTTGACATGAAAACAAGGTCTATTATCCAAAATGGATATGAAAGTGATACTACGCGGGTGATGAAAGTAGTGATTCAAAAAATTCTAGCCTTGATGAGAAGGATAGAGAATGGGAAGCTAGCCTAAAGTCTAGGGATGTTTACCTCTTCAGGTTTCAATCCAAGGTTCAAAAAGAGAGGAAAAAGTTGAAAATATTCCTGCAGGAAGTACAAACCTCATGTAGGAAACATGTGATCAACAACGTGAAATGAATGTTGGACTACCCAAGCTTATGAATATGTTGGGAAATGACTTCAGTGATGAAAGAGATAAATATTTAGCCATTTTTTAGAAATACCCGAAACTCTTCGCTACATAATATCACGAATTGAGGGGTACTTATAGGATTGCGCACCATATCAAATTGAAAGAAGGGTATGGACCAATGGCTCAAAAACTTAGGAGACTTAGTACACTTCAGGAAAATGTACTTAAAGTTGAAATTCAGAAGTTGCTTGATGCGAGACTTATCTATCCTGTTGATGATGTAGAGTGGGTGTCTCATGTTGTAATGAGGCCAAATAAGAATGGAAAGTGGAGAGTATGTGTTGATTTCAAGCCTCTTAATGTAGCGACTACGAGGGACTACTATCCTCTTCCATTTCAGGATGAGATCTTGGATCAAGTGGCTGGTCATGAATTTTACACTATGTGCGATGGATACTTTGGATATTTCTAGATCAAAAAAGTAGAAGAAGATCAAAAGAAAACAACGTTCAGTACCCCATGGGAGATCCTTCTTCTATAGAGTAATGCCCTTTGGTCTGATGAATGTATAAACCAGCTCTTCAAGATGGGTTAGATGGATATTTGCCCCTTTCATTGGGAAATCTTTACATGTCTTTATGGATGACTTTTGTATGTACAACTCGAGGGCATTATACTCTCAAAAACTTAATGAATATTTATGCAGACTTGATGATGATGGTGATCAGCTAAACCTTGATAAATATAAAATAGAAAGAACTAGAGTGATACTCTTAGGTCATGAAGTGTTTGCTAATGGTATTTCACCTTAGCCTAGTAAAGTTGAGGCTTTACTTCTTATGGATTCTCCAAAAATTATAAAAGAACTGATGAGCTTTATTCAAAAGTTGAGGTATCTATCAAGACCATTCCATATAGTGGCCAAGTATTTATATCCTTTATAGAAAGCAACTCAAAGGGATCCTTTAGTTTGGATGCAAGTTGAAGAGGATAATTTTTGCATATTAAAGAAAAGTTTAGCATTTTTCGAGTTCTTATGCCTCCAAACTGGGATGAACCTTTATTCATTAGCATCAGTGTTGGGAAAAATGCAGTGGGAGCCATTTGAATGTAGAAGGCAAAGGGGGTGTCTTATATGAGGCTTGTGTTTTATATAAGTAGCTCCACTGGAGCAATTAAAAAACCTTGGATGGAAGAAGATGTATTGGTATAGGGGCTGGTATATATAGTTAAAAGATGGAAATCATACTTGATTCAAAAACCATTTGTAGTACTTACTAGTACTTACTGGTTTTGTGATCTCCTAAAAATGCCCAAAGAGTTATTAAGTGACTGTTGGCTCTGCGAGATGTTGAGTTTACATGTTTAAAGGAGGATACTACAAGAGCTAGCTTAGCTGATATTTTGACTTGTAAATAACCTTTTGAAAGTGCAACTATTATAAAATGAAAACTAATTTCGCAATTGCCAATTCATGAGGAGAGGAAGGATAAATATGCTACCTTGTTTTTTAATGGCAGTTACAAGAGAGTGCTAAAAAAGGGAGGATTGGGTTTTCTCATTTTTTAGAAGTATTTTTTGGAATTCAAGAAAGTAAAGAGATATAAAGTAACAATGAAGTTGGATATGGGAGTTTACATACTCTCTTAAAATAGTGTATACAACTAGGATAGAGGAAGATATTTGCAAAAGGAGATGCTATGTTGGTGGTTAGACAAGTTTTAAAATGATTGGGAAGCCAATAAAGATATTTTGAAGGATTGGCTATTTAAGATAAAAGGCCTCATGAGGTAGTTGCAAAAATTTAAAATTTGGCATATTGGTAGGGAAAACAACCATAGAGCTCATGAACTGGCTAAAGATGCTCTTTCCCACTATGTTGCTACCATGAGGGTGGATAATACTAGGTATGAGGGTAGGGAAACCCTTCACCTAATTAAAGAGTTTCTAAAATTTGGGGAGTTAAAGTCATTGGCTAATAAATACAAAAGATATGCCATTGTTAGAAAGGCTAGGGCATATCAGCTCATAAATGATCACTTGTACATGAAGAGGATTGATAATATACTAAGAAGGATGCTGTATAAGACCCATTAAAGCCATGGGAGGGGCTTAATGGCCTTATAATGACTCGCACAAATGGGGAATAAATAAAGTGTGGAATCCCTTACAAGGGTTTTTGAGTGGGAAAGGGAGGTGTTAAAAGCCCTCAACACTCTCTTCTCTTTTACGAGTGGGGAAAAAGGAACAAAGCTCCAAGGGTATTTTGCATGGGGTTTCAAAAGCGCAAAGGAAGGGCTTAAGGGAGTTTTTTACAATAGGGGGGTTCAAGAACAAAGGAAGGGCCTTAAGGAGGATTTAAAAAAAAACCGGGGAGATAAGACCTTAAAGGTCAAAACCCTTTTATGGGGGGAGAAAAGGGGGCTTGTAAAACCTAAGGGGGAATTTTAGGGGGGATACCTTCAAAGCCCAAGGAAAGGGGCTTAAGAGAGATTAAAAAGCACGAGGGGGGGGGGTAATAAGACCTCTAAGCCCCACTCTTATTGGGGGAAAAGGGGGCTTATAGAGCTTTAAACACGAGGGGATAGGGGGGGGTTCCAAAGCCCAAGGGAAAGGGGGCTTAAGGGGGTTAAAACATGGGGGGGAGGGGGTAATAAACCCAAAGGAAAGGGGGCTAAGAAGGCCCCGCTTTGGAAGCTTCTAAGCTTCCAGAAGCTTACGTGGGGGGGGAAAGAAGATTTCGAGGCCGTCTATTGGTGGCGACGCCCAGGTGGCTGGTGGCTCTGCCTCCTCAGCTCAGGCGACCCTCCTCTCTCCCTCGAGCGGCACAAGTGCAGGCTTCTCCCTTCATCTTTTGCAAGGCGATAGCACGGATAATGGCAGCACCTCATTCCTTCCCCTTGCTTGTATTTCCCCATGGTTTAAATAGGGGAGGGGAGGGGGATCCTCCCTCTCCTACTTGTCGACTGGTATGGCACTAAGGGGGAGCAAGCTCCAGCAAGGAGCTTGCTGGACATTCTATTCCCCTCTCCCCCTCTAGCACGACCGTCAGATGGGGGGGGAGATAAGAATTTTTTTTTTCCAATAACCTTAGTAAATTTTCAAAAATGCAATATTATCATCCCCACCACTTAAAAAAAAGGGTTCATGCGTGTACTGTTCGGTATTTGACTTCTCCATGAGGAATTGAGTTACATCCTCTTTCTTGCAATTCCTTGCAACCTTAGCTTCATGCCATTTGATTACATAATCTGTAACGTGTCCACTAGTATCATTCAGGACACATCTTAGCAGTCCATCGGAAAGGATGTCTAGAAAGCTCCGCCTGGCACTCCCATGGAATGTTATGGGATTTGCGATCTAGGTCTTCTCGCGTCTGCCACGTAGCGGAAGTATCCTGGCCGTTCCCACTTAGGATCGATCGGAATTAGGGTTTTTTCGGATTGGTCATTACCTAACAGCAACAAGCGTCGGACCCAAGCAAACTACTTTATGCAGAAACGCCATGTCCGAAGCGGATTCACACTGCACTTGGTTCAAGGAGAATTGGAAACGAGAGGGATGCAAAGCTCAACCTCTCTGCCATAAGGCATAGTCCCATTCCATTCCCCTAAAACAGCGTAAATCGGTTAAGACATAACTCTAGGTCATCACTTTCATTATTCGTTTCCTTTGACGATCATCCAGCTATTCTTCGAGATTTTTAAGAAAAGTTCCCAGCTAACCGGGACCACCCAACCGTAGGACGGACCCATGGCCCATCCTCCGCACTTTCCTCGGTTTGTTTTAGTTATGTAATTATCTAACACATTAATTTGGACATGTAACAATCAGCTTCTTTAATTCATCCATTAAGCACTGGTTCCTTCACGTAATCTTATCACGTGACATAGAAAAACAATATCAAACAAGTTCTTTATTAACATATTATCATATTTATCTTAGAAATACAAGGAGTTCCGCCCGTAGGCTTGTCCATAATTTGCCTAAAGGCTATCCAGTAATCAACAGGGATTACTATTCCAAGCTTCCGCCCGTAGACTAGTATGGAGTCACGTTAGCCTCTTGTGCAGGACCCGGAAGGCGAGGGATTTATGGCCAGAGCCCCCCTGGCACCCAAGTGTCCTCCTGCTCCAAGTAGAGCTCAATGGAGAGACCTCTCGCGGCGGGTTCGGTCCACGTTCCCGACGCGGTCAACAACCCCCTTGGTTAGGGTCAAGCAAGTAGTCGGGGGTAACTGAAGCTGCCTCTCCCTTTAGGCCTTCAACCTCAAGTATAGATATTCATTTATCATGTAATTCATAAATCAAACAGTGCTCTAAAATCTCTAGCAAGCACAAACATTTCCATTAACCGATCTTGTTGTTGGCAAACTGCTAAGGAATGATTCTTTCCTTTTGAATGCATCAGCACTCGTTTCCAGGGAGTCTTGCAACTTGGCAAGATCCCTTATATTCTGGATCAGGGCATACCCTATTAACCCAACTTGGTCAACCCTAAAGTTCATTGGGTACTTTAGTTTCCGGTCTTTAACCTTCCTTATTTAGAAGGATATCAAAGAATACATCCTTTTGCAAGATAACTTGCGTAAGGATCTGCCATCCTTGTTGGGGATATTTAACCTTCCTTCTTGTGAATCAATCACAAGACCATATGACTTCATACTTGCTGCGCAAGTCCTACATCGTAATATACGATGAAACAATCCATTTTAGTTTCTTTAAGCTGACGTTTGTCAGACCTAGGATCTCTTTTTAAGAACCTCAAGGACAAACCCTAGTTCTTTTACATTTACGAATTTATTGACCCTACAATCAGGGAAGGTAGTCAAGTGTTTAAGGTATAAATGTTTCTTGGTCTTTAAATCATTCCCAAGGCATATTTTGCAGCATAGGTATTTCTAAGTTTACATTAATTCGGTTATCTTTTAGAAGGTAATATTGAGATCACCTCGGCACGATTTGTTATCCTTGTGACAATTGATTTTTAAGTCCTAAACTTTAATGCTTTGAGGTTAGGTAAATTCAATTAATCTTCATTTTTCCTTGCAAACGAAACTCATGACAAATAACAATCTTTTCCTTGCTAAGATATGCAGTTAGCAATGATAACCTCCTAGAGTTCAAGCAACGTAAGAACCCTTTCATAAATTTCATCTTCTATGATGATTTGTTGCAAAGAAATAGAATAGGGGTTAATGGTGCAAGATGTAGTTTTTATACCTTCAAGATTTAACCGAAATATACTAGTATAGTAGGTAGATAATCTTGCTCGTAATTCGTCTCAATGCATGATGCTATTTGAAGGAAACCATGTTTTATACATTATCTTTTTTTTTTTGCATGTTTAGTTAAATTAAACTTATTCATCGTAAATAACTAGGACAAAATATATATTATCCCTAGCAATTCATATTTGCATGATTGAATTAAAACCGATATAAACTAAGGAAAAACCTAGTTTTGGGGTGAGATATCCACATGGATACCGGGAGATGAGCCTCCCGCAGCTACTGCTTGGACTTTCTTAGGCGGCATCGCAGTTCGAACGTGAAGGAAGCTTTTACTCTGTCTTTCGTATTTCCATCGTCTCTCTTTCGAGGCAAGGAGCCGTTTAAATGATTGACCCCCCCACGAGAAGGGATAATAAGACCTTTAGGTTATTAGCTTCTTTGGAGAGGGAAAGGTTTATAATAGGGAGAAGAGGGAAAAGGGTGTGTAAGGAAAAGGGAACATGGGGGGTAGAAAGGGCTTAGGGGGGTGTGTTAAAAGGAATATGGGGGTGAAATACGGGCTTACAAGAAGGGACTGATAACTTTAAGTACGGGAAAGGGATTTGTGGGTTATGAGGCCAAGGGGTGTGGGGGTTTAACAGTCCCTTGGGAAGGGTTAAGGCCTTAAGATCGGGGCGGGGTGAAAGGATTTCTAAGGGGTAGAATGGGGAGGGGGGAAAAGGGTAAGGGAAGGGTATAGGAAGGGGGACTTGAGGGTTTTAAAAACCCGCGGGGGGGGGGGGGGGGGGTGAAAAGGTTCTAAGAAAAACCAGGGAGGGGGTTTGGTTTAGTGTGAAAAGGGAGGGTCTTAGGAGGGAATTCGGGGGGGGGTAGTCCCAAGCCACAGAAATGGAGGCTTAGGAGGCCCAATCCTTGGAAGCTTCTAAGAAGCTTCCAAGGCTTCTGAAAAGTTGTTGACGGCGGCAGTAATTTGGAGATGGCGACGACGGAGGGGGGTAGTCTGTAGGTGGCGGCGGCTCGGCTCTATCCTTCTCTCCACACGACGTCACGCGGCAGCATTTTAAAGGCAGGGCGACAACGTTATTTCCTTTGTCTTTCCTCCATCTCTCCTCATACTTGCAGTCCTCGCTCTTTTATATAGGGGAGGGGAGGGAATCCTCCCACCTCGATGTGTCCCTCTGCATGATGGTGGAGCCAAGCAAGCTCTAGCAACGAGGAGCTTGCTGGCTCCTCTATCCCCCCTCTACCCCTCCAGCGCGAAGCGCCGCCGCAACAAGAAGGAGAAACAAATAAATATTTGATATATTACATTCTCTCCCCCTTAGAGGAATGGAGATGTCCTCATCTCAAGATAAACTGGGGATATTGATGGTTGAGAGTGCCTTTATCTACCCAAGTGGCATCTTCTTCGGGATAATCTTTCCACTCGACAAGGCATTCTCTCAAGCTTCTGGATCTTAATTGTCTCTCCCTAACATCTAAGATCCTATCTGGCCTTAGTTCAAGGACTCCTTGACTACGCATTACAATTTGTTGGTGATCAAGTACATGGTTAGGGTTGGGTACATATTTTTTCAATAGGCTGATATGGAATACATTGTGAACTTTTAGGTTCTCAGGGAGTTGCAATCTATAAGCATTGGGTCCTAGGCATTTGAGGATTTTGTACAGCCCGCAATACCTTGGACTTAGCTTCTTGCAATCTCCTAGGGATAGAGAACTCTTTTTAGGGCGTACGCGAATGAAGACCATGTCTCCTTCTTCGAAGACTCTTTCTTGACGCTTCAAATCTGCGTATGCCTTTTGTCTATCCTTGGCTGCTTGTATGTCTTGTCTTATTGACTTTATTTGATCATCCATGTCTTCCAACATCTGTCTTGAAGCTTCAACCCTTAAGGTTGGATTTGAGAAGTTTAGGGGACTTCTGCAATCATGACCATATAATGCTTGACAAGGAGTCATCCGAATGCTCTATTGGTAAGAAGCGTTGTAGGCAAATTCAACCAATGACAAGTATTAAATCCACCTCTTCGGTTCTCGAGAGCAGTATGCCCTAAGCATATCCTCGATAACTTGATTCACTCGCTCTGTTTGGCCATCCATTTGGGGATGGTAGGCGGTGCTAAAACAGAGTTGAGTCCCAATACCTTCAAAGATAGCTCTCCAGAAGTGTGATGTGAAGAGAGAATCACGGTCACTAATGATTCTTCTGGCTGAATATCTCTTTAATAAACAATCTTGCAATGTCGGAGGCTTTATAGTTTGTCTTTACTGGAGTGAGGTGTGCAATTTTAGTAAGCATGTCAACCACAACCATGATGGAGTTGTATCCTCCCTGGACTTGGGGTAAGCCTACAACAAAATCCATACTGATGAATTTCCATTTCATTTGGGGGATGTCAAGCGGTTGTAGTTTCCTTGGCATCATGACATGTTTGGCTTTGATACGTTGGCAAGACAAACACTCAGTGACATATTTGAGAACGTCACCCTTGAGCCTCTCCCAATGGTAGCTTTTCCTAACTGCATTAAGAGTCTTAGCATAGCCAGGATGTCCTGCGAAAGGAGAATCATGAGCTTTCCACATTATCTTCTGCTTAAGTGACTGGCTTGCTGGTATACATAGCCTTGTTCTATAGTAGACAAGTCCATTACCAATGGAAAATTTGTGATATTTAGCTTGCAACTTTTGATTCTACTCCTTGGTAGAGATTTCCTTTAGCATTGTTTGGTAGGCCAAATCATGGCATGCTTCCTCTCTAGCTAACTCAAGTATAGGGTTGTTTGGCATAGATACTTTTGTAGCTAGAGATCTAGCCGTTGATGGATTCTGCAAGATTCGGGAATTTAGGAATGCCTTGCAACTAAGTGCATCGGCAACTACATTCTCTTTCCCTGGTCAGTACTTGATTTCAAAGTCATATTCCTCCAACACTTCAATCCACCGACGTTGCCTCATGTTGAGATCATTTTGGGTAAAGATCCATTTGAGACTCTTATGGTCGGTTACTAGAGTAAACTTGTTACCCAACAGGTAGTGTCTCCAAAGCTTTAGGGCGTGGATGACAGCTAGTAATTCCAGATCATGTGTAGCATAATTCTTTTCATGGTTCTTCAGTTTCCTTGAAGAGTATGCTACTGGATGACCTTCCTGCATAAGTATACACCCCAAGGCAAGAATGCTAGCATCAGTTACTACCTCGAACTCCTTATTGAGGTCTGGAAGTTTCAGAATAGGTGCTGATACCAAACTTTGCTTCAATCTGTCGAAGCTATCTTGTTCGGGAGTTGACCATGTAATGGAAGTTTGCTTCTTTAGTAAATCCGTTAGAGGTGCTGCAATCAAAGCATAGTTTTTGATGAAGACCCTATACCATCCTGTCAATCCAAGAAAGCTACGTATTTCTTTGATAGATACCGGTGTTGGCCATTCAAGCACATCTCTGACCTTGGATGGGTCCATTGATATTCCTTTTGATGATACTATGAATCCCAGATATTCGATCTGACGCTTGAAGAATGCACACTTTTTCATTTTTGCATACAGCTTATGTGACCTCATTGTCTCAAGGACAATCTGCAGTTGAGGTTCATGATCTTCTTCCTCTTTACAATAGACTAATGTGTCATCGAAGAAGACAAGCATGAAATCATCAAGATATAGTCTAAAGATGTACTGCATTAATCTATTGAAGGTAGCAGGTGCATTCGTAAGCCCGAATGACATAACCAGGAACTCAAAGTGCCCATATCTTGTATTGAAGGCCGTCTTTGGGATATCTTCTTCCTTGATCCTTATCTGATAGTAACCTGACCTGAGATCAATCTTGGAGAAGATCTTTGCACCCTGAAGACGATCAAGAAGCTCATCTATTCTAGAAATATGATACTTGTTCTTGATTGTTGATTGATTCAACCCTCTGTAATCAATACATAGTCGAAGTGTCCCATCTTTCTTTTTCTGAAATAGTACTGGAGCTCCCCACGGTGAATTGCTAGGCCGGATGTAGCCCTGATCTAATAGTTGCTTGAGTTGTTCCTTCAGCTCAATTGCTTCTGATATGGACATTCTATAAGGTCTCTTGGCAATTGGAACATCTCCAGTTACTAACCTAATCTCATGATCCACTTCTCTTTGAGGCGGAAGTTCGGTCAACTCTTCTGGGAATACGTCTGCATATTCCTTTAACCAAGAAGGTCGTTCATTAGACTCTTGCTTTTGATCTAACTTGTTGAGTTTGATCAAGTAAACGGGTAATCCTTTTCTAACTCCTTTTATGATCTGAGATACTTTGGCCAATTGGATTCTTGGCACTCCAGCCTCACCTTGAGTTGTGACTAATTCCCTTTCAGAGTTTCGAAAGGAAACTTGACCCTTTCCACAGTGAATGTGGGTGTCGTTGGGCTTAAGCCAATCCATTCCGAGTAGACACTCATGGATACCTAAATTCATGACTCTGAATTTAACTGAAGTCTTCTTTCCTTCCAGAAAGAATTCCACCTTAGCAGTTTGCCTATTACAAGTTACCTCACGACCATTGGCCAATTCCACAAGCAGGGTAGGTGCTTCTACTGTGGCTATTCCTAAACTTTTTGCACATGCTAGTGAGATAAAGGAATGTGTACTACCACAATCAATCAAGGTTTTGAAACCTTTACCTTGATAGTCCGATGGTGTCTGAATCACCGAGAATTGGCGATTCGGCCCTTTCTTGTGTAAAGCAGCGTGGATTGTCGCTCTTTCGAATTCTGCTTCCATGGTCGGATCTTCTTCTTCCCCTTCTTCGCACATTTGCCTATTGGCAATGCAGGCGGTCTTCCTCTTCCTCGGGTAGCGGCTCCTTGACCATGGCCTGCTCCTTGGAAAGGCACTTGGCGATGTCCTCCGTTGAGCTTGGGACATTGCCTCTTGAAGTGACCAGGTTCATTGCAATGGAAACAACGGAGGTTTCAGCCATTACTTTAAGTAGGAACAAAGTTGTTGACGTTATTCGTCCTAGCTTTCTTTCTTTGTCCCTGATTATGACCTTGAACTCTCTTCATTTGAGGTCTGAATGCTCCTCTGTTCGGGTCATTATAAGACCAAGTTTTGTTACCCCTTGGTCTAGCTTACACCTCTTGAATTATAGGCGCCGCTCGAATGATTGCATCCTGAAGATTTGATGGACGCATAGATTTGAGACGGGTATTTATTGGTGGATTTAAACCTGCACAAAATTTGGACACCTGCTGTGTCATGTCCATCTGTGGCGCATACTTTAAAAGTGAAACGAATTTGGAGTAGTATGCGTCAAGAGTGAGTCCTAGTTGTTTTAGCTCGTAGAACTCATTCATTTTCTGTGTGCGATATGCAGGTGGTAAGTATCTTCCTTGCATGGCTTTCTTCAGCTTCTCCCATGTAACGGATCCCTCTGCGATCACTTGATCCCTGCACCATTGCTTCCACCAAAGTCTGGCTTCGCCGGTGAGCTTTAACTTAGCGAGCATAGCCTGATTGGTGGGTGCAGTACCGGCTGCTTCGAAGTAATCCTCCATGGATTCAATCCAAATTTCAGCATTAGCCTGGATGAATCTGCCTCTCCCATCAAACTCAGGTGGCTTCATCTGCTTGAGAAGGAACTTCTTCTCCTGGATCACAGCAGTACTTGATGGAGGCGAATTAGGAACTTCTACCTGGGGTTGTGCCTGAATAAAGGTTTTCTTAACGTTATTATATGATAATTGATGTTAGCTTATATTACATATTTAATTCAGCTATCTTGTAAACAATGTAGCTACTTAACTTTTTATCAACTCTTATGTAGAGCTAGACATTGATAAAAATAAGTCTTTATTTGTATTTACATGGGCATAGCCCTTTCAAATACAACGTTTCATGTGATGATAAGCCAATTGTTACATTTAGTTTGGGGAGAATAACGTTGTATTGCATTTATCTACAGGAACTGTGTAATAGTAGGGTTTTGGGTCATGGATCTTTAGGAATCGATAAGTCATTGCAAGTTTAGGATATCCTTTCTGTTGAAATCCATACTTCTCAACACTTTAATCCTGTTGGCGGGGATTACACGAGTTACTTCCTCATATACATATGAGTTCATTTCAACCCTCCGACCTCGAATATGTAAAGTCGAATTTACGTGAACTTCCACAAAAACGAATAGCTTCACGACTTTCAGGTCTTCCAACCACTTGATCCTTTTTAGGTTGGTTTGTAGATAAGCAAACCGGTGGGCGGCTATGTAATAGATTCCTGAAGCACCCATCCATCTTCGTTCCATGTACAAAGGTGATGGATTATAGATCTGCTCCAAGATGTTAATCATCCCAATTCTTCGTCTATAGAGCGGAGAATGCATTGTAGTCATAAACATGACCCAAAATACCAAAAACTTATTCCATGCTTCGTACTTCTGCAAGACAACATTGAAGCTAAGGAAATGTTTGGACAGCAACAATTTCTTTACTTCATTTTATTGAGATCTCATAAAAACAATTCCGTTGTTTGTCGGCTCTGATACCAACTATAACATGTCCACAAGTATCATCCAGGACACGTCTTAGCAGTCCATCGGAAAGGATGTCTAGAAAGCTCCGCTGGGCACTCCCATGGAATGTTACGTGATTTGCGATCTAGGTCTTCCCGCGTCTGCCACGTAGCGGAAGTATCCTGGCCGTTCCCACTTAGGATCGACTGGAATTAGGGTTTTTCGGATTGGTCATTACCTAACACTAGCGTCGGACCCAAGCGAACTACTTTACGCAGAAACGCCAGGTCCGAAGCGGATTCACCCTGCACTTGGTTCAAGGAGAATGGAAAGCAAGAGGGTTGCAAAGCTCAACCTCTCTGCCATAAGGCATAGTCCCATTCCTTTCCCCTAAAACAGCGTAAATCAGTTAAGACATAACTCTAGGTCATCGCTTTCGTTATTTGTTTCCTTTGACGATCATCCCGCTATTCTTCAAGATTTTTGAGAAAAAATCCCAGCTAACCGGACCACCCAACCGTAGGACGAACCCATGGCCCATCCTCCACACTTTCCTCGGTTTGTTTTAGTTATGTAATTATCTAACACATTAATTGGAACATGTAACAATCAATTTCTTTAATTAATCCGTTAAGCACTGGTTCCTTCACGTAATCTTATCACGTGACATAGAAAAACAATATCAAACAAGTTCTTTATTAACATATTATCATATTTATCTTAGAAATACAAGGAGTTCCGCCCCTAGGCTTGTCCATAATCTGCCTGAAGGCTATCTAGTAATCCACAGGGATTACTATTCCAAGATTTCGCCCGTAGACTAGTATGTCGGCCTCGAGATCCAATCCTGAGTCACGTTAGCCTCTTGTGCAGGATGCGGAAGGCAAGGGATCTACGGCTAGAGCCCCCCCTGGCACCCAAGTGTCCTCCTGCTCCAAGTAGAGCTCAACGGAGAGACCTCTCCCGGCGGGTTCGGTCCATGTTCCCGGTGCGGTCAACAACCCCCTTGGTTAGGCTCAGCCAGGCAGTCGGGGGTAACTGAAGCTGCCTCTCCCTTCAGGCCTTCAACCTGAAGTATAGATATTCATTTATCTTGTAATTCATAAATCAAACAGTGCTCTAAAATCTCTAGCAAGCACAAACATTTCCATTAACCAATCTTGTTGTTGGCAAACTGCTAAGGAATGATTCTTTCCTTTTGAATGCATCAGCACTCGTTTCCAGGGAGTCTTGCAACTTGGCAAGATCCCTTATATTCTGGATTAGGGTGTACCCTATTAACCCAACTTGGTCAACCCTAAAGTTCATTGGGTACTTTAGTTTCCGGTCTTTAACCTTCCTTATTTAGAAGGATATCAAAGAATGCATCCTTTTGCAAGATAAATTGCGTAAGGATCTGCCATCCTTGTTGGGGATATTTAACCTTCCTTCTTGTGAATCAATCACAAGACCATATGACTTCGTACTTGCTACGCAAGTCCTGCATCGTAATATACGATAAAACAATCCATTTTAGTTTCTGTAACCTGACGTTTGTGAGACCTAGGATCTCTTTTTAAGAACCTCAAGGACAAACCCTAGTTCTTTTACATTTACAAATTTATTGACCCTACAATCAAGGAAGGTAGTCAAGTGTTTAAGGTATAAATGTTTCTTGGTCTTTAAATCATTCCCAAGGCATATTTTGCAGCATAGGTATTTCTAAGTTTACATTAATTCGGTTATCTTTTAGAAGGTAATATTGAGATCACCTCGGCAGGATTTGTTATCCTTGTGACAATTGATTTTTTAAGTCCTAAACTTTAATGCTTTGAGGTTAGGTAAATTCAATTAATCTTTCTTCTTCCTTGCAAACGAAATTCATGCCAAATAACAATCTTTTCCTTGCTAAGATATGCAGTTAGCAATGATAACCTCCTAGACTTCAAGCAACGTAAGAACCCTTTCATAAATTTCATCTTCTATGATGATTTGTTGCAAAAAAAAAGAATAGGGGTTAATGGTGCAAGATGCAGTTTTTATACCTTCAAGATTTAACTGAAATATACTACTATAGTAGGTAGATAATCTTGCTCGTAATTCGTCTCAATGCATGATCCATGTTCAGTTAAATTAAACTTCTTCATCGTAAATAACTAGGATAAAATATATATTATCCCTAGCAATTCATATTTGCATGATTAAATTAAAACCGATATAAACTAAGAAGGACAAGTCTGGTTTTGGGATGAGATATCCACATGGATACCGGGAGATGACCCTCCCGCAGCTACTCCTTGGACTTTCTTAGGCCGCATCACAATTCGAACATGAAGGCAGTTTTAACTCTTTCTTTCGGATTTCCACCGTCTCTCTTTCGAGGCAAGGAGCCGTTTAAATGATTGACCACGAGAAGGGATAATAAGACCTTTAGGTTATTAGCTTCTTTGGAGAGGGAAAGGTTTATAATAGGGAGGAGAGGGAAAAGGGTGTGTAAGGAAAAGGGAACATGGGGGTTAGAAAGGGCTTAGGGGGGTGTGTTAAAAGGAATATGGGGGTGAAATACGGGCTCACAAGAAGGGACTTATAACTTTAAGTACGCGGAAGGGATTTGTGGGTTATGAGGCCAAGGGGTGTGGGGGTTTAACGGTCCCTTAGGAAGGGTTAAGGCCTTAAGACCGGGGCGGGGTGAAAGGATTTCTAAGGGGTAGAACGGGGAGGGGGGGAAAGGGTAAGGGAAGGGTATAGGAAGGGGGACTTGAGGGTTTCAAAAACCGGGGGGGGGGGGGTGTGAAAAGGTTCTAAGAAAAATCGGGGAGGGGGTTTGGTTTAGTGTAAAAAGGGAGGGTCTTAGGAGGGAATTCGGGGGAGGGGGGGTAGTCCCAAGCAACAGAAAAGGGGGCTTAGGAGGCCTTGGAAGCTTCTAAGAAACTTCCAAGGCTTCTAAAAAGCTGTTGGCGGCGGCAATAATTTGGAGATGGCGACGACGGAGGGGGGGTAGTCTGCAGGCGGCGGCGGCTCGACTCTATCCTTCTCTCCACATGACGTCAGGCGGCAGCATTTTAAAGGCAGGGCGGCAGTGTTATTTCCTTCGTCCTTCCTCCATCTCTCCTCATACCTATGGCCCTCACTCTTTTATATAGGGGAGGGGAGGGAATCCTCCCCCCTCGACGTGTCCCTCTGCATGATGGTGGAGCCAAGAAAGCTCCAGCGAGGAGCTTGCTGGCTCCTCTATCCCCCCTCTACCCCTCCAGCACAAAGCGTTGCCGCAACGAGAAGGAGAAACAAATAAATATTTGATATATTACTTAATCAACTGCAGTAAGGATGTGACTTTCTTGTTTTTGTACCACGCAAAGGTCCAATAAAATCCAAACCCCACTTCTCAAACTGTGCATAAGCAACAATGGACTTAGTAGGTTCTAGAATTACTACCCTTTTTGCATATGACTGGCAAGCATGACAAGTTTTACACAAATGAGCATTATCAGCACTTAGACTAGGCCAAGTAAGTCCTGCTACTAGAATTTTTCTTTTAGTAAGATCAAAACCAAAATGACCACCACATGCTTCCCATGCTTCCTCAGGACAAGAAGATAACCAAACAGGAATCTCAAATTTTAAATTTTTGCAACTACCTCATGTGGCCTTTTATCTTAAACAGCCAGTCCTTCAAAATATCTTTATTGGCTTCCCAATCATTTTGAACTTGTCTAACCACCAACATAGCATCTCCTTTTGTAAATATCTTCCTATATCCCAGCTTAATACACTATTTTAAGAGAGTATGTAATCTCGCATATTCAGCTTCATTGTTACTTTGTATCTCTTTACTTTCTTGAATTATAGAAAATACTTCTCAAAAATGAGAAAACCCAATCCTCCCTTTTTCAACACTCTCCTGTAATTGCCATAAAAAAACAAGGTAGCATATTTATCCTTCCTCTCCTCATAAATTTGCATTTGCAAAACTGATTTTAGTTTTATAACAGTTGCACTTTCAAAAGGTTCTTTACAAGTCAAAATATTAGCTAAGCTAGCTCTTATAGTATCCTCCTTTAAACATGTAAATTCAAAATCTTGCAAAGCCAACAATCACTTCATAACTCTTTTGGCATTTTTAGTAGATCGCAAAACCAGTAAGTACTAGTAAGTACTACAAATGGTTTTTGAATCAAGTATGATTTCCATCTTTTAATTGTATATACTAGCCCCCATACCAATAATTCTTCTTCCATCCAAGGTTTTTTAGTTGCTCCAATGGAGTTACTTATATAAAATACAAGCCTCATATAAGACACCCCCTTTCCCTTCTACATTAAAATGGCTCCCATTGCATTTTTCCCAACACTGATGCTAATGCACAAAGGTTCATCCTAGTTTGGAGGCATAAGAATTGGAAAAATGCTTAACTTTTCTTTATTATGCATTAATGCATCCTCTTCAATTTGCATCCAAACTAAAGGATCCCTTTGAGTTACTTTCTATAAAGGATATAAATACTTGGCCAGCATATGGAATGATCTTGATAGATACCTCAACTTTTGAATAAAGCTCATCAGTTCTTTTACAGTTTTTGGAGAATCCATAAGAAGTAAAGCCTCAACTTTACTAGGCTAAGGTGAAATACCATTAGCAAACACTTCATGACCTAAGAGTATCACTCTAGTTCTTGCTATTTTATATTTATCAGGGTTTAGCTGATCACCATCCACATCAAGTCTACATAAATATTCATTAAGTTTTTGAGAGTATAATGCCCTCGCGTTGTACATATAAAATTCATCCACAAACACTTGTAAAGATTTCCCAATGAAAGGGGCAAATATCCATCTAACCCATCTTGAAAAGTTGGTCTATACATTCATCGGACCAAAGGGCATTACTCTATAGAAGAAGCATCCCCCATGGGGTAATGAACATTGTTTTCTTTTATTCTTCTTCTGCTATTCTAATCTAGAAATATCCAAAGTATCCATCACACACAATGTAAAATTCATGACTAGCCACTTGATCCAAGATCTCATCCTGAAATGGAAGAGGATAGTACTCCCTCTTAGTCGCTACATTAAGAGGCTTGAAATCAACACATACTCTCCACTTTCCATTCTTATTTGGCCTCATTACAACACGAGACATGATAGATAAATCTCGCATCAAGCAGCTTCTGAATTTCAACTTTAAGTACATTTTCCTTTATTGTACCAAGTCTCCTAGGTTTTTGACCCTTATTTCAATTTGATATGGTGCACAATGCTATAAATACCCCTCAATTGGTGATATTATGCTGCAAAGAGTTTCGGGTATTTCTAAAAAATGCTAAATATTTATCTCTTTCATCACTCAAGTCATTTCCCAACATATTCATAAGCTTGGGTAGTCCAACATTCATTTCACGTTGTTGATCGCATCTTTTCTACATGAGGTTTGTACTTTCTGCAGGAATATTTTCAACTTTTTCCTCTCTTTTTGAACCTTGGATTGACAACCTAAAGAGGTCAACATCCCTAGAATGTAGGCTAGCTTCCCATTCTCTATCTTCCTCATCAAGGCTAGAATTTTTTGAATCACTACTTTCATCACCCATGTAGTATCACTTTCATATCCATTTTGAATAATAAACCTTGTTTTCATGTCAAAGATCACCCTCTTATGAGCTCGCTTCTTTAGATAGCGTTATTATTGACCTCTATACTAATCTTGTATGAAAATCATACCAATCCTCCATGGTAGTCCCAAAATGAGGCTCCCAAACATTTCACTTTTTGAGTTGTTTGTCATTTGAACCTTAAAGAGTGACTTCCCTGTCATTTTAAGATGAATTTGCAACATTGCTTCTTCAGTGATTACAAAAACGTGCGCAACACCATCAACATAAACTTGATCAATATTCCTTCCGTGTATCCATGCATCCATGACAGGTATAATGTCTTTCACATCACTCCAACATGCCCAATTCGTGTTTTTCCTTTCATGATGCTAACCAACCCATGCCATTGCCTTCTTAAAGATGAGTTCATTTGCAACAATTGACCATACGTAACCTCAGCCTTCTTACCTTTTAAATCTTCAAGAGAGTTGTAAGGAACTTGATTGACTCTCCAAGTAAAGTCCCCCATTTGAATCTTCCTTCATTATCTAGCTTTCTTACTGGTTTCTCGATTTTCTGCAATCTGTTTTTCCTTTTTAATCCTTACTACCCTCTAAGTTTTAGTTTTAGTATCTCTCTCTCTAGCCCTCCTGTTAGCTAAAACATCTGCATTTTTCCCATCACCAGACATGCTCGCTTCGATAAGATTCATACCCAATCACTACAAGGAAATGGGGGTATAGCAAGGATCATTTATGATGCAAATTAGCAACATTGTTATTGGTGTTGCATTTGCAACACAAATAAGAACGCCAATAGTGATGCCACTCTGAGAAAAAAAAGTAGTGAAAACTTGAGTGCGACATTTCGTTGCAAAGAGTTTGAGAGAGAGTGAAGGAGAGAGTGGCTTTGGGAGGGAGAGGAAGAGAATGAGAGAAGGAGATCTTCTCACCGCTGTCGCCGCCGCCGTTCATGAAGAAGAGGGAGAAGTGCACGAAGAAGAAAGAGGGGACATTGCGAAGAGGAGACAAGGAATCCATCCTCGGGCCTTTGCAGTAAGTACATTTCCTCCTCTTGGTTTGTTCTTGTTATTTCTTCTCTTCTTTTGTTTGTTTTTCCTGATAATGAGTTGCATTGAGGGAGAAAGAGAGGAATTGAGAGAGGGAGAAGAAGAAAGAAGCGCGTCTATTTCCGCGTCTATAGTTGCGTCTACACTGTCATCTGGACGCACTGACACACGTGCACAGTCGCACCATTTCTTCTCAAACATGCTTAAAAAACAAAGCTAAAAAACCTCCATAGATGATAAGATCCAACATGTGAAGAGAGAGACAAACAAACAGAGAAAGCAAACAAGATTGAGAGAGAGAAGAAGAACTCACCTTCTTTGCTTGTTCCAACGGGTGGTGGCGGCCAGGTTGCAAGCTCCTTGTCCTCCTTCTCCCTTCCCTTGGTAAGTTGCTTCAATCTTGTTCTCTTCCTTGCTATTTGGCTCTTGTTCTTTACTCTTTGGCTCTTCTTTCCTCCTGTCCTCTTTTTACTCTTATTTCCTTGCCTCATTGTCTTTATGAAGTGATAGATAGACAGGAGTAGTGATGTCGAGCTCGAACTGCAGAAAACGTGCAAAAAATGCAGGAAAGCACAGGTTTAAAAAGAAATCCACAACTTTTTTTAAATTTTTCTATACTTGCATGGCGCGTCTGTCAGCGCGTGTAATGGTGCGTGTATATGCGCTGATATTCCTGTTACACGCGCTTACAGACGCGCAAGAACAATTTAAGGAATCAATGCATGCATTTAGGGAATCAATTGACCTATGTGGTGACATATTGCAAATACACAAGTCAACCTTTGATTTATATATACATCCAATCATCATGCCCTATCCAATCACATTTGTATAGGGCATGATTGGATGTATATAGGGCATGAAATCACATATATGTAACTAGCTTTGAATAATTGGATGTATATTTGTAATACTCAGAAAGAAGTAAAGTTGGTAATGTATATCATGTCCTATGCATGTATATGCCCTATACATGTATATCATGTCGTATATACATGTATATCATGTCTGTATGATCCTATACATGTATATCATGTCCTAGCGTATGATCCAGGTGTAATTATGTCGTATATACATCCAATCATGCCCTATCCAATCATGTCCTATTCAAAAAAATACTAGCTGTTAAGAGGTTTGGTCATATTCACGTAACCTCTTGCTTGCATGATATGTTTTAAACTACTCAGAATCTTGGGAAATTTAAAGAAAAGATAGGATTCTTTGCCACCCAAGCCTACCCTGCTTACTCTATTGTTGCCTGAGAGATTGTTGCAAGGGCTTCCCCCAATTATGAGGTCAATCTTTCCCATTGCATCCACAATCTCAGCCAGCTTATCATCAGTAAGATCTCTAACATCATCCTCCATTTGAAATCGGCCTGTTTGTAAGGTTTTGTTTCACTAGCTGGCTATTATGTTTTTACATTTATCATTGATCTCCACAATAAAAACATCCTTGAAAATTATACCCAATTTGTGCAATGCCACTTCTTTCCCACCAAGGCTCGAGAATAAGGACAGAACTGTTAAACCTTGCGGATATAATTCTTTCAATGGTGAAAGACTGTACGCAATAGTATTGACCTGAAATGAGTTGCCTAATGCATCATACCAATCTGAAAGGGTAGAGCAGCCTCAAGTGTGGTCACGATCATATCCAAGCACCAGCTCAATCTCATGGGGTTCAAGTGGGGCAGCTTGGCTTGGGCTGACCCAAACCAAGTTCCATATTTTGCATGCCAGGACAATCTCATATTGAAGATAAGAATGTATCTTGCTTTCTTTGTGGGAAGAAAATATTTTTTTGATCAATCCACATATAGTGCTAGGGGCACCCCGTGTGTTTATGCAATTCAGCTTCTCTCTCGGATCCCATGGGCGCCAATACTTATTTGTTTTCGGAAGCACCTCAAAGATTGTCATGGGAGTAGGGGGAAGGATCAACCTTCTTCCATCTACTGGAAGGTTATAAACATAACCACCTCAGCCTAAAGCATGTTGAAAAATATCTAGAGTCTGTGAACTCTGGATCTATGCCATTAAAATGCCGTTTGATGGTCTCCCACTCTGAATTGGGAACTTTCTCAACATTTTCAAAATAGAAAAAGGGAGGGCCTTCCATCAAACTATTCAATGGTTTTGGCTTGCCTTTAAAAAAGCCAGGAATTCCAAACCCCATACCCTTTTTGAACTTGAAGGGTGGGATAGAACCTAGATCTGGACGTGATGTTTTTCCATTCATAGATTGAGTCTCGAGCCATAAAACACTCGAGTCTTCACTGGCACTTTTATCGAAGTCTAGAGTAGGAGTAATGCTGATCTTTGTTTTAAGGCTCAAGTAAGTGTACCATAGCTTAAGGGCTCTTTCATCTATCCAGTATATTTTGCTACAGACACCTCGTGAGGGTCCAGCATGTCTAGTTATTTGAACACCTCGTGAGGGTCCAGCATGTCTAGTTTGATCTTTTATCTTTTACTACTAGTGCACATTATTCAATGCACTTTGGTGTGAGGGTAAACATCTTCGAACTCAACATATAGATGAAAAGAGAAATACCCAAGATTGTGGTGTCCTTGCTCACTTCGAGGATGCCAATGGTACCATGGAAGGTTATTGTGGCTTGATCCAAGATATTCTGAAGCTTGACTTCAGACGATTCTTTATATATGTAATGGATGTGAAGTTGTTTAAAGAAGTGGTAACAAATGGTGAGTATTGCACAGTCAGACATCATCCAACTGGTTTTGTAATCATTGACTCTACAAAATTTCACCAAAACAAGAATGACACATTACTACTACCTCAACAATGCGAGCAGGTATATATGCAAAGCCTAAATTTTTTATATGTGTACATGTGATACATATACACAATATAATAAGTACTTAAGTTTTTTGCTTTTGTTTTTCAAATACTGGTTGTGCATCATCCAATGGTAAACAATAACCGATGGTGGTATGTCATCCCTATATCTAATCGTTCAAAACCAATATATGGTAATATTACCGACATGGAGATAGCAGATGACAATCCAACAATTAATGATGATGTGCATGATGACACCATAATGGATGATATGCATGATATAGTACAAGATGAACCTCGCGAGGATATTCAAGGAAACGCAGAAGAAGACAATAATGTGATTATCGATGATATTGATGAAGTTATTGAGCAATATAGCAACACATCTGATAGTGTGATAGACTTATTTGTTTCGTTACCTCTTGGTAACATAGACCTAGAAGTAGATAGTTTAGCAAGGGCTGATCTCATTGAAGATGAGATAGATCATTCACTGTAACATACTTAATTTGCTTATTGATTCAATGTGTGTTCCTAATTCTATGGTTTTTATAATGCGCACACGTGCATACTCAAGAATCAATTTCAGGTGGTTAAATAATTATTAACTTTGGTTTTTTAATTATGTGAATTGCAATTTTAGGTGGTTAAATAATTGTGCATCTACTGGCGCGTCTATATTAGCGTCTATTTGCGCGGATATCTAGACGCACAATTCGTGTCTATTTACACGCACGTTTATACGCACTTATACACGCTATGATAGATGCGCCCGACTTTGCGCGTCTAACATGCGTGTCTATGCCTCGTTTCTGTTGTAGTGGCTAATACCGACTGCTCTATGGCATTGCCAAAAACGATGCTTTTTGCGATGACGGGAGAAATTTTGTTATTTACATTTTCATCGCTTTTAACGTCGGTATAAGGCCTATATCTTGTAGTGCATGGGAACATATTTCAATGTATTTTCTTATGAGATCTTTGCCAAGTCTTCCATGTGATATCTAACATGTGTGGTTTTTTTGTCTATAAACTCACAAATTGAAGCAAGTTGAATTTGGAAGTAGCAACAATGGATCATTAGGTAAGGAAAGAGATTTGCTAGAATAAAGTTTGCTTGATCTCAACTAATACAATCCTATGACCAATAAATTTATGTTTGTAGGGACACTAGTCCTGTTGGTGTCCACACATAGTGTATGTATGGCTGTATTCACAGTTTGAATAAGGCTATGCTTCAAACACGCTTATATTTGACAACAAAATCTTCAATGGCAAAAGGACTACTCTCAAGGACCAACACACATAAGATTCACTCTCATCATTTAGCTACCTCCAGTCACATCATGCAAAGTAGACTAGCTAGATGTACGTGTAGATTCAATGTCCATGGAGAATTTGTCTTTAGTGTGCTTTTCTTGATTAGCTAAAATGTTTTTGTTGTCTTGATGAAAAGCAGCTAATTGTTGGATTTTTTAAGATACAAATTCGGCTATTTATTCCCCAAAACTTATCTCATTTGAACCTCTTTCTTTTTGTGAACATAGGTAATTGCGTATCACATCCGTCATGGATGTTTAAACGGATGGCTTCTTGACTAATGAAATCATGAGTGCCACTTACAACCCAAACTAAATGATGGTGCACTTCTTGAGCTCCACCTAAATCTCGAATGAAGTGGCTACTTTGCAACTTTGAGCTCTATCAGCCACTCCATTGTGTACACTCTTCGAAAAGTTCTCCAATTTATGGGCAAAACAACTTTATGCATGGTGTGCAAATGAACAAACTAACAAATAAATTAGGGTCCATACGTATGTCTATTACAGCCGTGAACGGCCAGAAGGTATTTTGTGGAATATGAGAAGCTTGCACGATCTAGGGGAAGCTAGACACCTGGAGACGTGTGCAACCATGCAAGGATCAGATGTGGCGCCGGAGGTCCGAGTCGAAGCCGCGCGACCTTCCATTCCCGTCTGACCGTCTCGCATCATATATAACAATACACGGAGTGCTCCTGGCTCATAGTTTCATACGGCGGCTGTCTCAGAAACTGTCCGGTGCAGTACGCAGGGTCAATATCTAGAATCGTATTATAACTCTTGCTACCAACATCTCCCTGGCTCTTGGTACTAAGATGGTGGGTGGGTCGACGATGGGTCACGATGGACCGCATTTACAAACGCAGCACCTGACTCGCATGGCAGCTCTGGCGTTGCTGCTTTCATTAATGACAGCGCCATTGCTGCAGTCCACTGCTGCAGCAGCGCGTGACTTCAATGAGGACGAAAATAAGCATTGCCATAGCAGAAAGGGGTGCGGCCACCGTGGCCAGCCTGCATACTACGAGGGGTCAGATATTGACCACAGGATGCAATTACAGGTGGAGGAGGCCGAGGAGCAATTGTTGGAAACGGACGGGGGTTCCATCCGTCGGTGGAAGGACGTGTCAGGCATGCTGACCCGTATGGGTCTCATGGATGCCAGGCTGGTGACGCTCAAACCGCAGGGCCTGTTGATGCCGCAGTACGCGAACTCCCATCGCATCCTGATCATCCTCAGAGGTAATAATATATGTCACGATTACAACGTCAAGTGATCCGCAGTTACATATTGATACTTGAAGTCCGCGCCGCGTCAATCCAATCCTCTCATAATAGAAATATAGAATAGAATGTAGAGGAATAGCCCGCATGAATGTAGCTTTGAAAGAAGGAGATTGATTTATTCATGAGCGTTGGTCGACATGGACATTAATTGGCTCCTTAAAATCGCAGGCTGCGCGAGGATGGGCATGATGCTCCCTGTGGGGATGAATGCCAACATTCGACGCGTCAACAAGGGCGAGCTAATTGCTGTGCCGCTTGGGTTGCCCTTCTGGATGCTTAACGATGGGAAGGAGCCATGCTGTTTCCTTACAATCGCCAACATTCGCGGGCCGATGATGCACGGCCGGCATGCCTACGAGGTATCTCTGTCTGGATATATGTGTGTCGCTTCCTCCCAACCTCATACATACACACGTATGTCGGGGGGATTTAATTCTGTTGTGTAAAGCATTGATGTAGCAAAATTGAGCTCATCTAAGAAAAAGCTGCTGTTGTACAAAGGCTTTCCATCTCACGGGCTCCTCCCATGAGGAGATGGGAGGCATCATGCGCGGCTTCTCCACGGACCTGCTCCGCTGCGCCTTTCAGATGGACGAGGAGAGTGTGCGCAGGCTGGTGAAGAGCCAGAAAGGCGTGGCCATCATCCGGGTCAAGGATGGCCTAGAGCTCCCAAGGGCAACCGTGGAGGAGGGTGACGCGGAGGCGATGGTGGATTTCAGTTACCACCTGGATCGAGCGAACCGTGACTTCCTCGTCGACGGAGCTGGCGAGCTGACCACGGCCAACGCCCAAAAGTTGCCGGTGCTCAAGCTCATGGACATGGCGGCAGCATGCTTGAAGCTGGACCCGGTAAGTGCGGTTGATGAGGCGTCTATTTATTACAAGAAATAAATTTGATTTTTATTTTGCCTTAGTATTCATGTATAGCATGCCCTCACGTTGTCATTCCTACCCATGATGATATGTACTAGAACGCCATGCTTACCCCCGGATGGTCCCCCACCGCGGATCAAGTGATCTACTGTGTCCGAGGGAGTGCCCGAGTGCAGGTGGTGCTCCCCAACGGCAAGCAGGCGTGCGACGAGGAGATGAGAGAAGGCGGCCTGATGATGGTACCCAAGAACTACCCCGTCACGATGCAAGCTGGCCAGGACGGCTTTGATGCAGCTGCGGTTTTCAACTGCCACACGTACGACTCACTATTACTTCCGTAAATTCTTTTAGCGTCTTCATTTTGGATTGATTCTAGTACCTTGTACATATATGTTCGCTCACCAGGAGTCCTTTCTTCACTTTCGTCTTCATGTAAAGAGTGCTTACATTTGTCGTTTATATGATCTCTATTCTGGCATCGGAGTGCAGCCCCTTGTTCATGCACTTAGCCGGGAAGAACAGCATCTTCCGTGCAATGCCCCAGGAGGTGCGCATGGCAGCCATGCAAGTGGGCCACAAGCTCGACCAGAAGCTCCAGGAGGCGCATCATCGCCATGCAGTCCTCTTGCCACCATCCCGCGACGACAGCCAGTACCACCACCGTCATCATGAGCACCGCTACGATGAGGAAGACGAGGAGGAGGAAGAAGATGTGCTCTCTTTGATCTCCTCTTCCAAATGAAGGGCGTCTCAGATTCTTTTGCGTAACTTACGCAAGAGCAGATCCGAGAGAGAGAAAGACAGACACGAGAGAGAGAGAGAGAGTAGGTGTAATGCCTATATATTATAAAGTCCAGCTCTTTTCCAACATCAAGAATCTTCAATCCATGTAACAGGACTCACGCCAAGTTTTGCAGCAAATCCAACCTCTCCTTGTATCCATCCAAACGATCGTTTGGGAATAGTGAGAATAAAACACGAGAGCTTTTAACTTTGTTGCTATGAAACTAATTTGATTGGTTCTTGATCACTTGGACAAATTCCATCTAAAATGATCGCAGAATTTTCTAATTATTGTTCCCATATAGTTATTTTTTCTAATTGCACTATGTTGCACGCCTTTTAGGATATTTAGTCCATCCATATTGAGCATTGCATTGAGTGTTCTCATAGACTTGATCATTTCTGGTCCATACTTAAACCATTTCATATTAATCTTTGTGGTGTGATTATGTATGTGCCTAATTATATAATTACACTATGTTGTAGACCTTTATAAGATTTTGGTCTAGTTTTTCACTTATCTAACAATATTTTGAATAAAAGGCAAAATGGATACATCTCTATTTAAACTTAAATCTATTTATAAATCAATTTATCCTACAATATAGTGAACATAAAGCAAACATGGCATGTCTCAATTAAACAAGCACACTTACTTTCTATATTTCTTTACAAACAAACCACTCACAATCCATTTTACATGGATTATGTTTTTAGCATGTTAATGCAATTAATGACGATCTATATTTCTTGGTCCTCTAATTAGTATGCTAATTGTATCTCATTAAAAATTTTTGAACCTAAATTATTTGATGCATTTCAAACACTTGAAGAAAAAAAAACTTTGACATTGATAGAATATTGTAGAAAGTGTATATTATATTGTCTATTATTTTGTAGCAATAAATACATTTACAATCATGAGGTGTATAATAGATAGAATAACCACAAGTTGCATACAATATAAAGCTAATAAATTACATCATCTTGACTAAATATAAAGCTAATAAATTACATCATCATCTTGAAAAACAGAATAACTATGGATGGCTCTACATAGTAAAGCAAGAATCATATTATAGGAAACTTACACAATTCTCTAAATAGGTAGACCAACCACCACGTCTACTTTCTCCCTTACTTTCTCTTGTCACACCCTCAATACCTCTCTTAAGATAAAAAAGGCATCATGTCCCTTCTTAATCCCCTTGATCCTTCTCTAGTCCTGTCTATCCAACCACCTAGGCATATCTTATCACCTCCTCCTTGATCCCCTTATCCTCCGCTAGTGCTCTCTATCCAACCACATGGGCTTCCTTATGCCCTCTCTTAATGCCCTAAGTGCTAGTCCTCTCTATTCAACCACATGGGTTTCTTTATGCCCTCTCTTAATGCCCTATGTGCATGGCACTACAACAGAAAGGCCTCATAGACGTACATTTAGACGCGATTTTTGAATAGAAAGAAACTTATGGGCGCGTCTATCCGCCCGTCTAGTTGCGCGTCTATTATTTCGCATCTATAATCGCATGTATCAATGAATTTACACGCACAAATACACGCGCAATAGACGCACATATACACGCGCATATAGACACGCTGGTAGACGCGCTTTTACAAGCACTGATAGACGCAAATGGAAAACAAAAAATGTCATTTTTTAAAAAAAAAATTAATTTGAATTATGAAGCGCGTATATAAGCGCCTGTAGTCTGCATTATAGACGCGCGAATAAACGCGAATTATCTGCAATTTAGACGCGTAAAACAGAACTGGAAAGAAATAACCAGAGACCATGTGGTTGCAAAGGCTCTTTGGTTTTTTTTTTCCCCCTCCCATACATCAGATTGTGTATTTGGGAAAAAGACAATGTATCTTACGGGCACAAGAATTGAAAGTAAAAGTTCATGTATTCATTATATATCAAAGCATTTACAAGGGAAGTTTTGAGTGCTTGTGATCTAAAGCGTGGCCGCAAGCAGTAGGCTCAAAGAGATATCATACATATACAAGAAAAGAAGGCCTCATGAGGAGGTATGGTGCTCCTCTACGAATCTGAAGAGGAAACATCCTCGCTAGTACCACCATGGCTACTAGCGTCGCTATCCCCCTCCTCGTTATGCTCCACATCCGGGTTCGCCTACACACACAAAAGATCAGGGTTACTTACATAGACAAGGTGGAGAAAAAGTTATAATTAGTTATACTTTTAATAGGAAAGTAAGAAAAACATACCTCCTCTGGCTGTCGAATCCTCATGGCCCGGTTGTATTGGTCCTCAGTGATGAGACTCTCCTCATAAAAGTGAAGCCATGTCATTGCGCGGTTATGGCCTTGATGGTAACCTACCTCTCTAGGGGTAGGTGTCTTACCAACGATGGTAGTCTGCAAAACATTTAGAGATATACAAACAATTAGACGTCACAATATATTAGACTAAAATATATAAAGAATTGAAAGAAATATAAATTTAAAAAAAACTAGAAATCAAAATATACTTACAAACTCTGCCTCCCACGACTCTGCCGCCAGATCCGTAATGCGACGATCCCATTGTTTCCATTTGGATCCGTCGCGCCTCTGCGTGCTGGCCACTCTTCACTTTCTCAGCTGCTTTCTTCTTGGCTTTCTTCCACTCTACGCGGTGGCACATAGGTGGTTGGCTGTAGGCTCCACGCCCTTCCTCCAGCCTCCGCAGTGAGTCCCTGGCCTATGTCATGAGGTGGGATCTTTTGTTGTGAAGCATATCCCTCACTTTTGTACGTCCCCAATCATCCGAGAATCGCTGACCCTCAGGATTTGGATACCTCCTATGGACTGCCCTCAACACCTCCTGCCACAAGCCGCTTTTTTGATTTTTGAAGGCAATGAAACAATCTTTATATGTCGCATGCACGACGCTCCTCATGTACGGCATTACATCCCTTCTCTCATCATCATGAAAGATGCCATCACCATCTGTAACTCTATAGTACTAGCGTACAACCTCCTCTACATGATCTACTGGTGAGAGTGATCACTCACCACCTCCTAGGCAGCCCCCACACAACACTTGTCCTCCCCCTCGACTCTCCCTCCTCCCTCTCTGTGGACTTCCCTCTGCCTCGCTGGACGCACGAGCTTCTATAGATGCACGTGCTTCTGCAGATGCTTGTGCTTCAGCCGATGCACGTGGAGCACGTGGAGTACCTGCAAATGGAGTACCTGCATATGGAGTACCTGTATGTGGAGTATCTGCATGTGGAGTCTGGGAAGTAGTGCCAGGCAAAGACGCCAGAGGCGTCCCAGACATGACACTGAACACCTCATCCGCTGTGGGAGAGCGGCCAAGGTGTCTGGTCATCTCTTCCATGAAGTCTTCCCTACCAGGAAAACCTCCAAAAAATGCATTGACCCCCCTACCAAAGGAGGCCAATGTATCATTCATGCAATCCACATCTAGGTCATTGCTAGATGAACCAGGATACGACATCTGCAAAAAAAACACAAGAAAAAGACAAATTTATTTGTATACAAAAAATCATATATTACCTACATTTTCAAAGAGCTTTCTTTAGACATTGAGCATAACACTTACGTGCTAATGTTTCTCTTAAAGAAGAAAACTGATAAACACAAACATGGGATTGGTCACATTCATCGTTGTAAAAATATATTGTTTAATATTAGAACTGGGAGACCTGGTGCATGTATCCCCGCGTCTACATTCCAGGTTAGACGCGCTCTCAGAAGCGCTCCAGAGTGAACCTTCTGCCCAACGCGTCTATCTGTGCATCTAACATGCAGCACAGATGTGCTGCCAGACACACCTCCCAGGTCAATGCGCATGTATAATCGCGTGTAGACTGCAGGTAAACCTTCTGTGCAGCGTGTCTCATCGCGTGTACACTGCAGAGCACGCGCGCCAGCACACGCGCTCGAAGACGTGCCCTCAGATGCTTTGAGAGGAAACATTTTTTCACATCTATGTCTGCGTCTACATGAGATATAGACGTGCTAGCAGACGCGCTCGGTCGGCGGATTTTAGGCCGACGACCTCCATTGACGATTTACAAAATGCAATACATAATGGAATCACAAATCCTAAATGCACAAACAGAGCAGAGAGAGGAAGAGAGAAACAAAGAGAGAGAGAGAGAGAGACTCACCTTGGGTGTTTGGTGTGGTGGGTGGTGGCGCTTCTCCTTCTCCTTCTTCCTCTCCTTAGTAAGTTACCCTCCCTTGATGCTTGTTTGCTTGCTTGCTGCTTCTTCTTGTTCTCATCTTTCTTGTTCTCTCTTTCTTCCTCTCCTTCGCTTTCCTTTTTTCCTTCTTGTGTGTTTGAAATGAAAGAAGAGGTGAGTCATGAGGAGGTGAGGCATTAAGAAACTAGGTGAGGCATGAAGAGATTGCATGTCGGCTAAACTCAAGCTTCAAAATCGCAAAAAACGAAGGAAAGGAAAGGCGCAGTTTGAAAAGAAATGATTTAAGTATGGTTTGAATTTTGACGTGTGCGTCTATTTTCGCGTATATATGTGCGTCTATTGTTCAGGTAGACGTGAGTATAGACGCGAATATAGACACGTAGTTAAACGCGGATATAGACACGCATTTGGGATTTATCATAATTTTTTGTTTTTAAGATAAGTTTTGATAGTGAGTTCTTATCATAAGTTTTAATGTATTTACGATGATTTTTATATATTTAAAATTAAGATCTTATGTAAACATATGAATGACAAATATTTTGATGTTGTCATGAATTAGGTTTAATCATGTCAACGTCGTCATCACCTAGTGCGGTGCAAGATGGTGAGTCAATGAGCACATCCTCAAGTGAGGATGAAACATTGCGTCTTCATAATTGAGATGCATGGCTATGATGAAAAATTAAATGCATGTGTGATCGTTGTGAGGGTGTATTTTTCGAGCACGTCGAATTGCAATGTCACACCTCAGCTTGTATGGAGAATGGGATCGAGAAAAATCACCGGTATTCATAGTTTTTTTTTACCACTAAGATTGCATGTCTATGTTATGGGAATTATATATCAACGTACATGAAAATCTGTTTTGTGGTTGAGTAGGATGCGGTGCCACATTCTCAGATGCTCCCTCCCGCGTGTCGAGAGGCTGCAAAACGTCGACGTGAGGAGGCAGAGTCTTCAAGAAGAGTAGAGACTGACGACCATGATAGTAGCCCTCATGAAATGCCCCATCAGGTCGTAGAGGATGAGATTTTCGACAACATGGTACACAATCTATTTTCGCAACTGGTTCAGGGAGAAGGTCACTCTATGAAGCCAGATGATCCACTATATGTAGCATCATCTACTCCGTTGTATGAAGGTTGTACGTACTCAGTTCTTTGTGCGTCCCTCGAGATATTTAACTTGCAAACAATTTATGGATGGAGTAATGTCAGTTTGGATGCGTTATTGAAGTAGGTATCAATTCAGTTTGGCTTATATATGAATCATAATATTAATTGTTAATTCTATTTTGAAATCAGACAGAAATATATGTTGATGGTTTTTTAACTCACTTTTAAAAATATATGTAGGTTATTATCACAAATGCTTCCAAAAGGAAACAAATTGCCAACTAAGAGAGAGCAAGCAAGACATTACTTGACATCTCTGGGAGGCCTCGATTATATCAAGATCCATGCATGTGTCAATGATTGTGTCTTATTTCGTGGGATTCATGAGTTCGCACGAGAGTGTCCTGTTTGTGGCGAATCAAGATACGAAGTGGAGATGAAGTCAATGGATGTGCCTCGTAAGGTTTTGCAATATTTTTCGATTGTTCCACGTATAAAACTTATGTTCAAGTGTAAGTCTATTGGAAAGCTCATGTCATGGCATGCTAATCATCGTTCAAGTGATGAAAAATGGAGGATCTTTGCAGACACACCCGCATGGAAACATATATATTTTGTGGCCCGTTTTCAAAGAAGAGCCAAGAAATTTGAGATTTGGTTTAGGTATGGATGGAATCAATCCATTTGGCATCAAAAGCACATCATACAGTGTATGGCCAGTGGTATTGGTGAACTATAATATTCCTCCATCCATGGCAATTAAAAAGGGACATGTGATGTTGTCCCTTCTGATTCCTGGAAAGCACAAGGTAAAAAACATGGACATTTACTTAGAGCCTTTGATTGAAGAGTTAGAAATGTTATGGGAAGGTATTGAGGTGCAAGATACAATTGCATCTGCATCCTCTAGAGATTTCACATTGAAGGCCATGTTGTTGTGGACCATGCACGACTTTGCAGGATACGGAGAGTGTTCAGGTACATGTATATAACTCTATATTTCAAATTCAAGACTTGAATCAATTGCATTTAATTTATTAATTCACTTTTTTTTTCAGGTTTAACCATGTCAAGATATCATGCATGTCCTATTTGCGATCCCTCTCTAGTTTTCTCATGCGTATTCCTACTCTTCTTGAGATATATTAATTTCCTCCTCTTTTTCCATTCTCTCAATTTCCTCATATAACCAATCTATATCAATATGATGTGGGAGCGCATTTAGATGATCTGGAAATGAGACATTACATCCATATCTGGTGCGAAATGCTTGTCTTTCGCTTTTTCTTCTTGCCCTTGCTTCATTATATAGTGTCACCCATTTGCTCATTAGATCACTATTGAGCACACAAAAACTATTTAACTTACGAAGTTCTTCTTTTGTTAGCACTTTACTCATTCCTTTTCCTTGAGGTATTATAGAGGTCATCCTCAAGTCTTCATCATCTTTCCATAGTCGTGGTTGAGAGGGGTCCACTTCAGCAAGATATTCAGAGATATAAACAAGGGATGATTGCACTAACCAACCCTCAGGCCATGCTTTTTGCCTCACAAAATCTTTTAAGGTTTTCATGAAGCGTTCAAGAAAAAACATCCACCTTGCATGAACTTCCTCCACCAAACAAACCACCTCAACAGATAATACTTCGAGCATCTTGCAATGGGATATGCTAGTAGGAAGTACAAACTGAATGTAAACAATATTCATAGATCAAATGATTAATTGAGAAAAAATTCTTCATGCCCCAAAGTTTACACATAGTTACTCCACTAATTACTATATTCATGGTTAGAGATACCCTTACTTGAATCATTTTGTGCCAATCGTGGGACTTCAAACCAGATAATTGCTCCACACCTCTTTTCTTTTTCTTTATGAAGACTCCCTTGAGACATCTCATACATCCTGTGGGTGTTCAAAAGCTACATATTTGTTCCTTCACTATTTTTTCCTCGTTCTTTGACAATATCCAAGGTGCATGGGGTAGCTCAATCTTTCCTCTGGGTCCAATGCGTGGCCAGACTCGTCTCATGCAACCAATGTTACGTAAATCCTCCCTTACATTGACTGAATCATGAGCCCCTATTAAGTGATTCCATAATGTAGATACAACATTCTTGAATATGTGCATGGGGTCCAACAGGTGATTGATCTTGAGTTCAGTCCAGTATGGAAGACGAAAAAATATAGAGAACCTAACAAACAAACAATATATTATGTAAACAATTCATCATGCTAAATACTTTAAAGTCAATCGAGAGAAATGCACTTGTTACCGACTTGAGCCGAGTGGAGGGTGGTTATCGGCATTAATCCATCTCTCCTTCCAATCTCGAATGGTTAGAGATTGTGGAGTTATTCCATTAGTAGGGAGGACATATTTGGGATGGTCAATAGGAAGGAATCAATGATGATTGTCTTAGATAACCTTCTTTAAACGTGCTGGCCTAGAGGAAACTAGAGAGGGACCGCAAATAGGATATGCATGATATCCTAATGTTGTTAAACCTGAACAAACAAGTGAATTAATAAAATGCAATTGATTTAAGTCTTGAATTTCAAATATAGAGCTATATACATGTACCTGAACACTCTCCGTATCCTGGAAAGTCATGCATAGTCCACAACAACATGGCCTTCAATGTGAAATCTCTAGAGGATGCAGATGCACTTGTATCTTGCACCTCAATAACTTCCCATAACATTTCTAACTCTTCAATCAAAGGCTCTAAGTAAATGTCTGTGTTTTTTACCTTGTGCTATACAGGAATCAGAAGGGACAACATTACATATCCCTTTTTAATTGCCATGGATGGAGGAATATTATAGTTCACCAATACCACTGGCCATACACTATATGATGTGCTTTTGATACCAAATGGATTGATTCTATCCATACATAAACCAAATCTCAAATTTCTTGGCTCTTCTTTGAAAACGGGCCACAAATTATCTATATGTTGCCATGCCAGTGTGTCTGCAGGGATCGTCCATTTTTCATCACTTGAACGATGACTAGCATGCCATGACATGAGCTTTCCAATAGACTTACACTTGAACGATGACTAGCATGCCATGACATGAGCTTTCCAATAGAATTATTTGAAAACGGGCCACAAATTATCTATATGTTGCCATGCCGGTGTGTCTGCAGGGATCGTCCATTTTCCATCACTTGAACGATGACTAGCATGCCATGACATGAGCTTTCCAATAGACTTATACTTGAACATAAGTTTTATACGTGGAACAATCGGAAAATGTCGCAAAACCTTACAAGGCACATCCATTGACTTCATCTCTACTTCGTATCTTGATTCGCCACAAACAAGACACTCTCGTGCGAACTCATGAATCCCACGAAATAAGACACAATCATTGACACGTGCATGGATCTTGACATAATCGAGGCCTCCCAGAGATGTCAAGTAATGTCTTGCTTGGTAATTTGTTTCCTTTTGGAAGCATTTGTGATAATAAACTACATATATTTTTAAAAGTGATTTAAAAAATCACGAATATATATTTCTGTCTGATTTCAAAATAGAAAAATTAATATTATGATTCATAAGCCAAACTGAATTGATACCTACTTCAATAACGCATCCAAACTGACATTACTCCATCCATAAATTGTTTGCAAGTTAAATATATCGAGGGACGCACGAAGAACGGAGTACGTACAACCTTCATACAATGGAGTAGATGACGCTACGTATAGTGGATCATCTGGCTTCGTAGAGTGACCTTCTCCCTGAACCAGTTGCGAAAATAGATGGTGTACCATGTTGCCCAAAATCTCATCCTCTACGACTTGATGGGGCATTTCATGAGGGCTACTATCATGGTCGTGAATCTCCACTCTTCTTGAAGACTCTGCCTCCTCGCATCAACGTTTTGCAGCCTCTCGACGCCTGGGAGGGAGCATCTGAGGATGTGGCACCACATCCTGCTCAACCACAAAAGGGAGTCTCATGTACGTTGATATATATTGAGTAACATAGACTAGCAATCTTAGTATTAAAAAAAAACAATGAATACCGGTGATTTTTCTCAGTCCCATTCTCCATACAAGCTGAGGTGTAACATTGCAATTCGACTGCTTGAAAAATACACCCTCGGCAACGATCACACATGCATTTAATTTTTCATCGTAGCCATGCATCTCGATTATGAAGACGTAATGTTTCATCCTCGAGGATATGCTCGTTGACTCATCAGCATGCACCGCACTAGGTGATGACGACGACATGATTAAACCTAATTCATGACAACATCAAAACATTTTTCATTCATATGTTTACATAAAATTTTCAAGCTGGTGTATTAATTATTCTAAGATTTCAATTTTAAATACAAAAAACTCATCATAAATACATTAAAACTTATGATAAGAATTCACTATCAAAACTTATCTTAAAAACAAAAAAATTTGATAAAACCTAAATGCGCGTCTATATCTGCATTTATGTACGCGTTTAAATTAGCATCTATTTGCGCATCTACGATCGCGTCTATACGCGCGTTTACGTAAACTTAGACGCGCATATACACGCCAAAATAGACGCACACGTCAAAATTCAAAACATACTTAAATAATTTCTTTTCAAAGTGCGCCTTTCCTTTCCTGCGTTTTTTACGGTTCTGTAGCTCGAGTTTAGCCGACATGCAGTCTCTTCATGCCTCACCTCCTCATGACTCACCTCTTCTTCCATTTCAAACATACAAGAAGGGAAGAAGAAAAGCCAAGGAGAGGAAGAAAGAGAGAACAAGAGAGAGGAGAACAAGAGGAAGAAGAAGCAGCAAGCAAGCAAGCAAGCAAGCATCAAGGGAGAGTAACTTACGAAGGAGAGGAAGAAGGAGAAGGAAGAACCGCCACCACCTGCCACACCAAACACCCAAGGTGAGTCCTCTCTCTCTCTCTCTCTCTCTCTCTCTCTCTCTCTCTCTCTCTCTCTCTGTGTATTAGGATTTCTGATTCCATTATGTATTGCATTTTGTAAATCATGAATGGCGGTCATCGGACTGAAATCAGCCGACTAAGCGCGTCTGCCAGGGCGTCTACATTTTAGTGTAGACGCAGGGATAGACGCGAAGAAATGTTTTCTCTCATTGCGTTTGAGACCACATCTCAAAGCGCGTGTATTCTGCGTCGAAGACATGAGAATACACGTGCTCTACATAGAGGCTTTGACTTCACAGTCACGTCTCTAGGTGCGTATACTCTGCAGTCTACACGCGATGACACATGCGCGCGCCAGAAGCATTGACCTAGAAACCGCGTCTGACAGCGCGTCTATACTGTATCTCAGATGTGGATATAGACGTGCTGTGGATAGAGGGTTGGCTTTAGGGACGCGTCTGAGAGCGCGTCTATCCTACAATTTAGACACGGTTATACACGTGCCAATGCCAGCTCTGATAAAAAATAATTTTCATTGCCTAAACAATATATTTTTGCAATGATGAATGTGACCAATCCCATGTTTTTGTTTATCAGTTTTCTTGTTTATGAGAAGCATTCGCACTTAAGTTTTATGCTCAATGTCTAAAGAAAGCTAGATTATTAGCACTTTCAAGTGCCATGAGCATCCATGTATTTTTTCTATGTGTGAGCATCAAAAGCCTTCTTTTACATAATGATTCTCGGCTCACTGAATGATTTTTCATAATTAATGTTGGAGTGGATCAAGGATTATGGCTCTTTGAAAATGTTTAGGTGTGGATGAAGATAATATATGATTTTTTGTATGCAAAAAAATTTGTCTTTTTCCTATGTTTTTTTTGCAGATGTCGCATCCTGGTTCATCTAGTTATGACCCAGATTTGGATCGCATGAATGATACATTGGCCTTGTTTGGTAGGGGGTCAATGCATTTTTTGGAGGTTTTCCTAGTAGGGAAGACTTCCTAGTAGGGATGCAAATCTCAACCTCTCTACCATAAGGCATAGTCCCATTCCTTTCCCCTAAAACAGCGTAAATCCGTTAAGACATAACTCTAGGTCATCGCTTTCGTTATTCATTTCCTTTGACGAGCATCCCGCTGTTCTTCAAGATTTTTGAGAAAAGTTCCCGGCTAACCGGAACCACCCAACCGTAGGACGAACCCATGGTCCATCCTCCGCACTTTCCTCGCTTTGTTTTAGTTATATCATTATCTAACACATTAATTTGGACATGTAACAATCAGCTTCTTTAATTAATCCATTAAGCACTGGTTCCTTCATGTAATCTTATCACGTGACATAGAAAAACAATATCAAACAAGTTCTTTATTAACATATTATCATATTTATCTTAGAAATACAAGGAGTTCCGCCCGTAGGCTTGTCCATAATCTACCTGAAGGCTATCGAGTAATCCACAGGGATTACTATTCCAAGCTTCCGCCCGTAGACTAGTATGCCGGCCTCGAGATCTAATCCTGAGTCACGTTAGCCTCTTGTGTAGGACCCGGAAAGCAAGGGATTTATGGCTAGAGCCCCCCTGGCACCCAAGTGTCCTCCTGCTCCAAGTAGAGCTCAACGGAGAGACCTCTCCCGGCGGGTTCGGTCCACGTTCTCGGTGCGGTCAACAACTCGTTTGGTTAGGGTCAGCCAGGCAGTGGGGGGTAACTGAAGCTACCTCTCCCTTCAGGCCTTCAACCTGAAGTATAGATATTCATTTATCTTGTAATTCATAAATCAAACAGTGCTCTAAAAACTCTAGCAAGCACAAACATTTCCATTAACCGATCTTGTTGTTGGCAAACTGCTAAGGAATGATTCTTTCCTTTCGAATGCATCAGCACTCGTTTCCAGGGAGTCTTGCAACTTGGCAAGATCCCTTATATTCTGGATTAGGGCGTACCCTATTAACCCAACTTGGTCAACCCTAAAGTTCATTGGGTACTTTAGTTTTCGGTCTTTAACCTTCCTTATTTAGAAGGATATCAAAGAATGTATCCTTTTGCAAGATAACCTGCGTAAGGATCTGCCATCCTTATTGGGGATATTTAACCTTCCTTCTTATGAATCAATCACAAGACCATATGACTTCGTACTTGCTGCGCAAGTCCTGCATCGTAATATACGATGAAACAATCCATTTTAGTTTCTTTAACCTGACGTTTGTGAGACCTAGGATCTCTTTTTAAGAACCTCAAGGACAAACCCTAGTTCTTTTACATTTATGAATTTATTGACTCTACAATCAAGGAAGGTAGTCAAGTGTTTAAGGTATAAATGTTTCTTGGTCTTTAAATCATTCCCAAGGCATATTTCGTAGCATAGGTATTTCTAAGTTTACATTAATTCGGTTATCTTTTAGAAGGTAATATTGAGATCACCTCAGCACGATTTGTTATCCTTGTGACAATTGATTTTTTAAGTCTTAAACTTTAATGCTTTGAAGTTAGGTAAATTCAATTAATCTTTGTTTTTCCTTGCAAACGAAACTCATGCGAAATAACAATCTTTTCCTTGCTAAGATATGCAAATAGCAATGATAACGTCCTAGAGTTCAAGCAACGTAAGAACCCTTTCATAAATTTCGTCTTCTATGATGATTTGTTGCAAAAAAAAGAATAGGGGTTAATGGTGCAAGATGCAGTTTTAATACCTTCAAGATTTAACCGAAATATACTACTATAGTAGGTAGATAATCTTGCTCGTAATTCGTCTCAATGCATGATGCTATTTGAAGGAAACTATGTTTTATACATTATCATTTTTTTTTTCATGTTCAGTTAAATTAAACTTCTTCATCGTAAATAACTAGGACAAAATATATCTTATCCCTAGCAATTCATCTTTGCATGATTGAATTAAAACCGATATAAACTAAGAAGGAAAAGTCTGGTTTTGGGGTGAGATATCCACATGGATACCGGGAGATGACTCTCCCGTAGCTACTCCTTGGACTTTCTTAGGCGGCATCGCAATTCAAACGTGAAGGCAGCTTTTACTCTTTCTTTCGGATTTCCACCGTCTCTCTTTTGAAGCAAGGAGCCGTTTAAATGATTGACCACGAGAAGGGATAATAAGACCTTTAGGTTATTAGCTTCTTTGGAGAGGGAAAGGTTTATAATAGGGAGGAGAGGGAAAAGGGTGTGTAAGGAAAAGGGAACATGGGGGTTAGAAAGGGCTTAGGGGGGGGGTGTTAAAAGGAATATGGGGGTGAAATACGGGCTCACAAGAAGGGACTTATAACTTTAAGTACGGGAAAGGGATTTGTGGGTTATGAGGCCAAGGGGTGTGGGGGGTTTAACGGTCCCTTAGGAAGGGTTAAGGTCTTAAGACCGGGGCGGGGTGAAAGGATTTCTAAGAGGTAGAACAGGGAGGGGGGAAAAGGGTAAGGGAAGGGTATAGGAAGGGGGACTTGAGGGTTTTAAAAACCCGGGGGGAGTGTGAAAAGGTTCTAAGAAAAATCGGGGAGGGGGTTTGGTTTAGTGTGAAAAGGGAGGATCTTAGGAGGGAATTCGGGGGGAGGGGGGTAGTCCCAAGCCACAGAAAAGGGGGCTTAGGAGGCCTTGGAAGCTTCTAAGAAACTTCCAAGGCTTCTGAAAAGCTATTGACGGCGGCAGTAATTTGGAGATGGCAACGACGGAGGGGGGGTAGTCTACAGGCGGTAGCGGCTCGACTCTATCCTTCTCTCCACACGACGTCAAGCGGCAGCATTTTAAAGGCAGGGCGGCATCGTTATTTCCTTCGTCCTTCCTCTATCTCTCCTCGTACCTACGTCCCTTGCTCTTTTATATAGGGGAGGGGAGGGAATCCTCCCCCCTCGACATGTCCCTCTGCATGATGGTGGAGCCAAGCAAGCTCCAGTGAGGAGCTTGCTGGCTCCTCTATCCCCCCTCTACCCCTCCAGCATGAAGCGTCGCCGCAACAAGAAGGAGAAACAAATAAATATTTGATATATTACATAATCAACCGCAGTAAGGATGTGACTTTCTTGTTTTTGTACCACGCAAAGGTCCAATAAAATCCAAACCCCACTTCTCAAACTGTGCATAAGCAACAATGGATTTAGTAGGTTCTAGAATTACTACCCTTTTTGCATATGACAGGCAAGCATGACAAGTTTTACACAAATGAGCATTATCAGCACTTAGACTAGGCCAAGTAAGTCCTGCTACTAGAATTTTTCTTTTAGTAAGATCAAAACCAAAATGACCACCACATGCTTCCCATGCTTCCTCAGGACAAGAAGATAACCAAACAGGAATCTCAAATTTTAAATTTTTGCAACTACCTCATGAGGCCTTCAAAATATCTTTATTGACTTCCCAATCATTTTGAACTTGTCTAACCATCAACATAGCATCTACTTTTGTAAATATCTTCCTATATCCCAGCTTAATACACTATTTTAAGAGAGTATGTAATCTCGCATATTCAGCTTCATTGTTACTTTGTATCTCTTTACTTTCTTGAATTATAGAAAATACTTCTCAAAAATGAGAAAACCCAATCCTCCCTTTTTCAGCACTCTCCTGTAATTGCCATAAAAAAACAAGGTAGCATATTTATCCTTCCTCTCCTCATAAATTTGCATTTGCAAAACTGATTTTAGTTTTATAACAGTTTCACTTTCAAAAGGTTCTTTACAAGTCAAAATATTAGCTAAGCTAGCTCTTATAGTATCCTCCTTTAAACATGTAAATTCAAAATCTTGCAAAGCCAACAATCACTTCATAACTCTTTTGGCATTTTTAGCAGATCGCAAAACCAGTAAGTACTAGTAAGTATTACAAATGGTTTTTGAATCAAGTATGATTTCCATCTTTTAATTGTATATACTAGCCCCCATACCAATAATTCTTCTTCCATCCAAGGTTTTTTAGTTGCTCCAATGGAGTTACTTATATAAAATACAAGCCTCATATAAGACACCCCCTTTCCCTTTTACATTAAAATGGCTCCCACTGCATTTTTCCCAACACTGATGCTAATGAACAAAGGTTCATCCTAGTAATGCTTAACTTTTCTTTATTATGCAATAATGCATCCTCTTCAATTTGCATCCAAACTAAAGGATCCCTTTGAGTTGCTTTCTATAAAGGATATAAATACTTGGCCAGCATATGGAATGATCTTGATAGATACCTCAACTTTTGAATAAAGCTCATCAATTCTTTTACAGTTTTTGGAGAATCCATAAGAAGTAAAGCCTCAACTTTACTAGGCTAAGGTGAAATACCATTAGCAAACACTTCATGACCTAAGAGTATCACTCTAGTTCTTGCTATTTTATATTTATCAGGGTTTAGCTGATCACCATCCACATCAAGTCTACATAAATATTCATTAAGTTTTTGAGAGTATAATGCCCTCGCGTTGTACATATAAAATTCATCCACAAACACTTGTAAATATTTCCCAATGAAAGGGGCAAATATCCATCTAATCCATCTTGAAAAGTTGGTGTATACATTCATCAGACCAAAGGGCATTACTCTATAGAAGAAGCATCCCCCATGGGGTAATGAACTTTGTTTTCTTTTATTCTTCTTCTACTATTCTAATCTAGAAATATCCAAAGTATCCATCACACACAGTGTAAAATTCATGACTAGCCACTTGATCCAAGATCTCATCCTGAAATGGAAGACGATAGTACTCCCTCTTAGTCGCTACATTAAGAGGCTTGAAATCAACACATGCTCTCCACTTTCCATTCTTATTTGGCCTCATTACAACACGAGACACCCACTCTACATCATCAACATGATAGATAAATCTCGCATCAAGCAGCTTCTAAATTTCAACTTTAAGTACATTTTCCTTTATTGTACCAAGTCTCCTAGGTTTTTGAGTCATTGGTCCATACCCTTATTTCAATTTGATATGATGCAAAATGCTATAAATACCCCTCAATTGGTGATATTATGTTGCAAAGAGTTTCGGGTATTTCTAAAAAATGCTAAATATTTATCTCTTTCATCACTGAAGTAATTTCCCAACATATTCATAAGCTTGGGTAGTCCAACATTCATTTCACGTTGTTGATAGCATGTTTTCTACATGAGGTTTGTACTTTCTGCAAGAATATTTTCAACTTTTTCCTCTCTTTTTGAACCTTGGATTGACAACCTGAAGAGGTCAATAACCCTAGAATGTAGGCTAGCTTCCCATTCTCTATCTTCCTCATCAAGGCTAGAATTTTTTGAATCACTACTTTCATCACCCATGTAGTATCACTTTCATATCCATTTTGAATAATAAACCTTGTTTTCATGTCAAAGATCACCCTCTTATGAGCTGGCTTCTTTAGATAGCGTTCTTATTGACCTCTATACTAATCTTGTATGAAAATCATACCAATCCTCCATGGTAGTCCCAAAATGAGACTCCCAAACATTTCACTTTTTGAGTTGTTTGTCATTTGAACCTTAAAGAGTGACTTCCCTGTCATTTTAAGATGAATTTGCAACATTGCTTCTTAAGTGATTACAAAAACGTGCTCAACACCATCAACATAAACTTGATCAATATTCCTTCCGTGTATCCATGCATCCATGACAAGTATAATGTATGTCACATCACTCCAACATGCCCAATTCGTGTTTTTCCTTTCATGATGCTAACCAACCCATGCCATTGCCTTCTTAAATATGAGTTCATTTGCAACAATTGACCATATGTAACCTCAGCCTTCTTACCTTTTAAATCTTCAAGAGAGTTGTAAGGAACTTGATTGACTCTCCAAGTAAAGTCTCCCATTTGAATCTTCCTTCGTTATCTAGCTTTGTTACTAGTTTCTCGATTGTCTGCAATCTGTTTTTCCTTTTTAGTCCTTACTACCCTCTAAGTTTTAGTTTTAGTATCTCTCTCCCTAGCCCTCCTGTTAGCTAAAACATCTGCATTTTTCCCATCACCAGACATGTTGGCTTCGATAAGATTCATACCCAATCACTACAAGGAAATGGGGGTATAGCAAGGATCGTTTATGATGCAAATTAGCAACATTGTTATTGGTGTTGCATTTGCAACACAGATAAGGACGCCAATAGTGATGCAACTCTGAGAAAAAAAAGTACTGTGCGACATTTCGCTGCAAAGAGTTTGAGAGAGAGTGAAGGAGAGAGTGGCTTTGGGAGGGAGAGGAAGAGAATGAGAGAAACAGAGAGAAGGAGAGCTTCTCGCCGCCGCCGCCACCGCCGTTCATGAAGAAGAGGGAGAAGTGCACGAAGAAGAAAGAGGGGACATTGCGAAGAGGAGACAAGGAATCCATCCTCGGGCCTTTGCAGTAAGTACATTTCCTCCTCTTGGTTTGTTCTTGTTATTTCTTCTTTTGTTTTGTTTTTTTTCCTGATAATGAGTTGCATTGAGAGAGAAAGAGAGGAATTGAGAGAGGGAGAAGAGGAAAGCAAAAGGAAGAGAGAACAAGAGAGAGAGAGAATAAACATGGAAGATAACAAAGAAAGAGAGAAAGAGAGAGAGATAAAGAGAGAAAGGGAGGGAGAGAGGAGAATGAGTGAGAAAACAATGAGGGGGTGGAGAGAAACAAAGAGAGGGGCAACAAAGAAGTAGAAAGAGAGAAAGAAAGAGAAGGGCAAGAGAACATAAAATGAAGGTTTTAGAGAGAGGTAGATAAATTGTGTTAGACTGGTTAGAAAACTGAAGCTACTCCTTGAGGGAAGCGGGTGTTTAAATTGGTCATGGATTTCTCATACATCAAAGTGGTCTTGATTAGCCAAGAGGATTCCATTAAAAATATGAAATGCTAGATTAGGTCAAGTTAGGAAGGATAGAATGTCAACTATCCTAGTTTAAACCCCCTCATTTCTCACTCTCTTTAAACCAATCCAATGTTCTACGTAAGTTTGAGAGATGATAGTAAAGTAGTTATCTTAAGCTAATGTTAAATAACCATGGTAGGATACTATAGTCACGATTTAGGCTTGCTTTAGGCTGATCCTTGTGGGGTTATGGTGGAACTTTTCCTACGAGGTGGAGTTAAATAGTTTGAGATAATGGACTTTGATTATTACAAGGGAGTTTTGAGCCGAAGTTATATTGATTACCTCTTGATAAATTTGTGCCATTAGGATTCGATGAATAGACATGTTACAAATATAGATATGACTATAGTGTCTAGATTTGCAAGGCTATGCACTCTCTAGAATTTGGATCAAAAGGGATCAATTTGTGCACATCTTAGATTGACTTTATGATATTTCTCCATTATGAAAGGTGTTGGATATAGAATGGCATGTATTGCTTTATCAATGCCGATCATCTTCCCTATATTAGAACCAACCTTAAGTAGATATAGTGGATCGAAAATCTAAAATTTGTTAAATGTTTATTTTGAAGGAATCTAGGGTTAATCCTATTCTTTTTATAGGAGGACAGAAAATTAATCTAAATTGTTATATTTGTAAGTAAAGTGATTCAGACTGATAGAGTTACCATTCTAGGTTGCTCCTGTTAGCAAAGTTATTGTAAAGAAGTTTATCTCGAGACCTTTCCTCCAAATACAAAATCCTAGAGGTTTTTACCAAACCTCAATTATACCATACTATTAATGTATCTAATTTCCATGGGTAAATATTTAAAATAGGATTCTTATCATGATTGATCTTCTGTTAGATGGCAGAGTATATCCCAAAGATCCTAGCAAAAACAACACTCTTCCTTTCTATAATAGCTCTTCATTGTTGAGGTTCATTGGTGATGGTTATAATGGGCTTCTAGGGTAAACACTTAACTTGGTTGCAAAAAAGGATATCCTCAAATTGAAGAACCATCTTTTATTAAAACATAACAATGAATTACTGCAAGAGCTAGAGGGCTATGAACATAGCAATAATTTTTTGGAAAAATGCATCAAATCTTATCAACGAAAGAAAACTATTTTAGAACTTCGAAATGGGCAAAAGGCTCTTAGAAATATTGAGAGTATCAGAAGAGGAGGAGGTGGTTGTAGTAAAAGAATCCAAGAAGCAATGTATATTTTTTTCACTTTACACTACAAGATATAGACCTTATACTGACGTTTAAAGCGACGAAAATACAAACAAAATTTGCCCCCGTCATCGCAAAAAGCGTCGTTATTAATGACGCCATAGAAACGTCGCTATTGGCATCGCTATTGGCGTCGCTATTAGCGTCGCATTTAGTGTAAGGGCTTTGTAGCTATACCATGCCGTTGCTACTGATTGCACCTATATAGGGAGTAGTAGTGACTCAAAGCCCTGCCTTGTTTCCACTCTACGTGTGATTCCCTATGCCCAGTGGTGAACCCTCTAATGTGCGGCATCACGAGGGTGTAGTCCTGGGATGTGTCTATGTTGTCCCGCTTTTTGGATTGAATAATACAAGAGTATACCTTGAGCTCATATCGTGTTACCTTTCTGTGCCGTGTTGAGTGCGTAACGAGTGCAGGTTTATCACACTTGGTATCAGAGCAACTCTTGCTCGGAGTGAAGGAGTGCTCACGGAAGCAGGAGGAAAGATCCAGTGCCTCGAAGAGATCGAAGTTGTAACGACCCACAGCGCGACGTCCCGCGTCGTATCGCCCCATGTCGCGTCACCCTACGTTGCGTCGCCCCCCGACGTGTCGCCCCGGCGTGACGCCCCAACCTCGATATCCCACCGTCTGAAGACGTGACGCGGCTTCCCCGCGGCACGACCCATACCACCACAGGCGAAACGCGACTTTCCCGCGTCGACACCACCACCAACCACATGGAGGACAAAAGGGAGAACGTCACCCTCCCAACACTGGAGGAGAGGAAGAAGAGTAGGGGGCAAGAATGGAGAGTGGCCCAAGAAGAGAAGGTGGCCGGACTAGAAAGGCAACCAGATGGTATGTCAGGCATGCTAGAATCAATATGGAGGAACATGCAGATGAAAGAAGAGGAGGAAGAAAGGAGGAAAAAACTAGAAGTAGAGCACGGCTATAGAGAATGGGTGATTCAACAACAAGAAGAGGAGAAAAGACACCGAATGCAAGAGGAGATGGATAGAACGGGTAGTGAAGAGACATCTAGGAGGGCGCAAGATACAAGGAAGGAGAAGGAGAAAGTAGTAGAATTAGGAAGCAAAAAGCAAGACAAGAAGAAGGAGAAGAAGCACTATCGCAAAGAAGAGGAAGATAGCAGTAGTTCAGAAGATCATTATGGAAAATTCAAGATGCCCCAACTCACCAAGTACAAGGGAGAGAGAGATGGGTTGGTTTTGAAGAAATGGATCGCAGAGGTGGACATGTACTTAAAGTATTCACGTATAACAGAAGATAGGAAGGCAGAGGTGGCAGCCATTTAATTGGAGGAGGACGCTGCCAGTTGATACCTGCTGGAGCAAGAGCAGGGCCACACCATCTTTACATGGAAAGAACTACAGGAAGAATTGAAGGACTACTTCATTCCAAAGATGGAAAAGTTCAAAGTAAGAGATGAATGGAGGAACCTCAAGCAAACACAGGGAAAGATGAAAGATTATGTCAGCAAGTATAGGCAAATCATGCTTCAGCTACCAAACATGGATACAGACACTAAACTACATGGATTTTTGTTTGGGATGCAAGAATGGGCTAGAAGAGATGTGGAGAGACAGGAACCAACAAGCCTAGCAGAGGCCATGAGGATGGCCGAAAGACAGGTGGACCTAGAAGGCAGAAGAACAAGACAAGGGAATCAAAACAGGTTCAATAACAACTTCAGCAACACCTTTAACAACAACAACTCATGGAACCAGAGGCCCAATGCTCCCAGAGGGGCATCACAGATACAAGGAGTCAAAACACCACAACCACCACGGCCGTATCACAAACCGCATTAGTACCCAGAGGAGCAGCAGGAAGATGGGGAAATAATCACTCCAGGCCAACCCCTAGCACATCATATGGGCCCACAGGATCAAATACATCATGGTGGAGACCCCCAGGCCCTTCCACCAACATCAGTTGCTTCAAATGCGGGGGTCCACACTACCAAAATAGATGCCCAATAGAAGATGCAGCTTCATCGAGTGGATTAAGAGTGAATGCAACTTGTGCATATGGAGGAGAAGAAATACAACCACCGCGTATCTAGGAAATTCCAAATGGGAGTGAAGAAAGCATGGACCACCCAAGGGTAGGGTCAGTTAGTGCCCGGCCCCAATGCATGGCAGCCAGGGTAGCGGCAGCCTACCATCTATACATCAAAGGACGAGTGGGCAAAGGAAACCAACCTATCATGGTGGACACAGGAGTAACACATAACTTCATGACACCAGGGTGTGCAGCAAAACATGGATTGAAACTATCAAAGGCCCTAGAAGGATTAACAGTAACATTCACACAAGGAGAAGCCAAGGAAGTAAAACAAGTCTTTGAAGTCCAAGTGGAAGCCGACAAGTGGAAAGCGAAACTCAACTTCTTAGTAATCCCCATGGATGATTTTGAAGTGATATTGGGCCTAGAATTCTATGACAAGTATGTCATTGCAATGTTTGGTAAAGGTGTGAATGAAATGATGCTAGATATGCAAGGAGAAGGTGTCAGAGTGCCATGTGAAAGAATGCAGCTACCTAGCATGACCCTAATGAAGGTGCAAATGAAGAAGAATAAGCCAGGAGTATCATGCCAAACAGTAAAACCAACTGCAAACCAACCAAAGGGCCTGATGCCAGAAGGCATATTCCATGGTGGATTCCGTGAGGTTTTACGGTGGATTGCCAGGAGGCATATTCCAGGGTGGATTCCCTGAGGTTTTACGGTTTAGATGACCGGGGCTCATACACAAAGAGGATTCTTTGTGCGAGAAGTTGATGGGGACGCCTGTCCTTTTCGGGCGTTTCATTAATTTAGTGTGTACGTGGGTGATTCCATAGCGGGTGATTCCGCAAAATGCATATTAAATTAATAAACGTTTATGAGTTTAGAGTGTGCACTCGTAATAAATTAAGGTTAGGATTTATTTCTAACCAGTTGATTTATTTATGTAGCTGAAGACTACTAGGTATTCACTTTTGTCGGTTTAATTGTATTATTTTGCTAACGATTGTGAATGCTTCAGTTGATGTGTAGAGATAGCAGTAGTGGCAGAGGAAAGCATTAGAGTCTAGCAAGTATTCGACCTTTGGATTATATTTTGATAGGCGCCACGCCTATATTTTGTTATGTCTATCGAGACATTGATTATTGATTATTATTTTGTATGCGCCTATGCGCACGGATATGTTATTTCTATTTTGGACATTGAGATTAGGCGTGCCAGACTCTATGGGCACCGTCCATTAGCTTTATTTTCCTATTTTTGTAGAAAGCAAACTCAAAAGCTAAAAGCTTGTCATATTTTTGTAAATTGGGCTATTATTGAGCATGAAGATGGAAATATACATAAAAATACATGCTTTGTGAAGCGCTCATACAAGGCATGGGGGAGATTGAACCCAATTGGTCACTTGCTTCTTGTCGTTCATGCTTTTACATTGTTTCTTGTGCAAAAAGATAGAGTTCATTGTACTTGGGGACCTTCCAGGATTCACTACGTGAGCATACTGCATCCGATCTGCGCACCATTGGTATCAGAGCGGAGCTGAGATCAAGAGCTTCCAATCGCTACCAATCTCGAGCGAAGGCGGAGCTCCAGGAACGATCGGGCTCTACAGTCAATCTCATCGCGAACCGTCGATACAGGTAGACTTTTGGCGATCAAGAACCCCTGTTTCTACTATCAGATCGCGAAGGACCAGGCTTTGCAGGCGGAGGACCACGCATCCATCTCCTTCATCAAGTCGTGGATAAACATAGTATTTTCTTTTCCTCAAGCTTAAAAGCTTAACATTATTAATCAACAAAGCTTGGAGAAGAAGCTTAATAAGCTTCAAATTTCACATCGAGGTAACTGAGGACGTCCGAAAAATCCGCGTCGTCAACAAACAGCTGCCCATGTCCTCCACGATCTGCGCCGTTTTGCCCACGATTAATCTTCTCCATTAAAGCTTAAGCTATAAAGCTTAAATCACTAAGCTTTCCTCAAGTTGAACAAAGCTCTGCAAGTCACACAGGGCAAGAAAGTTACTAAACTCCAGGTCCTGCGCATCAGAAGTCAAGTTCTGCAAGTCGATTGGAATCAAGTCTTGCAAGTTCCTCAAGTCGGCCTAAGTTCTGTAAGTCTGCAACTCTGCAAGTCGGCTAAGTCTGCAACTCTGCAGGTCAGACTAGTCAACTGAAGTCAGAACTGACTAGTGCTTAAAACTCCTAGAAGGCTTGTTCCTACGCAAAAACTCTAAACTGGAAAGTTGTTCGTGGCAAAGTGTCCTACCTATCTACAGGTCCGCTGAAGTATTTTCAGCAAATGAAGACGGAAATATTACAGATTGTTTGAAAATTGAGAAAGAAATACCCAAAAAAAAAAAACATAGCCTTGTAAACCCGAATTTGAGCTACGCTCATCCCGCTAACCTGATTTTGAGTGAGAAAGGTTTATTGAGTTTTACAGGATGACGACCCCACATATGGATGACCCTATGGCTGAAGACGACTTACCTGAGCCTACCATGGAATAAAAGCTGAATCTAATCATGCTGCAATTGGAAGAAGAACGAAGGGCTAGGCAAGCATTGCAAGCGCAATTGACAAAATTACAAAGAGCGTCCACCGACAAAGAAGAACCTCAAGCTGAAGATTTGATTCGACGTACCATCGACGCCACTCTTGAAGCACAAACCATTCGCAAGGAATCAAAGATAAGTAAACGAAGTTTCAAATTTTGCACTTTCAATGGCATACGAGAAGGAAAGACTGTTTTATCTTTCATTAGCCAGTTTGATGACTATTTCCATGAGGAAATTTATCCAGAAAAAGATAAAATCAAGTGTGTTACTAATCATTTGATAGACAGAGCATCACTTTGGTGGACTGTAGTACGCAAGAGCATAGAATGTCCTGCTACTTGGGAAGATTTCAAGAAGAAGTTCATGCAGAATTTCCTTCCACCGCAATTTCATGAGAAGGCTATCAAGCAATGGGATTTACTTCAACAACGGGATCGTGAGCCTATTCCACAGTATACAGAGCGTTTTTGGAATGCACTCTTACATCTACGCATGCTTGAAGACGTACCAGAGACGACACATAAGCGGAAGTATATGTCTGGACTTCTTGGACATTATTACGCTGAAGTGAACATGTTCAAGCCTGCTACCCTTGAAGACGCCATCTCACTAGCTCACGACACTGAAGATAAGTTACGCGGAAGAGACAGACGACCACAGCAATTCCAAGCCAACGGTAATTATGGATCTAAACAATTCAATTCCAATTTTAGAAGGTTTAATCCAGGTCGTTTCTCATCACCATCTTTCCGCAAGAATTGGCCTAAACCACCTGCATTACCCTCCAATGTCAATCCAAATCCAAAGGCTATTCCACAAGCAAATCCAAATGTACCTAGACTTCCAGCCATTGCAAATAATGTAACCAAAGCCAAGCCAATAGTATGCTATAAATGTCACCAACCGGGGCATCTCGCAGCAAATTGTCATTCAAAGAAGCCACCAGCACATATCAACTATCTTGGAGCCATGGACGAAGACGAGCATGAGGATATGCCTGATTTCACTGAAGCTGAGGATGATCCTACTACTACTTCCGACACTTTACCAGGTATGCCTACTCCACATTCATTGTTGACTATGAAATGTATGGTGCATGGAAAAGAAAGAACTATCTTGCATGATGACGGTAGTACTCATGACTTTATTTCAGCAAAATTGGTAAAGGAATTAAAATTACATACAGTACCTACGCATTATCGCATAAAAGCTGCATTTTTAGGCACTAGGTACAATGGCACACAAGAAGTACAAGATTTAGAGATTCAAATTGGTTCATATATTGAAAGAAGAAATTTCTTAGTTGTCCCATTACAGTCAAGCAACATTATTTTAGGAATGCCTTGGAGACACCAGCATAATCCAAATATAGATTATTCCACGCACACAATGAATATTAATTTTCAAGGAAAATCTATTACATTATATGGTATGCATGCATCTAATATTTTTCCACTGCTTTCGCATACTTAAGCAAAACGTGCACTACGCAAGGGTACTAAATCATATCTTATTTGGGTGAATGAATTGCACGCAAAGGAAAATCATATGCATCCTAGGCATAAGGAATTTCTTGCATATTTTAAGGACTGTTTTACAGAAGACCTACCACCAGGTTTACCACCTTCACGACCAGAAGACCATAAGATTGATTTAATCCCTGGCACACAACCACCTTGCAAAGCACCATATAGGCACAATCAAATAGAGCAAAAAGAAATCGAGAGTCAAGTTGAAGAATTACTAAATAGAGGTTTAATTCGACCTAGCAGTTCTCCATTCGGTGCACCTGTACTCTTAGTCAAGAAAAAGAATAATACTTATCATATGTGTATTGACTACCGAGCATTAAACAAGATCACTGTAAAGAATAGGTATCCTATACCTAGAGTTGATGACCTTATGGACAAACTGCAAGGATCTTCTATATTTAGTAAAATTGACCTTAAGTCTAGATATCATCAGGTGAGGCTAGATAAATCTGACATATTTAAGACTGCATTCAAAACACAGTTTGGCCATTACGAATTCTTAGTCATGTCATTCGGATTGACTAATGCACCTGCTACTTTCAGTAGAATGATGAACCGTATCTTTCTGAAATATCAATATTGTGTGATTGTTTTCTTTGATGATATTTTGGTGTTTAGTCAAAGTGAAAAAGAGCATTATGAGCATTTATCATTAGTTTTTCAATTACTGAAAGAAAATCAATTGTTTGCAAATCCTGAAAAGAGTGAATTCTTTAAGACAGAAATTGAGTATTTAGGTCATATTGTATCAAAAGAAGGAATTAAAGTTTATCCTAAGAAAATTGATGCAATATTGCATTGGCCTATTCCTAAAAATGTACATGAATTATGCTCATTCCTTGGTCTTGCTAGTTTCTATAGGAAGTTTGTACGTAATTTTTCATTACTTGCTTTACCATTAACCAAACTTCTTAAGAAAGGCATTGTTTATCAATGGACTGAAACTCAGCAGAAATCCTTTGACTTACTGAAACGTGCATTAACCAATGCCTCTGTTCTACAATTGCCTGACTTTAATAGACCATTCTTTCTAGTTGTGACCGATGCTAGCGGATCAGGAATAGGAGCCATACTAATGCAAGACAATCATCCAATAGCATATTCTAGTTCTAAGCTGAAACCCTCTGAGTTGAAATATTCCACTTATGACAAAGAATTATTAGTAGTTGTACAAGCATTAAAACAGTGGAAACACTATTTAATGGGTTCAGAATTCATGATAAAGACCGACCAGCAAAGCATTAGACATCTACTTAGCCAACCCCAAATTTCTGACCGTCATATCAAATGGGCTTCCTTTATTCAAAGTTTTCATCCTATCATTCAATACCAACCTGGAAAAGAAAATGTAGTTGCTGATGCATTGAGTAGAAGACCTGCAATTTATAATTTTTATATCATATCTTTTGATTCTTTGATTGCTATGAAAGATACATATCATCAGGATATTACTTTTCATTCTGATTGGCAAAAATTAGTTCAAAATAATTTCATTCATGTTGATTCATTGTCATATAATGATGGATTTATGTTTTTTGAAAAGAGACTGTGTGTTACTATTCCATTCCGATCTTTTGTTTTGAATGAAATTCATTGTCCCCCATATCAAGGTCATAGAGGTATCATATCTACATTACGCATGTTAACTGAAGATTTTTATTGGCCGCATATGGATGCAGATGTATCTAATTTCGTTTCTGAATGTTTGATTTGTCAAAGAATAAAGAGACATCATGGTAAACAATATGGATTACTAATGCCTTTGTCTATTCCATCTAAACCTTGGGAACATATTTCTATGGATTTCATTACTGGTTTACCAAATACGAAATCTAACCATGACATGATTTGGACAATTGTAGATAGATTTAGTAAGCAAGCATATTTCATTCCATGTAAGAAAACTTTAACAGCATCACAAGCAGCACAATTATTTTTGAAAACTGTTTTTACTAACCATGGATTGCCCAGAGTTATCATTTCAGATCGTGATTCTAAATTTTGTAACAATTTTTGGATTACACTGTTTGCAAATCTAGGCACAAAGATTGATTTCTCATCTGCATTTCATCCAGAAACAAATGGACAAACAGAAGCCACAAATAGCACCATTCTAGATCTTTTACGTGCATATACTATCTCTAAACCTCAGACATGGGACACTCACTTGCATTTATTACAGTTTGCATATAACAATACACCGCACACATCTACAAAGAAAGCACCTTTTGAAGTCATTTATGGATATAGATTATCTACACCTGTTGCATCTTTGTCTAATAGAATTCAGAGTGCTGATGATATTGCTAGTATGCATAACAATATTTTTGATGAGGTTAAGGATATGATTGCTAAAGCCCAACAATCATATACCAAACAAGCCAACAAGAAAAGACAAGCCATGAATTTCAAAATTGATGATTATGTTTGGCTGAGAATAGAAAAGCGTAGACTGCAAAGTGTAGATAGACATCCAGTTGTCAAATTAGCTCCTAGATTCTATGGACCATTTAGAATCATTCATAAGATTAATGATAATGCATTCAAGTTAGAATTACCATCTCATTGGAAAATTCATAATACATTTCACATTAGTTTATTGAGACCATTTAGAGGCCAATTACCTATCCACCCTGTTTATGAAAACCCACCTTTATTAGAGAAAGAGACTGAAATACTTGAACCAGAAGCCATCATAGACACTGACTACATGACCACTAGAACTGGCCGAAGATATTCTAGATATCTAGTAAAATTTAAGAACCATCCTGTAGAGGAAGCACAATGGATACACGCTAGAGACTTAAATGCTTTCCCCACTCTGTTAGCTCCACATTGAGCTAATAACAATTGAGATCAATTGCTATCCCACCCCGGGGGTATGATGCCAGGAGGCATATTCCACGGTGGATTCCGTGAGGTTTTACAGTGGATTACCAGGAGACGTATTCCACGGTGGATTCCGTGAGGTTTTACGGTTTAGATGACCGGGGCTCATACACAAAGAGGATTCTTTGTGCGAGAAGTTGATGGGGACGCCTGTCCTTTTCGGGCGTTTCATTAATTTAGTGTGTACGTGGGTGATTCCATAGCGGGTGATTTTGCAAAATGCATATTAAATTAATAAACGTTTATGAGTTTAGAGTACGCACTCGTAATAAATTAAGGTTAGGATTTATTTCTAACCAGTTGATTTATTTATGTAGCTGAAGACTGCTAGGTATTCACTTTTGTCGATTTAATTGTATTATTTTACTAACGATTGTGAATGCTTCAGTTGATGTGTAGAGGTAGCAGCAGTGGCAGAGGAAAGCATTGGAGTCTAGCGAGTATTCGACCTTTGGATTATATTTTGATAGGCGCCATGCCTATATTTTGTTATGTCTATCGAGACATTGATTATTGATTATTATTTTGTATGCGCCTATGCGCACGGATATGTTATTTCTATTTTGGACATTGAGATTAGGTGTGCCAGACTCTATGGGCACCGTCCATTAGCTTTATTTTCCTATTTTTGTAGAAAGCAAACTCAAAAGCTAAAAGCTTGTCATATTTTTGTAAATTGGGCTATTATTGAGCATGAAGATGGAAATATACATAAAAATACATGCTTTGTGAAGCGCTCACACAAGGCATGGGGGAGATTGAACCCAATTGGTCTCTTGCTTCTTGTCGTTCATGCTTTTACATTGTTTTTTGTGCAAAAAGGTAGAGTTCATTGTTCTTGGGGACCTTCCGGGATTCACTACGTGAGCATACTGCGTCCGATCTGCGCACCAGGGCGAGACCCAAAAAGCACTGGTCCAAGGGACCGTTATCAGGCCACGTATCATGACATGCATTGCAAACCAAGTCGAAAAATCAGTCAAGCAAGGAGATATGGTCTATCTGTGTATGATTCGACCAATTGAAGAAGAAGAAAATGGCAAGAAACCCAAACAACAGAATAGGAACACAGAGGTGGCAGAAATACTTGAAGAATTCAAAGATGTAATGCCAGTCGAGCTACCCAAGGGTCTACCACCCAAGCGAGATGTGGATCACAAGATTGAGCTGATTCGAGGGTCTGCCCGGCCCGAGCTCCCTATCGCATGAACCATATTGAGCTCATGGAATTGAAGAAGCAACTACATAAACTAGAAGAACAAGGATTCATCCACCCTAGCAAATCCCCCTTTGGTGCCCCAGTGTTGTTTGTGAAGAAGAAGGATGGGGGACTTAAACTCTATGTAGATTATAGGGCTCTTAACAAAATCACCATTAAAAACAAATAACCTATGCCCCTAGTGGAAGACCTCTTAGATAGACTGCACGGGGCCAAGTACTTCAGTCGGATTGATCTTATCCAATAGCGATGCCAATAGTGACGCAACCAGTAAGTTTGCGACGCGTATAGCGACGGCAATAGCGACGCGAGCAATAAATTTACGACACTAATAGCGACGGTAACAGGGAGTAAAAAAATTTTATGGCAGGGCAGTAGCACTGTGTGCTGTATGAGAGCCATACAAAATAGTTTTTGCACTACTGTATACAAAACGCTTGCAAACAAAAAGAATGTATACTGAAATCATAAAATTGATACATGAAATAAATACATGATCGCATAAAAAGCGATTGGTACAATCATGACAGGATATCACTAATACATAGAAAATGTCTACATAGATCAGGCGACTAAAAAATAAAGGTGTGTGAGCTCCAAGGATCCAAGGGCGAGCTACAAATCCTCATCCCCCGAAAGCTTGTCCCGCCGCAAAGGAGCATCGAACGGATTCTGCAGAAAAAGAAACAACACATCAATCCACCATACAATAATGCATTAAATATCTCATGGTAACTACGGACAAGAAAGATGAGTGACTTACAGGGCCGCCGCATCTATAGAATCGGTCGATCAATCAATTGAGACCGTGCCTCTTTGTATATCGAGTCTTAAGGCCTTCCGGATTACGATTTGTAATGGAGTGCTGTAAAGAAAAAAAATGCTAACTGTTAGAAACATGATTGTCAGTACAAAGAATATTTCAAAAATACAAACAAGCAAAACAAAAGAAAAACTTACAAAGTCCTCCAAATATGTCCTGTGGCCACCACTCCCAAGATGATGGACCACTCGGGCCTCGAGTCGTGCCCTCACCGTCTCGTGCTGCTGACTCCAACGTCCTGGAGAATCTCTAGCCTCCTCCCTCAGTCGGTGCCAGTCATCTGCATCTAACCACTCGGGCTTTGCAGCCGCACTCTTGATTGCCTTGCATGCGTCGGATCGTCTATGTGACATGTATGCACGCATACAATCCATCATCCAGCCCGTAGAGAATCTATCTACTGTGGCTAGCACCGGAAAATCCTCAAGCAAGGATGCTACTATATAGTCCTTGCTCCCCTCCAGTATGTTCTTCCAATGATCTAGGACGTTATGCGGAAAAACTTTTTGACACAGCTCTCTCATACGAGCCATCACCCTCCTCCCCTCATCATTCATGATAATGGCTCTTGACCTACTATGGACCAGATATCCATAACCCCTAGGAGTCTGCCTAAGATGGGTCCTCTTCCATCAGCAACCATGCTCCTCGGCATATCCAGGAGACCCCTCTACATCCGGTGTACCAACGGGGGTAACCTCTCTCAGAGTGGCACCCAAAGGGGTGGCACCCAAAGGGATGCCACCTGCTGACGGCTGCGCAAAAGCCGGAGTAACTCGAGTAGACGTCCCCACAGGTGTGACAAATCCTGGAGGTGATGCAACTCTAGCTGAACGACGAGACGGAGACACCACATCTGTGTCTCCACAGCAGCATCTCCCTGATCCCGATGCAGTCCCTCCCTCTGGCCCAAGTCGTGAGCGTCGAGATCGTCTGCTCGAAGCGGAAGCATCCGATCGCGCTAAAGTAGATCTAGCAGAGTGCCCTGACGAAGAACGAGACATCTCCTGGTCTGCCATCTCTCTGAATCTCGCGAGCTGGTCTGGAGACATGCGTGCGAAGATGTCCTGCAACTCCTCATCGCTCATCCCTCGACTCATCCTGAAAATGTCACCTGCACAGATAAAAAATGGTGTTAGAATAATCAATTTAAATTATACAAAGCACAGTAATATAAATCATTTTTAAAAAATCCCTCTTAAAATGCATATCTTATGTACCTTTATAAGAGATTGGTCAACGAATTGAGTAAGTGGATGCTCCAAGTATGAAGTATCCTATGGTCCCATGTTAATCTCCTGACACAACTCTGCCTACACTAGAAGGTCGATAGACATGTCATCACAAAAGAATGAGTCTGCCTCGTTCTCAAAAAATTCTTGGACTCCTGTATTTCCATCATTGTTAGCCAATGCTGGCTCCAAGCTTTCGACGGCCTCCACCCCTTGTAATATCGACCCCTCTATTTGCATATTATCTTCATCTATGCTCAGAACATTGCTTTGATCATGTACTCTCGCACTTCGGGAGTTGAAGATATAACATACCACCATCGATGTTGTAGGGGGTTTGGATAGAAGATTACCTATTCACAAACACGTACAAAGCGAGTTCAAACCATTGTGACATAAACTATGTCATATTACAATTAGCAAGCAAATGACTCCATGCATCGCTACCACCACCGCTGCCTGTGCCGCTGCCGTTGCCGCCACTGCTATTGCTAGTCCCCCCTTTGCTATCCTCAACTGCATCAGGGTTCGCCTACACAAAGGATTGAGGTATATAAATACCATTACAAACAATAAATTAGAGTTATCTATACTTTTCATGTAAAAAAATAAAACATACCTCTTCTGGTGGTGAAATCCTCATGGTGCAATTATATTGCTCCTCCGTGATGAGTCCCTCCTCGTAGAAATGCTGCCAAGTGGACGCCCGATTATGACCTCGATGGTAGCCTACCTCTCTAGGAGTAGGCATCCTACCAATGATATGATACTACAAAACAATTTGAACATACAACGTATTAAAACACACTACATAATGAAGTGAAACAAATTATAAAATTTAATTTAAAAAAATAAATCAAATAATACTTACAAACTCAGCCTCCCATGACTCCCTACCACCCGATCCATAATGCGACGATCCCATGCTTGCCATATGGATACGTCGTGCCTCTGCATGCTGGCGACTTATCATTTTCTCCGCTGCTCTCTTCTTGGCCTCTTTCCATTCCTTGCGGTGGCAATTGGGTGGTTGGCCATATCCAGGGCGCCCCTGCTCTTGTCTCTGCAATGACTCCTTGGCGCGCGTCATAAGGTGAGACCTCTTGTTATGAAGTGCATCTCTCACCTTTGATCGTCCCCAATCATCTGAGGATCGTGAATTCTCGAGATCAGGGTACCTTTTATGTATTTCCCACAGTACCTCTTTCCACAAACCTTTTTTTTTGTGCTTGAAGGGAATCATGCAATCTTTGTATGTGGCATGCACGACACTCCTCAAGTAGGCTATCACTTCCCTCCCCTCAAAGTCATGCAAGATACCACCAACATCAGTGATAGAGTAGTACATTTGTGGAGGCTCACCTCTCTCATTTTCCGGTGAGGGTGATCGAGAGCCACCACCTAGGCAACCCCCACAAAGCCCTCGACCTCCTCCTCCTCTTGCATCACTCTCCCTCCTCCCTCGATGTGCACTACCCTCTACCTCACTCGATACATGTGCTTCTGCAGATGCACATGCTTTGGCCAATCCATGTACCTCGACTGATCCCAGTGTAGGCAAAGTTGTGATAGGTGTCCCAAACATCACACTGAAAACCTCATCTGCAGTGGGAGGGTGACCAAGATAATTGGTCATCTCCCCCATGAATTGCTCCTTGTTGAATGGGGTGCTGGAGGATCCAGGATTCCACATCTACATATGAAAAATCATATTACCCTGTGCAGATAAAACGTATTACATACAGTGTCTATACCTGCGTCTCTGTGCGCATCTACACCTACGTCTCTGTGAGCGTCTGTCAGCGCGTCTCTGTGGGCATCTATCAGCGCATCTATTTTCGCGTCTATAGCTGCGTCTACACTGTCATCTGGACGCGCTGGCAGACGTGCATAGTCGCACCATTTCTTCTCAAACATGCTTAAAAAACAAAGCTAAAAAACCTCCATAGATGACAAGATCCAGCATGTGAAGAGAGAGACAAACAAACAGAGAAAGCAAACAAGATTGAGAGAGAGAAGAAGAACTCACCTTCTTTGCTTGTTCCAACGGGTGGTGGCGGCTAGGTTGCAAGCTCCTTGTCCTCCTTCTCCCTTTCCTTGGTAAGTTGCTTCAATCTTGTTCTCTTCCTTGCTGTTTGGCTACTCTTTGGCTCTTCTTTCCTCCTGTCCTCTTTTTACTCTTATTTCCTTGCCTCATTGTCTTCATGAAGTGATAGATAGACAAGAGTAGTGATGTCGAGCTCGAACTGCAGAAAACGCACAAAAAACGAAGGAAAGCATAGGTTTGAAAAGAAAGCCACAACTTTTTTTAAATTTTTCTATACTTGCGTGGCGCGTCTGTCAGCGCGTGTAATTGCACGTGTATATGCGCAGATATTCCTGTTACACGCACTTACAGACGCGTATGAACAATTTAAGGAATCAATGCATGCATTTAGGGAATCAATTGACCTATATGGTGACATATTGCAAATGCACAAGCAACCTTTGATTTATATATACATCCAATCATCATGCCCTATCCAATCACATTTGTATAGGGCATGATTAGATGTATATAGGGCATGAAATTACATATATGTAATTAGCTTTGAATAATTGGATGTATATTTGTAATACTCAGAAAGAAGTAAAGTTGGTAATGTATATCATGTCCTATGCATATATATGCCCTATACATGTATATCATGTCGTATATACATGTATATCATGTCCGTATGATCCTATACATGTATATCATGTCCTAGCGTATGATCTAGGTGTAATTATGTCGTATATACATCCAATCATGCCCTATTCAAAAAAATACTAGCTGTTAAGAGGTTTGGTCATATTCACGTAACCTCTTGCTTGCATGATATGTTTTAAACTACTCAGAATCTTGGGAAATTTAAAGAAAAGATAGGATTCTTTGCCACCCAAGCCTACCTTCCTTACTCTATTGTTGCCTAAGAGATTGTTGCAGGGGCTTCCCCCAATTATGAGGTCAATCTTTCCCACTGCATCCACAATCTCAGCCAGCTTATCATCAATAAGATCTCTAACATCATCCTTCATTTGAAATCGGCCTGTTTGTAAGGTTTTGTTTCACTAGCTGGCTATTATGTTTTTACATTTATCATTGATCTCCACAATAACAACATCCTTCAAAATTATACCCAATTTGTGCAATGCCACTTCTTTCCCACCAAGGCTCGAGAATAAGGATAGAACTGTTAAACCTTGCGGATATAATTCTTTCAATGGTGAAAGACTGTATGCAATAGTATTGACCTGAAATGAGTCGCCCAATGTATCATACCAATCTGAAAGGGTAGAGCAGCCTCAAGTGTGGTCACGATCATATCCAAGCACCAGCTCAATCTCATGGGGTTCAAGTGGGGTAGCTTGGCCTGGGCTGACCCAAACCAAGTTCCATATTTTGCATGCCAGGACAATCTCATGTTGAAGATAAGAAGGTATCTTGCTTTCTTTGTGGGAAGAAAATATTTTTCTGATCAATCCACATATAGTGCTAGGGGCACCCCGTGTGTTTATGCAATTCAGCTTCTCTCTCGGATCCCATGGGGGCCAATACTTCTTTGTTTTCAGAAGCACCTCAAAGATTGTCATGGGAGCAAGGGGAAGGATCAACCTTCTTCCATCTACTGGAAGGTTATAAACATAACCACCTGAGCCTAAACCATGTTGAAAAATATCTAGAGTCTGTGAACTCTGGATCTATGCCATTAAAATGTCGTTTGATGGTCTCCCACTCTGAATTGGGAACGTTCTCAACATTTTCAAAATAGAAAAAGGGAGGGCCTTCCATCAAACTTGTCAATGGTTTTGGCTTGCCTTTAAAAAAGCCAGGAATTCCAAACCCCATGCCCTTTTTGAACTTGAAGGGTGGGATAGAACGTAGATGTGGACGTGATGTTTTTTCATTCATAGATTGAGTCTCGAGCCATAAAACACTCGAGTCTTCACTGGCACTTTTATCGAAGTCTAGAGTAGGAGTAATGTTGATCTTTGTTTTAAGGCCCAAGCAAGTGTACCATAGCTTAAGGGCTCTTTCATCTACCCAGCATATTTTGCTACAGACACCTCGTGAGGGTCCAGCATGTCTAGTTATTTGAACACCTCGTGAGGGTCCAGCATGTCTAGTTTGATCTTTTATCTTTTACTACTAGTGCACATTATTTAATGCACTTTGGTGTGAGGGTAAACATCTTCGAACTCAATGTATAGATGAAAAGAGAAATACCCCAGATTGTGGTGTCCTTGCTCACTTCGAGGATGCCAATGGTGTGGAAGGTTATTGTGGCTTGATCCAAGATATTCTGAAGCTTGACTTCAGACGATTCTTTATATATGTACTGGATGTGAAGTGGTTTAAAGAAGTGGTAACAAATGGTGAGCATTGCACTCATAATTGTTTGTATATATCATGATTGTTTTGCTGACTACTATCGTTGGTAGGATACCTACTCCTAGACAGGTAGTTTACCATCGAGGCCATAACCGCGTAGCCACATGGCTTGACTTCTATGAGGAGGGTCTCATCACGGAGGACCAATACAACCGGGCTATGAGGATTCAACAGCCAGAGAATGTATGTTTTTCTTACTTTTCTATTGAAAGTATAGCTAATTATAACTTTTTGTCCACAATGTTTACGTAAGCAACCTTGATCTTTTGTGTGTGTAGGCGAACCCAGATGTGGAGCATAGCGAGGAGGGGGATAGCGACGCTAGTAGCCATGGTGGTGCTAGCGAATATATTTCTTCTTCAGATTCATAGAGGAGCACAATACCTCCTCTATGGCCTTGTTTTCTTGTATATGTATTATCCATCTTTGAGCCTACTGCTTGCGGCCACGCTTTAGGTCGCAAGCACTTAAAATCCCCATGTAAATGCTTTTGATCTATAATAAATACATGGAGTTTTATTTTCAATTCTCGTGCTTTTAGATCCATTGTCTTTTTCCCAAATGCACAATTTGATGTATGGGAGGCTCTCTGTTTTTTTTTTTCAATTTTGTTTTGCGCATCTATCTGCGCGTCTAAATTGCAGAAAATGCGCGTTTATAAGCATGTCTAAAATGCAGAGTACACGCACTCATACACGTGCTAGATGATTCAAATTTAAAAACAACATTAAATATCTTTTTTTAAAGGAGATTTTTTGTTTTTCGTTCGCATCTATGAGTGCTTGTAAAAGTGCGTCTACGGGCGTGTCTATATGCCCGTCTAATTTGCCAGATAGACGCGTTGGTAGATGCACATAATAAATTAAATAAATAACAATTTGGTTTTTTTATGCGCTTGTATTCACGCGTGTATTTGTGCGTCTGTTGCGCGTCTATTTTTGCGTGTAAATTCCTTTATACATGCGATTATAGACGCAAGGTTGTAGACGCACAAATAGATGGGCGGATAGATGCGCCCATAAGATTTTCTCTATATTCAAAAATCGCATCTAAAAGTGCATCTAATAGGCCTTTTGTTGTAGTGTTTTGAATAAAAGGCAAAATGGATACATCTCTATTTAAAATTAAATCCATTTATAAATCAATTTATCCTGCCATATAGTGAATATAAAGCAAACATGGCATGTCTCAAATTAAATAAGCACACTTACTTTCTATATTTCTCTACAAATAAACCACTCAAAATCCATTTTATGTGGATTATGTTTTTAGCATGTTAATGCGATTAATGATTGATCTATATTTCTTGGTCCTCTAATTAGTATGCTAATTGTATCTCATTAAATTTTTTTGAAACTAAATTATTTGATGCGTTTCAAATACTTGAAATTTTTTTGACATATTGATGCATTTCAAACACTGAACGAAAAAAAACTTTTTTGAAACTAAATTATTTGATGCACACTGAACCAAAAAAAACTTTTTTGAAACTAAATTATTTGATGCATTTCAAACGCTTGAAGAAAAAAAACTTTTTTGAAACTAAATTATTTGATGCACACTGAACCAAAAAAAACTTTTTTGAAACTAAATTATTTGATGCATTTCAAACGCTTGAAGAAAAAAAAACTTTGACATATTGATAGAATATTGTAGAAAGTGTATATATTGTCTATTACTTAGTAGCAATAAATACATTTACAATCATGAGGTGGATAATAGATAGAATAACCACAAGTTGCATACAATATAAAGCTAATAAATTACATCATCATCTTGATGAATGATGACTAAAAAAGAATAATTATGGATGGCTCTACATAGTAAAGCAGGAATCATATTAGTATATTTGAGCAACACAAAAAAAGAGTATTTTATAATAAAACTAGGAAACTTACACAATTCTCTAAATAGGTAGACCAACCACCATGCCTTATTTTCTCCCTTACTTTCTCTTGTCACACCCTCAATACCTCTCTTAAGATAGAAAGGCATCATGTCCCTTCTTAATCCCCTTGATCCTTCTCTAGTCCTCTCTATCCAACCACCTAGGCATATCTCTTAAGAGAGAGAGGTATCACCTCCTCCTTGATCCCCTTGATCCTCCGCTAGTCCTCTCTATCCAACCACAACATGGGCTTCCTTATGCCCTCTCTTCTGCCCTATGTACATGGGGCCATTCTGAAAACATGTATCCATACATTTTCTTGATCTTCTATCCAATGGAGAATCAATGGAAAAAAGACTCTTCAAGGAACATTGCATGTAGTGAGTTTATCACATATTTATTGGAATTTTATGATAAGATCTAAAATGATGCTTGTCTGTAAAACAAAATAATCGACAAAAATTTTTCAATTTTTTTAAAATAAACCAAGGTAAAATTACTACCAAGAAATAACAAATGATACTAACAATACATAGAATCCATGGCTAAAATAAGAAGATAGCAAAACGTAGATCAAGGCACTAGATGAGGCAAAGACTTATGCGTGAGAACTCACTGTCATTGTACCGTTAGGAGCATGTGAAGTGTGTAGTTTCATCATTGAATCATTAGGGGATTGTGAAGTGTAGTGTAGTTTTGAGTATTATGACACCATGTAGTGTTAGAGAGGGCTCTACGTATTGGACAATCTTTTGAGGACTAGTTCTTTATATCTAGTGTTAAAGGTGGCTAAATATTAGTCCACATTTGTAACACCAAAGTTTAAGAAGTAGCTAGATATTGGACCACATTGTGACTAAGAATTTGAAAGAGATACACAAGTCATTGACACTTATTGATGTTTTGGATACTTGTTGACATTCAAAGAAATCTTACATTCTTATTGATGTTTTGAAAACGATGGTGGTAATGTTCCACCATGATTAATTACATATAGAGCTAACATAACTATTGCAATCAATAAGATTTGTGGTGTAGATTAGATCGCATACTTTTTAAAAGTATTACTTCTCCCAATAATCATCAGGAAGGTTATGTGGTGTTTATTTGCTCTCATGAAGAACCAACTTTGCTGAGATGTGACAATCAGAGTTGCGTTGCCATTGCCAAAAATCCAGTGTTTCATGCACGCACCAAACATATAGAGATCCAGTATCACTGGTGCACAGATCGGATGTTGTATGCTCGCGTAGTGAACGTCGAAAGGTCCCCAAGAACAAAAGAACTCTACTTTTTGCACAAAACTCAAGGTAGAAAGCATGCACGACATGAACAAGAGACCAATTGGGTGCAATCTCCCCCCATGCCTTGTGTGAGCGCTCCACAAAGCATGTATTTTATGTATTAATCATCTTCAAGCTCAAATAATAGCCCAAATTACAAAATAGCACGCTTTTGGCTTTTGAGTTTGCTTTAGCACAAAATAGAAATAAAGCTAATGGGTGGGCGCCCAAAGAGTCAGGCATACCCAATATAATGTCCAAATACAAATATCATAATCGTGCGCCCATACGCATACAAAATAATAAATAAATATCCAACGCCTTAATAAATAGGCACGACAAAATATAGGCGACATGCCTAAGGTATGCGCCCATAAAAATATAAGTAATAACTCAAATACATGCTATCCTCCAATGCTTTCCTTCGCCACTGTTGCTATTTCTACACATCAACTGAAGCATTCACAATCATTAGTAAAATAATACAATTAAACTGACAAAAGTGAATACCTAGCAATCTTTAGCTACATAAATAAATCAACTGGTTAGAAATCAATCCTAACCTTAATTTATCACGAGTTCGCACTCTAAACTCATAAACGTTTATTAATTTAATATGTATTTTCAGGAATCACCCGCTATGGAATCACCCATGTACACACTAAATTAATGAAACGCCCGAAAAGGATAGGCGTCCCCATCAACTTCTCGCATAAAGAATCCACTTTGTGTATGAGCCCCAGTCAACAAAGTTTACGGAATCCACTGTAAAACCTAACGGAATCCACCGTGGCACAGAATCCACCATGGCACAGAATCCACCGTGAAATATTCCTCTTGGTATCAATCACTATGCCCCCCCTAGCGGGGGTCCGGGGGCAGCGCCCCCAGCCCGATGGTAAAGGGAATAGTCCTTGGAATATTCCTTGACCGACTAGCAGAGGCTTATATGGTAGGTCGGTCAAGCCGACCTAAGGGCCTTCGCAGGCTATAAAAGCTAAACCCCTTCACAGCCATCGATCATTCATCTTTCACCCAATCAGAGTTGTTGTTCCAGCTAGCCTTAAGCTCTTCACCTATCTTCTATTTAGATTGCCATCTAAGCTTCACACAGTGGAAGTGCACGGGCGGATAGAGCCATCTTTGTATCAGTTGTTTGGAGCTAAAGAATTTACTGATTCTCCTCTTATCTGTTGTATACTCTCTATCTCTTTCTCAGATTTTGTTCGCTGTGCCGTGTAATATTTTACAATTGCTACCCCTGATAAGTCATCTCACTACCTAGAGTGATCAGAACTAGGACTTACACCTATGGTAGTCCTTAGATGTTTTGGCAATGAGGCTGCACTTGAAAAGTCCTTCGTGTGCTTTGAATGTGCCACCTCCTCTCTCCACTATGTATTCTAGAGAGCTAACTTCTCTCTCAATGCAGACGCTAGTGCTAACTCCTTAAGATCTTCCAACATCTTTGGTGCATTTCCAAGCAATGTGTGAGAAAGATGTAAATTTTTCTCAAGATCCCAAGTGCATCAATGACTAAGTGTGAAAGCCCTTGTTGCTTCAACATAGTACGCATGATTGCACATACCCGATTACAAAAATTGACAAAGGCAACATCATTACTATTAGAGAGTGATATTTTCTCTTCCATGCTAGATGAAATGGCCTCTGTCAAGCAAATGCAGAGTGCTTCTGCAATATTGAGGGCCATCTTTACAAACTCTATACAAAAAACGAGAGCAACCATGTAAGCATGATAGCCCATGCTTAACCTACAAAGTATAAGTTAATTTATGTCACTTGAACATACACTTGGAACATATCTTTTATTAAAAAACATAATTGCTTATCATCTAGATGTTTGAAATGTAACACAAATTATATCAGATGTTACTCACCATGAAAGTATACAATTGCAAGAATTTGCACCATTTTAAAATAACTACATCGAATATACAACGTAAATAGCTAGGATATGGGAAGCTTAAACATCCACTCTAAGGTTTAATCTAAAAGCACCAATAACCATCAATTATTGGGAAGTTGTTCTATACTTGTTTTCTTAAAAAGCACACACATATGAAAGGATTTGGAGATGGGAAACTTAAATATCAAATCTAACATTTATCTAAGGTCACTAGCAAGAACTAATTATTGAAATATTGTTTTAAAATGGAGAAACTTGCTATCTCAGATATGGGCTCTCTACACTATTATTTGGGGATTCTGTTCACCTGAAATCAACATGATATCATCATGTCATTGTCAGAGTATGTGGATAAGCTGTTACATTGGTTTAATATACAAGATTGCAAACCTATGTGCACTCTTATGGGGCCAGAGCTTAAAGTTGTCTATGCATGATGGTGAAGAGATGTTTGATGTTGCAATTTACAGCTAGGCTATTGGCTGTCCTTTTTATCTTTGCAACACACACCCTGACATTCAGTATGCAGTATCTGAGATGAGTAGGTATATGCATAGCCCATCGACTATACATTACCAAGTCGTTAAGCGAATGTGTGATGCAGATACTAGGCCATCTACTAGTGGACACAATTTCTTTTTGGACCATTTATGCAGTTCATGGCTAAGCGGGAAACAACCTGGCTACCTTCTCTTATGAGGTTGAGTATAGGGCAGCCTTCATGGCAACAATGAAATGTATATGGTTGTGCAAATTATTGGCTAATCTACATTTATCATTGGAGGGTCCTACATCCATTCTTTCTGATAGTTAGAGTGCTATTGCAATGGCACAAAATCTTGTGTTTCATGCTCGCATGAAACATATTGAGGTGCATTATCATTATGTTAGAGAGAGATGCTATGTAGGAGAGATCAACTTGATGTATGTTCCTACACAGGAAAATGATGCTTTTCGCAAGTCCTTAAATTTTCTCCCCTTTGGTGATTGATCATTTCTATACTTTACCACATTGGCACTGTAGGGGGATGTTAGAATTTACCAATTCTATGGGTAGTGCCCAATGTTTTAGTCTTAGTTCTTGGGTAGCAAGGATTAAAAAGGAAAAACAGATTGTAGACAATCCACAAATAAGCAAGAAAGCTAGACAACGAAGGAAGATTCAAATGGGGGACTTTACTTGGGGAGTCAATCAAGTTCCTTACAACTCTCTTAAAGATTTAAAAGGTAAGAAGGCCAAGGTTACATATGGTCAACTATTGCAAATTAACTCATCTTTAATCAGGCAATGGCATGGGTTGGTTAGCATCATGAAAGGAAAAACACGAACTGGGCATGTTGGAGTGATGTGAAAGACATTATACCTATCATGAATGCATGGATACACGGAAGGAAAATTGATCAAGTTTATGTTGATGGTGGTGCGCAAGTTTGTGTAATCACTGAAGAAGCAATGTTGCAAATTCATCTTAAAATGACAGGGAAGTCACTCTTTCAGGTTAGAATGACAAACAACTCAAAAGGTGAAATGTTTGGGAGTCATAGAGAACTTAGAAATCAATATTGGAGGCCAAAGATCATGTTTGGATTTCCATGTTATGCCTGCAAAACTTGGGGAATATCCTCTGATTTTTGGGACTATTGTGGAGGATTGGTATGATTTCCATACAAGATTGGTATGGAGGTCAATTAAAACTCTATTTGAAGAAGCCATCTCATAAGAGGGTGATCTTTGACATGAAAACAAGGTCTATTATTCAAAATGGATATGAAAGTGATACTATGCGGGTGATGAAAGTAGTGATTCAAAAAATTCTAGCCTTGATGAGAAGGATAGAGAATGGGAAGCTAGCCTAAATTCTAGGGATGTTTACCTCTTCAGGTTTTCAATCCAAGGTTCAAAAAGAGAGGAAAAAGTTGAAAATATTCCTGCAGGAAGTACAAACCTCATGTAGGAAACATGTGATCAACAACGTGAAATGAATATTGGACTACCCAAGCTTATGAATATGTTGGGAAATGACTTCAGTGATGAAAGAGATAAATATTTAGCCATTTTTTAGAAATACCCGAAACTCTTCGCTACATAATATCACGAATTGAGGGGTACTTATAGGATTGTGCACCATATCAAATTGAAAGAAGGGTATGGACCAATGGCTCAAAAACTTAGGAGACTTAGTACAATTCAAGAAAATGTACTTAAAGTTGAAATTCAGAAGTTGCTTGATGCGAGACTTGTCCATCCTGTTGATGATGTAGAGTGGGTGTCTCATGTTGTAATGAGGCCAAATAAGAATGGAAAGTGGAGAGTATGTGTTGATTTCAAGTCGCTTAATGTAGCGACTAAGAGGGACTACTATCCTCTTCCATTTCAGGATGAGATCTTGGATCAAGTGGCTGGTCATGAATTTTACACTATGTGCGATGGATACTTTGGATATTTCTAGATCAGAAAAGCAAAAGAAGATCAAAAGAAAACAACGTTCAGTAGCCCATGGGAGATCCTTCTTCTATAGAGTAATGCCCTTTGGTCTGATGAATGTATAAACCAGCTCTTCAAGATGGGTTAGATGGATATTTGCCCCTTTCATTGGGAAATCTTTACATGTGTTTATGGATGACTTTTGTATGTACAACTCGAGGGCATTATACTCTCAAAAACTTAATGAATATTTATGTAGACTTGATGATGATGGTGATCAGCTAAACCTTGATAAATATAAAATAGCAAGAACTAGAGTGATACTCTTAGGTCATGAAGTGTTTGTTAATGGTATTTCACCTTAGCCTAGTAAAGTTGAGGCTTTACTTCTTATGGATTCTCCAAAAATTATAAAAGAACTGATGAGCTTTATTCAAAAGTTGAGGTATCTATCAAGACCATTCCATATACTGGCCAAGTATTTATATCCTTTATAGAAAGCAACTCAAAGGGATCCTTTAGTTTGGATGCAAGTTGAAGAGGATACATTTTTGCATATTAAAGAAAAGTTTAGCATTTTTCGAGTTCTTATGCCTCCAAACTGGGATGAACCTTTCTTCATTAGCATCAGTGTTGGGAAAAATGCAGTGGGAGCCATTTTAATGTAGAAGGCAAAGGGGGTGTCTTATATGAGGCTTGTGTTTTATATAAGTAGCTCCATTGGAGCAATTAAAAAACCTTGGATGGAAGAAGATTTATTCGTATAGGGGCTGGTATATATAGTTAAAAGATGGAAATCATACTTGATTCAAAAACCATTTGTAGTACTTACTGGTTTTGTGATCTTCTAAAAATGCCCAAAGAGTTATTAAGTGACTGTTGGCTCTGCAAGATGTTGAGTTTACATGTTTAAAGGACGATACTACAAGAGCTAGCTTAGCTGATATTTTGACTTGTAAATAACCTTTTGAAAGTGCAACTATTATAAAATGAAAACTAATTTCACAATTGCCAATTCATGAGGAGAGGAAGGATAAATATGCTACCTTGTTTTTTAATGGCAGTTACAGGAGAGTGCTAAAAAAGGGAGGATTGGGTTTTCTCATTTTTGAGAAGTATTTTTTGGAATTCAAGAAAGTAAAGAGATATAAAGTAACAATGAAGTTGGATATGGGAGTTTACATACTCTCTTAAAATAGTGTATACAACTTGGATAGAGGAAGATATTTGCAAAAGGAGATGCTGTGTTGGTGGTTAGACAAGTTCAAAATGATTGGGAAGCCAATAAAGATATTTTGAAGGATTGGCTATTTAAGATAAAAGGCCTCATGAGGTAGTTGCAAAAATTTAAAATTTGGCATATTAGCAGGGAAAACAACCATGGAGCTCATGAACTGGCTAAAGATGCTCTTTCCCACTATGTTGCTACCATGAGGGTGGATAATACTAGGTATGAGCATAGGGAAACCCTTCACCTAATTAAAGAGTTTCTAAAATTTGGGGAGTTAAAGTCATTGGCTAATAAATACAAAAGATATGCCATTGTTAGAAAGGCTAGGGCATATCAGCTCATAAATGATCACTTGTACATGAAGGGGATTGATAATATACTAGGAAGGATGCTGAATAGTTTTGAGATTTCTGTTTGGTTATCATTGTCAGAAAGGCTAGGGCATATAGTGCTCATAAATGATAAGCTGTACATGAAAGGGATTGATAATATATTGAGAAGGATGCTAGATAGTTTTGAGATTCCTGTTTGGTTATCTGCTTGTCATGAGGAAGCATGTGGTGGTCATCTTGGTTTTGATGTTACTAAAAGAAAAATTCTAGTAGCAAGACCTACTTGGCTTAGTCTGAGTGCGGACTTTGCTCATTTGTGTAAAACTTGTCATGCTTGCTAGTCATATGCAAAAAGGGTACTAATTTGAGAACCTACTAAAGCTATTGTTGCTTATGGATGGTTTGAGAAGTGGGGGTTTGGATTTTATTGGACCTTTGCATGGTACAAAAACAAGAAAGTCTTACATCCTTACTGCAGTTGATTATGTAATCAAATGGTTTGAAGCTAAGGCTGCAAGGAATTGCAAGAAAGAGGATGTAACTCAATTCCTCATGGAGGACATATGCTGCAGATTTAGAATACCACTAAAAATAGTGACAGATCAAGGTACTGGCTTCAGAAATAAACTATTGAGAGAATTAATAAGGAAACTAGACTTGAAACACAGATTTGGTACTTCTTATTACCCTCAGTGCAAGGGACTGGTGGAAGCATTCAATGGAATGTTACAGAAGATTCTCTTTAAGCTGGTGGAAGATCATCCTAAATATTTGGACAATTATCTACATAAAGATTTTTGGGCTTGTAGAACAATGTAGAAGACAAGGAGTCACCCCTTCTCAGTTAGTATATGGTCAGATGCTTTATTACCTATGAATGTCATATTTCCTATGATGGAGTTTGTAAGAAAGCATCTGTTAGATCAAATAGAGTTGGGAGTTGATAGAGGACTGAACTTGCATAACCTACAGTTGGATAGGCAACAAGTAATGGATTGTTATGAAAAATAGATTGTGAAGAGAAGGGAATGGTTCAATACACTATTGAAGAAGAAGAATATTACAGATGGAATGCTGGTTATGAGATATGACAATAGCTTGGACTCCACTTTTCAAACCAAGTTTCGAGTAAGATGGAAAGGACCTTTCCTCATCAAGCGAAAGCTTGAAAATGGTACTTACTTGGTACAAGATTTAGATGCGTCTCTTCACAATAGTAGAATCAATGTGTTTCTTCTAAAGAAATATATATGTAGAGTCCTGTAAATAAAGGGGATATAAGTAATGTACATACTATACGTAGAGTAGGTTGCTTCTAGTTTATTGTTTGGGGCAGATTCATTTTTCTAAAATCTGGTGATCACTCACTCACTCACTCTCCCTTCCTCCCTTCCTCCCTCCCTCCCTCCCTCCCTCTCTTTTTCCATCTCTCTCTCTCTCTTAATCTCTCTGCCTTTCTCTCTATTTTCATATCTATTTATATCTCCTTTCCTCTCTTTTCCTATCTCTCTTTTCATCCCCCTCTCTCTCCCATAAGAGAGGGAAGGCCTGTCTCTAACTCCCATGAGAGAGTGAGGGAGAGATATATGGAAGGAAAAAGAGAGAGGGAGAGAAGGAAGAAAAAAGAAAGATGGTAAGAATCTCTTTGTATGAGGGAGAGAGGGATGGAAGCAAAGAGAGAACTCGTTCTCTTTCTTATCCTCTACCTATCTCTTCTTCAATCTCTCTCTCTCTTTCTCTTCACATAAACGATAATCTCTTTCTCTCCATGTAACAAAAATATACAAAGACAATGGGGGAGAAGGAGTAAATAGCTTACCTCAAGGCTTGGAGAAGCATGTTTACTACCTTGAATCTCTTCTTTGTGACCTTATCCTTCTCCTTTTCCCTTGTGAGTTGGTGTTCCCTTGGACTTATTTCCAAAGTCCTCCTTCAAGATCTCTATTTTCCTCTCTATATACATGTGTATGTGTGTGAGTATGTGTGAAGACAACAAGTTTAACGTATATGGACATTAATGATGGAATACATGGTTAGATGGGTCTGCACACCTATTCTTAGCATGTCATGATCATTATGATCCTCACATAGCCATTGACTTAGTACTTATTATATCTAATTTATTGCATCTACCTACAACTGGCATAGTTATAGCACCAGTCAATTAGTATAGTCAATTATGCACTATTTGACTTAGTAGGTCACTTTTCTTTATGTTCTCTTACCTATACTTTGTGAACATTGTATTGTGTCATTAAAGAAGAAGACGAAACTAGCAAGAAATTTTTGTGGTCTCCATCTCTCTTTTTGTGTTCTTGAGTGAGCGTTCTCTTGTGTGTATGGTGTGTTTCATACAATAACTCAAGAAAGTCCCTTCACCACATGAGTCCTGACATGGTATCAGAGCAAAGCTAGTAAGAGAGACTAGTTTTAAAGATTAAATGAATAAGAATAAGCAATTATTTGAGCAAGCAAGCAATAGGTAATAAGCTCTCCCACTCTTCTACTCTTTCTCTTGGATAGTGCTTGTGGAGATATTGGAAGTATGGCAGACCAAAAATCACTACAAGGAAACGCAGGTATAGCGACGGCGGGTAGCGATGCAGGAATAGTGGCATCGGTATTTGCATCACTATTAGTGTCGCATTTGCGATGCAAATAGCGATGCCCCAAAGGGAAAAAAAAGAGGGCTAAAACCCAAGCGCGTTTCATTTCGTACATTTGTGAAACATTTCGAGAGGGAGAGCGAGAGAGAGAGGGAGCGACCATTTTGCATAGAGGGTGAGAGAGGGAGAGGAAGAAGGCTTGCCCCTGACGCTGTCGAAGGGTTTGTGAAAGCAAAATCGCATCTTCAGAAGACCTTGATAAATTTCTGGATAGAAGATCAGCAAAGATGCAAAGATGAAAGAATCTGTGTACAATAATAGATCCGTCAAATTTTCATTGAGACCTCATCTATGCAGCAATGATAAGATCAAAAACAAGTTTTCAGCTGAGCATAGAATTCATCCTTCAACATAGGAACCTTTAGTATAAATCTGGTTATCAACTACAGACAGAAATTTCAGCATTGTCCTTTCAGCAGCATCATCCAAAGGATGGATCTATGGATCCACAGACTTAACAATAAACCCAAAGGAAACTTGATTCCAATTGTTGAGATGAACAATATCACCACTATCACATCAAAGATAGACACTACTTTTGTTCATTCGCCTCTGATAATTTGAACCTGGATATCTCACTTAAAGCCCTGAATTGGAGAGACTGCTTGTAGCCACTGATGGTTGTAACAAGAAGGCTGTAACAAGAATAACAAGCAAAACAGCAACAGTAAAGCTCACACCTTCATACCAGCCTTTCCCCACACCATGGTTCTTGATACTTAGGCCTAAAGAAAGGGCTGATATAAGAATTGGGCCTGAAACTGTCTTTCGTGACTCCACTTTGTAAGGTCTTTCTTTATACCCTTAAAGGAACTTCTAATTTCATGTCCAAGAAGCAGAATATACTCTTGGCCTAAGCTGCAGGAATATTTTCGCAGAAGAATGCTGGAGGTTAGATGCATTACCATCGAATCTTCTTGAGAAATGACAAAATAAAGGTTGTCTTTGTTCTGCTTTAATAAGTTACTGTTCTGAGAACTAGACTTCCTGCAATAGTTCTCTCCTTGAGAAGCTTCTCTTCGGCACCTGTCTGGTGGATACGGAGCTGTTTATTATCTCATGTATGATAGCCTCTATTGCTCTAGATCTGAGTTCATCCTTTGATGGGGTCACAAAAATAAATCCTCTCTGTTCAGCCGTTAGGGAAACAAATCACTGACGAAAAGCAGGTTTTGCTGTTAAGCACCTAAGGTGGCAGTTATGGCACGGAGCAACCTCTATTCCACAGAGCTGATGGCTTTTCCTATTCGTTTCTTCTTCCGAATTTTAGGAGCCTTGCTGCGCTTCTTACCAGTGAAAGAGGTCAATGTCCGGCAGTAAGGAGCTTTTTATGCTTAGAAGTTCATACTTAGCTTTTTTCTTCATTCGTAGCTTTTTCATCACTCACAACTGAGTGACGTTTTTTATCTCCTCTCGTACTTTAGCAGCTTCAGTTTTTCATTACAGTCCGTCAAAACTGCGGATTCCTCCACCCTTTGCTAGATGTCACCACAACAGTCTTGTCTTCATCTTCATTCCGAGCTCTTCTGTCCTGCTTTTTCCGTTTCCTCTCAGTTTTGCAGCATTGAGTATTCCCCCCCAAATAGCAGGATTCTACTGATCTCTATTAGTCAAGCGACTGCCGCTGAATCAATCGACTCCCCTTCGTCTACTCAGAAACAAATCCATCTCTCTCTGTTGAATTCGCGTCGTTCCCTTCTTCCACAGTCGATCCTGCCTTTTTTTCCATCGTTTTCGATCCTTTCTTTTACTTTCCTTTAGGTTCCTCTTTTTTTAGAAAAGCGGCCCAGCCACTCCCAATTGAGGTTTCCCAGGTTTGCTACCAGATGTGTATACCAGCAAATGGTGAGGATAATCTTGAACAAACAATGCATCCCTCTGCAATTTTATTCACAACATACAAGAGAAAAAGTAAAGTTGTTGCACAGGCATTTGTTTATGCATCTCAAAACTCCTGTTGTTACCTTCCAGATCTTTTGTGCCCTCTGTCAAGACCTTTTCAAACTGTCTCACCTATATACAGCAGTGGACCAAATACCTGTTTTCTGATCCCTACATCACCCCACTTTTGACATGCACCCAACACAGTGCTCCACACCATGTCATCAGGTTTAGAAGGCATATTTTCTGATGATACAACAGCCTCGTCTAGCTAGCCAGCACGGCCAAGCAGATCAACTAAGCAATTCTGATGCTTTATACTTGGACCAATGCCATACCGGCTACTCATTAGCTCAAAATATTTCTGACCCTGGTCCACAAGACCCATATGACTGCACACAGTAAGCATATTAAGAGATGTAACTCCATCTGGTTGAATATTGTCTTCCCTCATTCTCTCTAACATAAGGAAGACAACTTCACTCTCACCTAGGTGAGCATAACCAGTACTCAGTGCATTCCACATTACCAAGTCCTGTTTAGACATCCCATCAAACACACTCTGAGCATCAACCATGCTTCCACATTTACCATACATGTCAATAAGACCTGCAACCAGATCAACTTCAATGTTGCTGGGTGCAGCCTTGAGAACTTGAGCATGTATCTTCTGCCCAATTTCCAAAGCTGCTGCATGACCGCAAGCTTTCAACATTGAGACAAGAATTGTGCTGTCAGGTAAGTGGCCCTGTTCTTGCATTTTGAAAACAAGTTTGCACACTTTATCACACTCTCCTTGCTCAGCATAACCCATGATTATGACATTCCATGAGACTGCATCTGGACACACACCTTCCAACTGCATCTCTTGAAAGTGACTCAATGCTTCTTCATAAAGCCCTTCAGCTTGGTACCTAGCAATTACTAAGGGCCATGAGACCACATCCCGAAACAGCAGATTTCCAAACTCTTCCTGGATTTCTACAAGCAAACCGCATTTGGCATACAGACCACCAATGTACTTCGACTTGCATCTCTTGGAAATAGTTTAGTACTTCCTCACAAAGCCCATAATTGGCATATCTTGAAATAAGTGTAGCCCATGAGATTGCATCTCGAGTTACCAATCTATCAAAAACTCCCTGTTCTTCTACAAGCATGTCACATTTAGCATACATGTCAACCAGAGCATTGTTGATTAATTCCTCTTGCTCCAAACCCTCTTCACTATATTTTCCGCATAGAATGAAAGAGCAAACATAATGACTAAGTATGTACAAAGTATCAGATCACACACACAACTTTTGGGTGGTTTTCACAGCTCGAATGCGCAGCAATACGACATCCACCCCCTCTAATCCTGCGCATCCTCCGGATGGGCCAACTACCCATGATCATTATCATCAAGTTCCACAAACAGATCAACCTCTTCATTATGCATTTTCGGTATATCAACAAGATTATCTGTCATATCATCTGTCTCTTCTATCGGAGTTTCTTCTTGTTGTTCTCTTGCAAATTCTTCCAATGCATAATCTTTATCATCTCTTTTCTTGAAAATCTTGATTCTTTTTCCAGCAATAGGCACTGTAAGCATTGTCCCATCCAATTCTGTCAGCTCATATGTTGCATTATCAAAGATATGTCTGACTATGTACGGCCCAAACCATCTTTTCACCATCTTCCGAAGTGTAGTATGTTGATTTTCAAGGCTGCTATCAAAGACCAATACCCAATCTCCCTCTTCTATTGCCTGCAAATTGAGTATCTGCATATGGAGTACCTGCAAATTGAGTATCTGCATATGGAGTACTTGTATGTGGAGTACCTGCATGTGGAGTCTGGGAAGTAGTGCCAGGCAAAGACGCCAGAGGCGTCCCAGACATGACACTAAACACCTCGTCCGCTGTGGGAGAGCAGCGAAGGTGTCTAGTCATCTCTTCCATGAAGTCTTCCCTACCAGGAAAACCTCCAAAAAATGCATTGACCCCCCTATCAAAGGAGGCCAATGTATCATTCATGCAATCCACATCTAGGTCATTGCTAGATGAACTAGGATACGACATCTGCAAAAAAAACACAGGAAAAAGACAAATTTATTTGCATACAAAAAATCATATATTACCTAGATTTTCAAAGAGCTTTCTTTAGACATTGAGCATAACACTTAAGTGCTAATGCTTCTCTTAAAGAAGAAAACCGATAAACACAAACATGGGATTGGTCACATTCATCGTTGCAAAAATATATTGTTTAATATTAGAACTGGGAGACCTGGTGCGTGTATCCCCGCGTCTACATTGCAGGTTAGACGCGCTCTCAGACGCGCTCCAGAGTGAACTTCTGTCCAGCGCGTCTATCTGCGCATCTAACATGCAGCACAGACGCGCTGTCAGACACGCCTCCCAGGTCAATGCGCGTGTAGACTGCAGGTCAACCTTCTGTGCAGCGTGCGTATCATCGCGTGTACACTACAGAGCATGCGCGCCAGTACACGCACTCGAAGACACGCTCTCAGATGCTTTGAGAGAAAACATTTTTTCGCGTCTATATCTGCGTCTACACTGAGATGTAGACACGCTAGCAGACGCGCTCGGTCGGTCGATTTTAAGCCGACGACCGCCATTGATGCACTCATGTACGGCATTACATCCCTTCCCTCATCATCATGAAAGATGCCATCACCATCTGTAACTCTATAGTACTGGCGTACAACCTCCTCTACATGACCTACTGGTGAGGGTGATCGCTCGCCACCTCCTAGGCAGCCCCCACACAACACTCCTCCTCCCCCTCAACTCTCCCTCCTCCCTCTCTGTGGACTGCCCTCTGCCTCGCTGGACACACGAGCTTCTATAGATGCACGTGCTTCTGCAGATGCTTGTGCTTTAGTCGATGCACGTGGAACACGTGGAGTACCTGCAAATTGAGTATCTGCATATGGAGTACCTACATATGGAGTACCTGTATGAGGAGTACCTGCATGTGGAGTCTGGGAAGTAGTGCCAGGCAAAGATGCCAGAGGCGTCCCAGACATGACACTAAACACCTCGTCCGCTATGGGAGAGCAGCCAAGGTGTCTGGTCATCTCTTCCATGAAGTCTTCCCTACCAGGAAAACCTCCAAAAAATGCATTGACTGTAATATTCCCACCCGTGAATATTGACTTCCCGCACACTGCGTAAACCTTGTGCAAAGGTTATCTCTCATATTGAAATTGCCAGCAGTGTAACCTGTGACCTGCACGCGAGAAATCGGGACCTCCGCATTGGCAAGGCAAACCCGAGAGTTCAAACCAGCAAATCACACATAAACACCCTCTTGGGAGGGGCAAATTGAATATTATCAAGGCAAATTTTTTTATTTTTATCCCTTTTCCCCAGCCGATGCACCGCTGGAGGAGAGGGAGTGTGGGGGGATGGGACGTGGTGGAATCGTGGGCTGCATGGGGAGGGGGAAACCCATGCAGGGGGCCACGTGGTGGAGCCCTTCTCTCCCCCCCCATGCCTATATAAACACCCGCTAAGGTGTTGAAGAGGGGGAGGAAAGGACAGACGGCTGCTGCCATCGCCATGTTGGAGGGTGGAGTGCTGTCGACGCTGGGTGAGAAGAAGGTCGGCGCCGCCTTGCTGGAGACCACCAGGCCGCCGCCCATCCTCGCCATCGCCATCAAGTCCTCGACGCCTTTCATTGGGCCTCCCACGACGTCGTGCTGATCTCCAGAAGCTTCTTAGAAGCTTCTTTAAGAAGCTTCTAAGGATAAGGCCATAAGCCTTGGTCCTACGTGGGCTTTTCGGTTTTAAAACCGGGCCTTCCATAAGCCTTGGTCCTACGCGGGCTTTTCGGTTTTAAAAACCGGGCCTTCCATAAGCCCAAAAACCCGCAAGCCGGTACTCTCAAGGATCCGCGCTTTGGAAGGAATCTCCGGCGTACGAGGGAAAAGGGGGAAAGATCTTGAAACTGCTCGCAACGGTTGGAGAAGACTCATCGATCGCGTAAGGGTAAAGGCAAACCGGAAGTCTGTAAGCACGCTAACGATGGCTCCCAAGAAGTCGCAAGGCGCGCCTGTGGGAGGTTCTTCTCCTAGCATTCACGTGGACATCTCCCCGAGCCCACAGACCCAGGTTTTTACTATTGTGATTTCATACTAAAGTAATGCATTAAGCATGACAACTCCATGGATTAAGAAGCAACCGTGCATGTTCAAATTCACCTAACCCAAGTTAAATGCAATTGGGAAAAATTGGTATTTTCAATATAAACGCTAATTGTCCAGCCATCTTACGACCTTAACAGTAAATTGCCTTGTCATGCATTTTCAAAGGAAAGCCACATATTGCCTAGGTTTAATGAGGAAATTGTTAAGTGCATTGGCCATGAAGGAAAGGAGTATTTTTGTAATAACTCCCTTCGTTAGGATTCGCATGAGGAAATTGTTAAATTCTTTTGCACGGCATGAAAAAGAACCCCGATCTTATATAAGTTGCATGGGAAAAGATGCTTGCAATTAGATTAAATTGACACTTGCCTTAGTATTGCATGAACTTCATTCACGATATTGTTGTATCTAAGGGTCGCACTTATACTTTCGCAAATTTCATTTCATCATGTAGCATTTAGGAATGATTGCATGGCTTATAAAAGCATGAAATGCAAATACTTAGACACAAGGTTGTAGGTGTTATTCCTTGATGTAAATCCTAGTAAGCCCTATGTAAGTTATTCTTCAAATTATCATGCCTTTTGACTTTAACAAAAAAGGGATAGGACTATTGCGGATCTTATGGTGCGTGAAGTAATGAATTACATGTTTACATGTATTGTAACATTTTGCAACTATTTTTCTACTTTAGATCAAGTATATCATCTCTAGGAAAGAATTGTCCTTGTCATAAGACAAGTAGGTCAATTTACCCAAGTCATTTGTGGTATCATGACTGTTAGGGTTTCGTATAGGCATAACTAGCCGATTCAATAAAAACCTCAAGTACTAGCTAGGGCTTGGCACGTTAGAGATGTAGCCAAGTATCGTACTTGGATGCCAAGTCGAAGTCCTCAAACCCAAAGGTCCTACCCACCTTCCCGGAAAGTTGAGCCAATGGGATGCACACGCAAATAATGATCTAGGGTTTCTACCCTAAGGATCATTCGACCTAGTGCTAGAACTTGGATTGAGTTGGAATCCCTAGGACCGAACGTTGTCGGTCTAGTGCAATTAGGATTGGCGTGAGTAAGAAGACACCCTAAACCCTACTTCGAGTCTAATCATAATTCTTTGACCAGAAAACACCATTCAATGGGTGAAATGATCTCTTGGAATGGAGGCGACACTTGTGCAACAAGTTGCAACATCGCATAGCCTTGTGGTTTGATCACAAGAAAGTTTTGCCATTCCTTGGAATGAGGTTGGCAGGTTCTTGCGCAAGTTTAACTTGCAAGGGGATGAGTAGTCATCCTGTTACATCACCCTCATTGGGAAAATTTGCCAAGTTAAGGAAAGTTAGGTATTTTCTTGGACGCAAATGATTAATCAATAAATTAAAGCGACATGGCCGCCAGGATTTACTATTAATAAAACCTAAGGTATTGGTTAAGTTGGGTTAACAAGGTATGGCCCTAACTCAAGGACAAAAAGGGTAAACGAACAAACCCTTGAGGTTCTTGCCAAATCACAATTGATCCCAGATCGAATGCTGGATGCATTTGGAGAGAAGGATTCACTCCTTAACAATTGGCCAAATAAACGACCACTGGAAATTGATTGTGCTTGTAATAGTTTAGAAAGCACTGTTTGCTTTGTTTGTTCAAGGAACTAAAGGATGAAAATATATCTAAATGCTTCAGGTTGAAGGCCTGAAGGGAGAGGCAGCTTCAGTTACCCCCGACTGCCTGCCTGACCCTAACCAAGGGGGTTGATGACCGCGCCGGGAACGTGGACCGAACCCGCTGCGAGAGGTCTTTCCGTTGAGCTCTACTTGGAGCAGGAGGACGCTTGGGTGCCAGGGGGGGCTCTGGCCGTAAATCCCTTGCCTTCTGGGTCCTACACAAGAGGCTAACGTGACTCGGGATTGGATCTCGAGGCCCGCATACTAGTTAACGGGCAGAAGCTTGGAATAGTGATCCCTAGCAGATTACTGGATAAGCCTTCGGGCGGATTATGGACAAGCCTACGGGCGGAACTCCTTGTATTTCAAAAATAAAATGACGAAATGATAATAAAGAAGTTGTTTGATATTGTTTTTCTATGTCACGTGATAAGATTACGTGAAGGAACCGGTGCTTAACAGGGTTAATTAAAGAAGCTGGTTGTTATATGTCAAATTAATGTGTTAGATAATTACATAACTAAAACAAACCGACGAAAGTGCGGAGGATGGACCATGGGTCCGTCCTACGGCTGGGTGGTCCCGGTTAGCCGGGAATTTTTCTCAAAAATCTCGAGGAACAGCGGGATGATCATCATCATTAAAACGAATAACGAGAACGATGACCTAGAGTTACATCTTACCCATATTTAGGTTGTTTTAGGGGAACGGAATGGGACTATGCCTTATGGTAGAGAGGTTGAGCCTTGCATCCCTCTCGTTTCCCATCCTCTTTGAACCAAGTGCAGCATGAATCCGCTTCGGACCTGGCGTTTCTGCGTAAAGTAGTTCGCTCGGGTCTGACGCTAGTTGCTGCTAGCTAATGACCAAACAGGAAAACCCAAACTCCGGTCGATCCTAAGTGGGAACGGCCAGGATACTTCCGCTACGTGGCAGACACGGGAAGACCTAGATTGCAAAACCCGTAACATTCCGTGGGAGTGCAGGGCGGAGTTTTCTAGACATCCTTTCTGATGGACTGCTAAGACGTGTCCTGGATGATTCTAGCGGATACGTTACAGTTGGTATCAGAGCCGACCAACAACGGAAGTGTTTTTGTAAGATCTCAATAAAATGAAGTAAAGAAATTGTTGTTGTCCAAACATTTCCTCATCTTCAATACTGTCTTGTAGAACTATGAAGCGTGGAACAAGTTTTTGGTGTTCCGAATCATGTTTATGACTGCAATGCATTCTCCGCATTATAGGCAGAGAGTTGAAATGATGAACATCCTGGAGCAGATTTATAATCCATCACCTTTATATATAGAACGAAGATGGACTGGGTCTTCAGGAATCTACTACATAGCTACCCACCGGTTCGCTTATCTACAAACCAACCTAAAGAGGATCAAGTGGTTGGAAGACTTGAAAGTCGTGAAGCTGTTCATTTTTGTGGAAGCTCACGTAAATTCGACTTTGCATATTCAAGGTCGGAGGGTTGAATTGAACTCATATGTATATGAGGAAGTGACCCGTGTAATCCCAGCCGACAGGATTAAGGTGTTGGGCCGCCATGGGAAGTATGGATTCCAGCGGAAAGGATATCCTGAACTTCCAATGAATTATCGATTCCTAAAGATCCATGACCCAAAACCCTACTATTACACAGTTCCTGTAGACAAATGCAATACAACGTTGTTCTCCCCAAACTAAATGTAATGATTGGATTATCATCACACGAGATGTTGTATAAGGCTACGCCCATATAAATATAAATAATGACTTCTTTTATCAATATCCGATTGTGCATCAGGGTTGTTACAAAAAGTTAAGTAGCTTCATGATTTACGAGATAGCTGAACTAAAGATAAGCTAATGTCAATTATCATACAATAACGTTAAGAAAACTTTTACCCAGGCACAACCCCAGGTACAGGTTGCAAATTCGCCCCCTATATCAAGTACTGCTGTGATCCGGGAGAAGAAGTTCCTCCTCAAATAGATAAAGCCACCCGAGTTTGACGGGAGAGGCAGATTCGTCCAGTCTGATGATGAAATTTGAATTGAATCTATGGAGGATTACTTCGAAGCAGCTGGTACTGCACCTACCAATCAGGCCATGCTCGCCAAATTAAAACTCACCGGTGAAGCTAGACTATGGTGGAAACAATGGTGCAGGGATCAAGGGACTTCAGAGGGGTCCGTTACTTGGGAGAAGTTAAAGCAAGCCGTGCAGGGGAGATATATGCCACCTGCATATCGTACACAGAAAATGAATGAGTTCTATGAGCTAAAACAGTTAGGACTCACCCTTGACGCATACTACTCTAAATTTGTCTCACTCTTAAAGTATGCGCCACAAATGGACACGACGCAGCAGGTGTCCAAATTTTGCGTGGGCTTAATCCCACCTGTAAATACTCGTCTCGAATCTATGCGACCATCAGATCTTCAGGATGCACTCATTCGAGCGGCACCTATAATTCAAGAAGTGCAAGCTAGACCAAGGGGTATTAAGAATTGGTCTTATAGCGATCCGAACAGAGGAGCATTTAGACCCCAAGTGAAGAGAGTTCAAGGTCTCAATCAGGGACAAAGGAAGAAAGCAAGGACAAATAACGTCAACAACTTTGTTCCTACTCACAGTAATGGCCGAAACCTCCGATGTTTCCACTGCAACGAACTCGGTCACTTCAAAAGGCAATGTCCCAAGCTCAGCGAGGGACATCGTCAAGGTGCAGGCCGCGGTCAAGGAGCCCCCACCCGTGGAAGAGGAAGAACTTCCTGCATTACCAATAGGCAAAGATGTGAAGCAGAAGAAGAGGAAGATCCAACTATGGAAGCGGAATTCGAAAGAGCGACAGTCCATGCCGCTTTACACAAGAAGGGGCCGAATCGCCAGTTCTCGGTGATTCAAACACCGTCGGACTATCAAGGTAAAGGCTTCAAAACCTTGATTGATTGTGGTAGTACACATTTCTTTATCTCACCAACGTGTGCTAAAAGATTAGGAATAGCCACAGTAGAAGCACCTACCCTACTTGTGGAATTGGCAAACGGCCGTGAGGTAACTTGTACCAGGCAAACTGGTATGGAAGAGTTCCTTCTGGGAGGAAAGAAAACCTC